>NW_005871155.1:3665827-3870091 GCF_000147115.1 Myotis lucifugus
TGATTGCCCCTAAACACCTCTGCCTGCCTGGATGATCGCCCCTAAGTGCCCCCCTACTGGCCTGATTGCCCCTAACTGCCTCTGCCTTGCCCCACACCTGGGACCCAGGATTCCCACCTCTGGCCAGTCACAGGCACCCAGGACCCGAGCTTCCCTCCATCTGGCCAGCTGCAGACACCCAGGACCTGGGCCGGCTTTGGCCTGGCCAGCCGCAGCGACAGGGGACCGTGGGTGGGTGGCTTTGCTTGGGCTGCAGCCACAGATGCCTGGGACTGCAGGGCGGGGTGGCTTGTCCCTCTCCTGGGCCGCAGGGTGCAGATGCAGCCGCTGGCACCTGGGACCACAAGGGGGGAAAGCTTGTCCCTCTCCCGGGCTTCAGGGCTGACTGGTCCCCCATTCCTCTCTCCCCAGTGTTGGAGGGTCTGAGCCGTTAGCATGCTGCATGAGGGAGTGAACCATTTTGCATATTTAGCCTCTTTATTATATAGGGATATAAAAAGTAAATTTAAGTTCAATCTTAAAACTATATTAAAAGAAATTAAGAAAAGAAACTATATTGAATTTCTTCCTTCAAGAATACACCCTAGGTTTTTACCTGTGCTTCTTCATTTATAGATTTAGCAATAAAAGTATCTCTAGGGAGATGAAAATTATTTGTTATTTCATAGTACAGTTTTGTATATTTTAAATGTTTACATGTAAAGATAGTTCAACTGTTCTAAAATACAAGGACATTGAAAGATGATACTATCAACAATAATTTGTTTGCTGTTTGTCCTACTTTTATTTCAATACCAACAATAGAGTAAACCATGACAGCTGATCAATGTGGACTTTCCTAATGTCAGGCAACTGGGAAAGTCTTATCATTAAAAGATTATCATAATTTAATCCACAGTATTCTTAAGTTGGGAATTTTTAAAGGTATTCCTCCCATTTAAATGTTATATATTGTTTCCATTCTCTGTGGGATTACTGTAACAGAGTTATGTGTATCTTAAGCTCCTTTTGAAAGATCAC
Source organism: Myotis lucifugus (assembly GCF_000147115.1). Taxonomy (NCBI): domain Eukaryota; kingdom Metazoa; phylum Chordata; class Mammalia; order Chiroptera; family Vespertilionidae; genus Myotis; species Myotis lucifugus. The sequence goes on from NW_005871155.1 coordinate 3,666,848, forward strand.
CCAATTCTTATCTAAAAGTATTGAACTACCAATCAGAAGACCAATTACACATGTGTACCAACTTGTTCATTCAGCAAATGGGTGCATACATGGTGAAAGGAATACAAAAATGAAAAAGATGTGCTTGCTATCTAAAAAGCTCAAATATTAGTGGGTGATGGATATGTAAATTGATAATTAATATGCATGATATTAATTTGTGTAGGAACTTTACCAATATACACAGCCTCACTGTATAATATTTAAAATTAAAGACTATCTTTTTTTCATTCAAATTGTTACAAAACCTGGAAAATTATTAATTTAATAAAATTAGTTAATTATTTTGAAGGAAGACAATTTATTTTATGATATAGAATTTTCAATGATTCATTATTCTAATAAAAATTTTTTTGCAGTATTTTAGTTCTGCTTTTCATAAAAGACAATACGTATAAGAACAATACATGTAGTATCTTGAGAAATTTTATTTATTTTAATTCATTTAATTAACTTACTTTATTTTATTATTGGCCAAATCTCAGTTTAGTCTATTATAGGCTGAGGTTATATATGCATATTTATAGACTTTTATTCAGTACATTCTATTAAGTACTTGCTATGTACAAATTTCTGTGTTTAAAACTGTGACATATACATACAGAAAGTGAATATTCTCTACCTTCGAGAATTCCTTAAACTGTAAGAAGAAAGCACATTCACAGGCTTACAGTTAAAGGTGGATGATTACACACATAGATTTTATTTTGCTTTCTTGAAACTTCACTAAAATTATTGTAAAGGAGTTGTTTTTTGAAAGAATAGGGAAAATAAGAGAGAATCAAAAGAAAATAAAGAGGAAGCTAGAGATCAGATGATGAATAAATTCAACTTAGCTAAATCCTACACCAGCAATGAAGGAAAATCTAAGAACTAGTAACATTTACAATAAATAATATCCAATATTTCAGGGGTTTTTAGTACCATGTGCTAAAACAAGGTAGAGATTTTTCTAAAATAAGAAAAAATCACTAAATGCTTTTTAAGAAGCAGTTCCAGCCGTAAATACTCTCCTGCCAAATTTTGGTAGACTCTTCCACTCAGCCCAGCAGAACCCTGGGAGTTATTCTTCCGAGAGGATGAAGTTGTTTTTCTGTTTGGATGATTAAGACCAAGTTGATAGTGGAGTTGACTATTGACAACTGAAGTATAGAGTAAAAGTGAACATGTGCACGTTGAATGTGTAGGCCCCAGGCAGGATTTTGTCTTCTAGGCTGGAGGCTGTCCTGGAGAATCTGACACTCAAAGAGTGGCTCTCAGAGTGGACAAGCTCCACCAGGGGATCATAGTTTCCAATTTAATCCTCATTTTAAGGACATTAAAATGAAATAAGGTCTAATAGATATTAGAGGAAAGTCACTGACATAAAATTTGGTGACTAATACAAACAGGGAACCAAAACACATAGGAAACTGAAATTGTGCAAGCAGAAGAAATCTTTTTCCCAAAAAAAAATTGTTAATATCTTCAGAAAGATTTGTGTTTTCATTATAGCAACTGGAAATAAGAACAAAATACTATTAAAAAGGGACAATGAAAACAAAGAAACAACAACAGCAAAAAGAGCTCTCAGAAATTTTACATTTATAAAAATTAATAAAAAGGAAAAAGGTCAACAAAAGAGTTATAATATAGTTAAACAGTTTCTACCAAAAATGAATGATAAGAGATGAGATGAATATAGAAGAATAAAAGATAAAAATATTAGAGAGGCAGCTTAGGAAATTCAGTACTCCCCAAAATAAAGCTTCCAAATATGTAGACCAGAAAAAAATGGGGTAAAATAATACCAAAACATTTCAGAGAAAAAAAACAAGTCACACAAAAAGTATTGGAATTAAGAATGTCCTTGGGATAATCTTGATGGCAGTATAGAAGCTACGAAATAATGAAACACAGTTTCAAAATTCTGAAGAAAAATAGTTTCCAACCTAGAATTCCATACCCAGGTAACCTACGCATCATGTGTTGGGCAAATGAAAGATAATTTCATGCCCAGAAAGCACAATAGCTTATTATGTCCCCTTGCTAAAAAAACTACTAGTGCTTGTCCTATACATAAACAAAGGAGCTAAATCAAGAAAGGGGGGTTGTGTGGCAGGCTGCTCATAGCATAATGTGGGAACTAGGTAGTACACTCCCTGGTAAGTTCACAAACTTGGGCATATTGCTTTATCTCCATAAACCTAGGCTTCCATTTTAGTGAAACAGAGGTAACAACCAATAACACAACATGGGCATTGTGAGATAAAATGAGATCATGCACAGTGCTCCTTAATTGAGTTAATATTTGGTAAATAATGATCATGCTAGCACATCACTTTCTTTTCATAAGCCTCTCTTTTTAATTTCCTTTGATGATTATTTTATTAGGAAAATTCCTCTAGTAAGCATTATATCCATTCTAGTCTACAAAACCTGGTTTCAATTAGAAATATCTCAATCTATCATGAGGATAGTATTTTAAAATGTCCCAATATAAGAGAATCTCTTGAAGTTATGTTTCTTTAATAAGAAGGGTCATTTACGTGTTTTAAAAATATTATATATGAAATTTTATACTTAACCAGGTTTTTTTTGCTGTTATATTCCAAGTCCATCTTGTTTTCAATGATATCAGCAGTATATATTGTACAACAAGCACTCATACCAGCTTAATTTTTTTTCAATTTCTCTTACTGAAAATATTATGAAACAACATCATGCTCAGAGCTGAATATATGTTTTTGTTATCCTTCTTTCCTTTTTAATTTTTTCCTGGAGCCTACTTCGATATTGGAAATGAAAATTTAATAAAAAAAATATAGAAGCCAACGTGTTTTTCAAGGAAATTTAATCTGTATGTTCTGATTCATTTCCATTTAAATCATCAAAATGTTACTTTATGGGAACCATTTTAAATCTAAGGAGACTCTTGTGCCATTTTAGCTGTATTTTATTTTTATTAGAAAATGCGCTCTCTGTTGCCTAATATACATTTGCCATGCAGTTTGGGACAAGCCCCATTCTGCTGCCCATAAGGGTTCTAAACTGGGGCGGAGTGATTCCAGACCAGTTTGCATGTCATGCTGGTATAAATTTCCCTTGGTGAGCAGTTTCACCTCACATGACGAGTGCATCCCTCTTACAAACATAGGAACTGAGAGCTAATTTCGAACTCCTTCTTTTGTCTTTACTTTGCCGGACACTCAAACACAGACATTCTTCATTCTCTGATAAATGCTCGGTGTCACTCCCTCCCTCCTGGGAGGTCAGGCACACAGTAGCTGGTCCAGCGACTCAGGAGTTTGCTGGGTAAGACTTCTGCAGGGCTGCCTAGCTGCTGTGCATGCTAAGGAGGCCCTGATCTCTCCAGAGGCACCTCCCTCCAGGCCTCAGGGTGCTGATTTGAGAAGCCCAATTACTCCGCTTCTTACTCCTCTACCATCGCAGAGGCTCAGAAAGAGGGATTGGTTCTCCAAATTTATTTGTAAATAAAGCAAAAGTCAGAATTGCATGCACTTCCATAGACCAAAGATCCTACCTCTGGATATGGAGACATTCCAAGCACTGAATCATAAGGATCAGAGTACAGAACTTTGGCTTCAAGACTAATTATCCTCCTAGTAAAAAGTCATACACTGTCTTCTTATTCTTTTTGTCTCATTTTAAATGGTTTTATAATAACTTTAAAATAAGAGTTGTACTGTTTTTATGCTGCTTAATGTGTGTTTTTTTTTAAAACTTCCAAATTATTATCCTATGCTTTAAGAGAACCTGAAAAACTGTTTCTACTATAAGTTAGTTTAGCCAGTATTTATCTATTGACTACTTCATTATGTTATGCACTGGAATATGTGAAGTAAAACTGTAATAGAGAAATTCTGAAAATATTTTGCATCATCAAATTATTTTAATGTATTCAGTTCAGTTTTATCACTGATTATATACTCAGTGAGGAAGGAATTTCAGAGAGGAAGGGACAGGGAGAGAGAGATGAAACAACAATGATGAGAATCACTGATTGACTGCCTCCTGCACGCCCCCTACTGGGGATTGATCCCACAACCTGGGCATGTGCCCTCGAGCACACTTGAACTTGGGACCCTTCAGTCCACAGGCAGATGCTCTACTCACCAAGCCAAACTATCTAGGGCACTGAGTATATTTTTAAATGCTATTTATTTGAAAATTGTAAACTATGGATGCTCTAGTTAATAATTCTCCTACCAAATAGAATTTTGGATTAGGTAGATCTTTCTTTTTTACTATAACTACTATACTGTGCTGCCTTAATAACAACAATAGTAATTGTGGTAATGGCAAACATTTGTGGAGTTTTACCATGTCTAAGGCCCTGAGCTAAGCAGTTTACATGCTCCATCTCATATATCTGTCACAACATGCTGTGGTGGTTACCATTTTTACATTTTCTTTCACAGAAGACAAATTGAGTCCTGAAAAAATTAAGCAATTGGATAGTTTGAATTATTGTTCAACAAATATTCTTGTCATATCACAGGTAATGGAAGGGATGTATTTCCCCTGCACGTTGAATTTGGGCTTGGCCTCAGAACTTGCACTAGAACAGGGGAAGCTGGGCTTGAAATGCACTGTCACAGGGTAGCTTTTCTTCTTGAGCATGTGTCGTTGCAACAGCAGAACTCAAGAACCCAGGCAAGTTCACACATCTTGCATGCTCACCGTGTCCCATGCACTGAGATTGCCCAGTCACAGCGCTTACATCCCTCAACTTATCCAAGCCTCACAACAGCCCTATCTAACAGAGGAGGAAATGGAGGCATCATAGGGTATGTATCTCAATAGTTTGTATAACTATTAAGTAGTGGAGCTGGCCTTAACCTCAGAAAGTCTGGCTCCGAAGTATACTTATTCAACCACCACATTGCTGCCCTCAGAAACCAAGTATTACTTCAAAAACAAGATCAGAATATGCTAAATTCAAGGCTGAATCTAACCCTTTTTGTGTGGAAGATACTCTGAACCTCAAAATTCTCCTCAGTAAAATAGTGATATTAATGGTACCCAGCAGTGAAGACTATTTTGAAAAATAATTGAGATTACGCAAAATATGCCCAATACATACTTAGCCATTATTGTTATATTATTATTATTGTTATATAACAAATTTAATAGAGTAAAATCCTAGTGCAAAGTGCTCTGCTAATCCAGAGACCTGACTATGCTACAGGGCACATCCACCTTCCTCCCCCTATGTAATAGCTATAACCGAATGCATGAAGCAGGTATCATTTTGTACTCCAATCTTTGAATTATAAAACGGCTAACTCTGTTAGAAACCATTAGGAAATCTTATTATGAATGTCCATTCTTTATATATCCATGGAAACCCAGTTGGCTCCCTTGGCTGTGTTATCTGTGCTTTCAGCAACCCATTAAAAGACCAGCCAGTGCATCTGAAAGTTCTTTTGCTCAATCAATGAGCTTGTTGCCATGGCAGGCTAACACGAGGTGCCACTGATGATGACTTGATTTCCTCTCGCATCTGAAGTGGAAAGGGAGAAGACAGACTAAATGAAATCCCATCCATCTTAATGAAATACAATTATATTCTCCTTATTAATCATTTAAGAATCAATATGTCTCTTCTTGGTGAACCTCACCAGAATTTGTCATTCCATGCCAGGCCTCAATACATCTTGTCTTGTAGTGATTTTTATAAGTTCAGTCACCTGTGTCCCAGGGTAAATAACAGTGTTTTCTTGTACTGTGGAGAGCAGGCGGGAATGGCAATGACAGCGTGGATCACAGAAATCCCCTTTGAATGTTAAGCAGCCAGCTGAATATTGCCTGCCTTCACGTGCATAATTTAAAAATGTGCTTTGTTTTATTTTTAAATAGCATGAAGGAAAATGGATTACCTTAGAGAGAGGCTTATTCTAGTAACATTAAGTGGGGAAAACTCTTGGGTATTCTTACCCATTGAATGCTATAATTTCACATAGGCTTATTAACATATTATATGTACATATATACATGTAATCTTTATATCTTCTTACTATGGTTGTAAAACTAGAATTGGACTTTATGCATTCTGTAGCTGCCTAATTGCTATTGTTTAATTAATGAGAACAAAAAGAAAAATAGGAAAAGATAGAAAGAGAAAGAAGTAAAGACAGAGAAGCAGATTGTTTTAAAGATTAAATTGGTTTTATGAGTGAGAAATATATATAAAGCATTAATACAGATTAGCTAACTTTCACATCTAGGGTACATACTATCTATATATCTATTTTTATCTGCATGTTTATCTGTATCTATAGGTATATAACAGTTTTAACAGGACTAAATTCCACTTCTTCTATAATTAAAAAAAATAGAGTATTATAATGTCTCCTGTTTTTAAAGTTGAAGCTTTCTCCAAGATGTGAAAATAAACACCTCACACAGAACAGCCTTTGGTGCGGCTGAGCGGTTTCCCAGAATTGTCCTCCTTGAACAACAGAAATGCAGCCGGTGAAGCATGACGGCAATGCACCCCGAAGTCAATAGACTTCCAGGGCAGTGATTTTAAAAAGTAGCTGAAAAATCTGAAAAGATTGGTGCAGTTAGTTCAGCTACAGCTATCGCTCTGAGTAGGTGACTTTTATGGGTCCCATACCAGCGACTCTTAAGGGTCTGTGAAATATTTCCTCTCCTTCTGCCTTGTCACTATTCCCACAGCACCAACACTCACCCTACCGGTGCTCTAAACTGGAGCACTCCAATTGGTGAGGGTGAATTAATTCAATTACATGACTAGCCCATTAGTGACCTAGACCAAGGGTGAAATCCAAGAAATGCATGAATAAAACAACACAGAATGCCTTTGACCTTTCCAATGCCTACTGTGCCACCTGCCTTCTTTTCTACAAAACCTGTTTCCCATCCTCTCTGGACTTCCTGGCTGCAGCTCCCAGCCTCCTTCCATGGCTTTCTCCCAATCCATGCTTATAATGGGAAATCCCAAGACATGTGGGTGGGTAAGAGAAACATATTTTATCTCAGCAAAAGAAAGAAAAATAAGTGATCAACAGGACAATAGGTCTTAGAAGTGACACTCTAACATCTATGCTCCAGCCCAGTGTTTAATGAATACCCACAACTCTCCTCCAGGAAACTTTCTTGGATTTCTTTGAACAAAAAATACAGCCCAGCCAGCATGACTCAGTAGTTGAGTGTCAACCTATGAACCAGGTTATGGTTGGATGCCCAGTTGGGGCACATGCCCAGATTGTGGGCTTGATCTCCAGTGTGGGGCATGCAGAAGGCAGCCGATCAATGATTCTCTCATCATTGATGTTTCTATCTCTCTCTCCCTCTCCCTTCCTCTCTGAAATCAATTAAAAATATATTTAAAAGAGATACAAAAGAACCCAAGTTTACTACAGCCCTCCAATTGACAGTCTATAAAAACCTTTACAAAAGAGACTTTGAAGATGTTAAAAAAGGAGAAAGAATTGTCTTAGAATGTAGTGATCCTTAGGACAAATTTGGAATAACCCTGTAAATGTATTCCACTGGGGTTTATAGTGAATGCCCTGCAAATACAGTTGGGTAAAATCCTTTCGGTGGGTAGAGAAATGCAAAGTTATTAAATAAAATGAAAATTTTCAAATTTTATTTTTGAAGGAAAACTGATCACTATGCTTTATACTCTTTAGTGGCTAATTTATCCTGCCATAGATCATATGTAAACCCCTTAGTCACATGATGAGAGAAGAAAGTTCCACCTTCTGAGAAATGTCATGCTCTCCATCCCTTCTCATAGCCTGTGTGGTAATTCTCTTGTTGTCCCTGACCTTAGGGATGGTGATTAGTTTATTTTCTCTCACCAACTCCATGAGATAAGAGATTGCAATTCATCTCTGTACCCCTGACACATATCATACTACTGGGCTAATAGTATAAACTGTTAACTTAATAAACAAATATATGGCAAATGATTGTACTCCATGTAAGGCATGGTTTAATAAATGTTTTTTTCATAGTAGGCACCATCCCTGTAGAATGGACATAACCATAATCAGCCACACTCTAAAGTGAGACATCCCACACATTAATTTTATTTGTTTTTAGTGTAGATACAGACAATCATAAAGTTTTAAGATAAATCTAGATGATCACTCTCAATTAAAAAAAAAAAGGAATGAAGTTCCTAAACTCCAGTATCCAAAAAAATCCAAGAGACTTCTTATTTCTTGTTCATAGTCCCAAACCTTTGACCTACTTTATTTGCAGGGTTATAAAACTACAGTTGGAATTGGTTTGCCTTCTCTGTGGTACCTATCATCACAGCTAAAGAGCATGAGTTTAATCTACAGACAAATGAGGATCTGTTTTCCCATTGTCCCAAACAATAAAGGAGGTTTTACAATAGCAAATGGTTTAATGTGTTCAAACAGTCCCTTGTACATCCATGTTTCACATGCAAGTCTTATTTATCCAGAGCTCCAACATCAAGATTAATGGGGAGAAAATCTAATTGTTTAGGGTCAAAATAAAGATGCTTTTCAAATGCCAAAGGAAGAGACCAGGGTTAGTCTACTTTGATGTTAATACCATGCCTTTTATAGTTTTCCTGTTTGTTTGTTTTCATCTTCCACTGTCAACATGTCACCAGATTTTATAGGCAGCTTAACACAGAGCAGATGCTGATTAAAAGAGTTGTGGTTTGAGTGTGACATTAAAAAATATCATTCTCTCTTGTCTTAATGCTATAGTCCTAATGGGTTTAATTTTTATTAACTGATATATAAAAAAACAATAAGCATACATATTATCTTAACTGAACCATGCACAACTCAATAGCTGGACCATGAATAAGGCAAGTAAGATTCATATTTCAATATTTCCAAAAAAAGAAGAAACAATTTTCTACTTTGTGCAAATAGCATTTGTTACTTGACCTCTTAGCATTTTCATTAACTGTGCAAACATAACTGGTTTAACCATGGTAAAAATAGTACTGAATGTAATTTTTAAATCATCCTTAACTATAATTGTAACAAGGGTCTTTCTCCTGTTCTGATGAATGATGGCATACCAAGAGCAACATTGGGAGCAATAAATCTGAAATAAATGTGACAAAGATAAAAGTAGAGTTGGACCTTCAAAAGAGAAAAAACAAACAAAAATACCCAATGACTTTATATAGACACCTTCCTGCTGGAATTAGTGGCTGTATTTGACACAATTGACCACTCAGGTGCTAGAGGCATTTCCAACTGACTGAGCCAAGAAAACAATGCATTCCTACTTTTGCTGATACAGGCTTGAAAGCTTTGATGAGTAGCTGAGATAAGATACTTGACCTCAATGACCCATGACACCAAAGTAAATGATCGAGAAAGGCAAATTTTGCACACTTGGAACCAGACACTGCGTAAGGACCATAGCAAAGTGCCCATGTGATCAATATACTTTCAATGCCTGAACCTAACCCTTATGCCACATACTGTACCTAGAAATGTTCTTTTGAGCTCAGATCTGTGGATAGAGCGTCAGCCTGCAAACTGAAGGGTCCTGGGTTTGATTCCAGGGGCACGTACCTCATTTGCAGGCTCCTCCTTGGCCTGGCCTCCTGCAGGAGGCAATCGATTGATGTGTTTCTTTCACATCAGTGTTTCTCTCTGTCTTTCCCTCTCTCTTCCACTCTCTTTAAAAATCAATGGAAAATTATCCTCGGATGAGGATTAAAAAAAAAGTGCCTTGAAGTTTTAGCCAGTTGTAACTGAACCTTTATAGATATAGATTGGGTCTTCAATTACCTGAAACAGCACAAAAGAAAAAAAAAGTGAGGTACCACCCAGCCGGCCTGGCTCAGTGGTTGAGCATTGACCCATGAACCAGGAGGTCATGGTTCGATTCCCGGTCAGGGCACATGCCCGGGTTGTGGGTTCCATCCCCAGTAGGGAGTGTGCAGAAGGCAGCGGATGGATGATTCTCTCTCATCATTGATGTTTCTATCTTTTTCTCTCTCTCCATTTCTCTCTGAAATCACTAAAAAAATATATATTTTTTTAAAAAGTGAGGTACCTAAGTAGAAAGTTTATGGACTTTGGCAAATTAGAGGATAATTTATCTTTCTGAGGGAGAATCTATCTTCCTGAGGAAAATACTGGCCCAAGGATCCTTTGTGAAGATGTCTTTACAGCATCTGGTGTAGGCTTCAGATGATGATTCATGGAGCCCTAGAAAATGTAGCAGGGACTGTTTTACATGTGAATTTATAATGTTTAGGGGAAAGTCCCATTAGTATCATCAGAAATCCCAAAAGAGTACATGATGATCCCAAGATGGTTAGAAACTACAGAAATTAAAGCAGACCCAATATTTGCAGAAGTATCCCGGAAGAAAACACACTCCATCACCCAGTATTTACATTGTGTTTCAAAGGTTTGCTGACTTTTTCATAATTCAAGTAACTGATGAGATGTTTAAAAAATAAAAGGGAAATTACAGTATTTTAAATATTATAGATCTGTACTAAGGTAAGTGTAGCAACTTGATTTTTTTAAATAACTACAATGTTACCTAGGAAATATTTTCTAGTAGTGTGAACCAATTTGGGGCAAATATTAAATTCTCTAAAACGTTGCTGTAAACTAAATACTCCCCCTCCCCCTCCCCCCGCCCCGCCCTAGTAATATGTGTAAACCTAATCCCTTATATGATGGTATTTGGAAGTAGGGCCTTTGAGAAGTGATTAGATCATGAGGGTGAAGACCTCATGAATGAGATTAGAGCCTTTATAAAAGGACCCCAGGCTCCGGGTGCTGAGTGGCGCCCGGGAGCCGGCACTTCCCGGGGGTGCTTGCTCGTCCCCAGGCCTATCCTGGCCAGGTGCCCGCCGGGCCCAAGGTGTGCGGACAAGGTGCTGCCTCGTGGCCCGCGGCCTCTGCTGCCTGCACGGACGGAGGCCCCGCCATGGCCCAGCAGAGAGCCCTCCCGCAGAGCAAGGAGACGCTGCTGCAGTCCTACAACAAGCGGCTCAAGGACGACGTCAAGTCAATGATGGACAACTTCACCGAGATCATCAAGACCGCCAAGATTGAGGATGAGACCCAGGTGTCCAGGGCCACCCAAGGCGAGCAGGACAATTACGAGATGCACGTGCGAGCCTCCAAAATCGTCCGAGCCGGTGAGTCCCTGATGAAGCTGGTCTCCGACCTCAAGCAGTTCCTGATCCTGAACGACTTCCTGTCGGTGAACGAGGCCATCGACCAGCGCAACCAGCAGCTCCGGGCGCTGCAGGAGGAGTGCGACCGCAAGCTCACCGCCCTGTGGGAAGAGGCCTCCATGGACCTCTATGAGCTGGAGGAGGCTTACTACTCGTCCAGCTCCAGTCTCCGCGAAGCTAACGATCTGCCTCTGTGCAAAGCGTACTGGAGGCTGGACCTCGACACAGACGCTGCCGATGGCCTCGCGGCCCCCCTGCGAGCCTCCCCAGAGCCCAGCGCTGGCCCCCTGCAGCCCGCCGCCCCTGCCCACTCCCACACTAGCGGGCCTGGCCCCACAGAGCATGCCTGAGCCTCTCCACTCTCTCCACCAGCCCCCGGGATCTTAGCAACAAAATCTGGCGCCCCGCTTGGCCTTGGCTGCTGCTGGGGAGCGGCTGTGGCCTCCTTGGGAACCCGTCGGCCCAGGAACAGCCCCCCCAGGAATGTGGAGGGAGAGTAGATCCCCCCATTTCCAGAGTGGCCAACTCTTCCTCCAGGCACCTCTGTTCACTACCTTCCGGGCTGCTGCTGGGACCTGAGCCTGCTGTTTAACGTGGGGAGGGGCGCTGGGTGGACAGTCCTGGCCAAGTCCACACCAGGCCCCTGTGCAGCCACCCTGCCGCCTCGCCCAGGGGCCCCTGCAGAGCTGGGGCTGGGGGTGTGGTTCACACAGGAGCTGGCGCGGGCTCTTTCCTGGTTCTGCGGTACACATCCTGGTTGTTCATTTGTGTGTGAGACGGTTGAATAAAGACAGCGCTGCCCTTCAAAAAAAAATTATATATATATATATATATATATATATATATATATATATATATATATATATATCCCAGAGAGTTCCCTTGCCCCTTCTACTGTGTGAGACATAGTTAGAAGGTAGCTATTTATAATCCAGAAAGTAGGCTGTTGCCAGACACCAAATCTGCCAGTGCCTTCCTCCTGGAGTTCCCAGCCCACAGAACCATGAGAAATAAGTTTCTGCTGTTTATATGCTATCCAGGCTGCAATATTTTTGTTATAAAAGCCCCAACAGACTAAGATATATGTATTTTTTCCTTTATCTTTATCAAGTAATTTTCTTCACATAAATGCAGGGCTCTCTATGAGCATAATAAATAGTCACATACGTGGTAATACTTAAGAGGCATCAAATATCTCTTCTGCCACAACCAATCTGTCACATTTCCACCAGGATTCCATTTATGCTTTGGTATCCCTTCTGAACTGGGCAGTATTTTCCACAGTTGGATTTTAGAAATACAAATCTACAGAAATTCATTTAAGACAAAGAAGTTTCCAGTCAAGTATGTTTAAGAAACCCCATTTGAAGATTCCCGGTGTACAGGCCTATATTAAAGGACCTGACAAGTCCTGTAGACATAAATATTTCACTAAACTTAACCCATCATTTCTTAAACCTATTTAAATCACTTATTTATTTATTTTTATTTAAACAAATGTCTAATGCAATTTATGAAATGATGTGATAGAAACAAGAAGATCCTGATAAAATGTAAACATGTTATCTGGAAGAGTGGCGCTAAATTATACCGAAAGTCTTAACGTTGTCAATAGGTTCTTGGAACGGTGGGAAAAGATGTATAATGAAGCCACAGTTTTATCATAGGCTGATCGATATAAACAAGAGTTCGATTCCTACAGCATTTCATCAATGTTACAGTGAAATGACGCTGAACAAAAGGACTTATTGGAGAACCTGCTGTAGCTATGAACACTTTTATAAGTCACAATGTAACACAGTGAGAGAAAGTGACCCTGAGAGAAAGAAGTCAGTCCTTTGTTGATGTTATCATGATTCCTCCTCACAGCAGCCTGGGATAAGACGTGTGGCAGTGATTCACAGGCTTAGAAGGGCAGAAAATCACCGTGTGGATATATGAACCATGCAGATCCCCAGGCCCAATTTTACACACCCTGATTCAGAAGCACAGAGGTGGTGCTGGGAATCTCCCGTTTTTAGGAAGCATATCAGTGACTTAGAAGCTGTGGGTGGGTGGACACACTTTGAGAAACACTGTATGTAGGGTGAAGTGGAGAGAAAAGGGAACAATAGAGAAGAAACAGCAAGAGCTGGAAGCAGCTGCCTTATTTTTTCTACCATTCAGAAAGTTCACATAGAACTTTTGCTGGGCCCGGGGAAGCTAACTGGGGTCCTTGCCATTGTCTGTCCAAGTCCTACTGGGCTGCTTCACACGGTTAAATCCAGCCTCAGCCATGGGTCATCATTTCCAAGATGATACAGAAACTCTTACGTGAGCCGATTTATTGTTACCAATATTTTCATTTAAGCACTTTGATCAATACCCAACAACTCAATTAAAGCATACAAATGCCTCCCCAGGGAAGCCCACTAAATATCCCCCAACTTCTTTTTTAAAGCTTATTTAATTTTTTAAGGAAACACAACTTTCTAAAATGTGTGTATCCTTCTGATTCTGGTTTTAGAAGGGAAATGAAATTTGTCACACTGCCATACATCATTTCCCTCGCAGTACAATGTCCCATCTGTGTGTCAAGTACAAAAGAAAAGCATTTTGTGAAAAATTGCTAAAGAAGTAATGATTTTTGTCCTCAACTCTTTGTTTTGCCTTTCAATAAAGAAGGCGACATGTGCCACAAATGATGTATTATTGTTTAGGTACAACCCCAGTAACACAGTGCATAAGCAAAACCATGTTTCACAGCAGAGAAACTATAGTTTACTGCCCCTATGGCTCTGATGAGAATATAATGTTCTACAGTTTATAAATGCTTTGAGGTCAATACATATTTGCTTCAGCTTGTTCATCCAATGAGCAGGGGATCCAAAAATATATCAAGCTTTTAGACAGCTCCCTGGAAGCTGGACTGGGGCAGGAGTGATGGAAACGTTCCATGGAAACAAACCCCTTTGTCAGCCGGAGATGAGATAATTAGATCCAGGTAATACATTGGAGCCCCAACAGGGAGCCGCCAAGCAAACATGTCATCTTTATGGACCTTTCTTGCCCTGCACAGCAACTGTGGCCTAAGACAGTAAGCATAGAGGGATTCATTGGTGTCCAGCAATGCCCCACTGTCCCTCAGTCACCCTTATTGTCAGGAGACCTTTCCTCCTATGGAGTAAACCAAAAAGGCAGAACAACAGGACAGCCTCTTTTTAATTACTTTTCTTCAGTCCTCCACCAAATATTTTGTTTTCTTTTTCTTTACAATATGCCTTTAGTAAGATACTTAGATTCACCTGAGACTCTAGTTATATAGATTTTGAAAAATCCTCTCTCTCTTATTTAAAATGGTTCTCATGTTGGGAATGCTTGTAACCTGCAGACAGAAACAGTCACTTTTGGCAACTCTTTGAATTGAGTATAAAAGAACATTTTTTTTTCCTTTTACAATGATTTCAATTGGATAGTTATCAGCACGGTACCAAACTAGGGATACAGAAATAAAAATGAGCACACGCAAGTTGGGGAAGATTTTACAATAGTATTTTGTAAGTAATAAATTTATTATGTTTGTAAGAAGCACAATGAAAGAAGCGTACAGGTGCTTTCCAAGAGAGAAATAGGGACTGTTTGAGAAATCAGGGACTGCTTTCCTGAGAAAATGATGTTAGACTAAAACCTAAAGGTAAAGTAAGACTTATGTGAAGGAGGATAAATGAAAGAAGGATAGCCCTTGGAATGAGGGAACTTATCTTAACAGGGGTAAATTCATGTATAAAATGCAGAGAGGTAGGAAGAGCTAGCACCAGCATCACCACCACCATCATCATTACCACCAGTATCACTAGCATTATTATCAACATTAAAATTGTAGTAAAGCTACTAAAAGTCATCTCTAAAGCTTAATATTCCCTTGAAAGAGAGGTATTATGGTCCCAATTAAAAATAGGAATAATTTTCACTTTTTTTTTGTTTTAACTTTCATAGGTTAACTTGGTGATGAGTGGCAGATTGTATATTTTAACCAAATAAGTCTGATTTCAAAACATGTGAGCTCATAATATTAATATACATTTAAGTACAATAGGTTTCTAATACTACTTTAAATGAATATTATTGCATTTTAAATCTCAAATGCTAACCAATGTTGCATATTTAAGACATTTATTTAACTTCTTCATTACTATTATTTGATTTGAAAGTTTTCTGTAAACTTTTTCAAATGCCAAATATAAGGAGTTTGACATCACTAAATAAATGTGAATACATATGCATTGGATATTGTGAGTTGTAAAACTTAAAAAATATATAAACAAGATTGTGTAAAAGTATAAAATGCGTCTTATTAATTGAACACTCAAACACATAATTACATAGAGAGGATTTTGAAAATGACATATTACATATGATTCTAAGTAGGATTTTATCTGCAATATATAATGGTATTCATTTTTTTAATGTGGATGAAACCTGGGAAGGAAAGTGACTCATATATGATCATTTCAGTTTGAGGATTTAGGACAATTTATTAAGCACTTCCCATGTCCTAGACTGAGTTATACAGTGGGGCTGAAAAGGTGACTAGAATGAGGCCCTGCCCTTGAAAAGTTTATCACCTATCATGGAGAAAGAATGAATTAAGACAACTTCTTTAAGATGTGATGTTAGGATAATATTTGCAGCGTGCTATGGAAACAGAAAGAATGGACATGAGAATTTAACCAGAAGAGGAGGAAACTTTCATCCAAGCAGAGTCTAGCTTGAGTATGAATGCAAGAAAGTTCGTAGAGCTTAAGGAACGAAAGCAGTCTGATGTGTAAAAGCATGAAGAGACATGAAGAGAGGACAACGGCTGCACAGATAACAAGGGCCTGAAGAGCAAAGGTTTTAGATACTCTGACAAGTTGCTTAGACTCAGCAATGGCAGCCACTGGGTCGTTTTCAGCCTGGAAGTGGACAGACCATATCTGTTTCTTCAGTAAATGGAAGAGATGGTATAGTGGTGTGAAGCAGAGGTCAGATTTGAAAAGGCCTAGCCTGGAGTCTTTATGTCTTATTAAGAGCCTGGTGCAGTCACCCAGGCATAGAATAAAAGCAATGAGAGCAAACATGGAGATGAGATGTCCCACTGAAGAAATATAGAGAGGTAATGTCGATAGGATTTAATATTTTTATTTGAACGATTAGGTAGAGGGTGGTACATAGGGGAAAAAAGAAGCATATTTAAGAGCAAAAGCATAAATGGTGGACATTTATATTTTATGAAGTTTGGATGCCTGTAGGACTTCCAAAAATACATCAAGCAGGCAATTTACTATATAAATATTAGTCAAACATCAGTGGGAGAGCCAAGTTACACACAGAGCTCTTGATTTCCAGTCTATTATTCATTCCAATATAATTTACTATCTTCTAGGGTCACCAAGGTTTCACCTAAGCTGCTTTTTAAGAGCTGGGATTAGAGTGTCATCTAATAAGACAACAGAAATCATATAATGAAATCGTCACTTAGCTCTTACCCATAATAAAGACTGAAAAATAAATAACTTAATGTCTCTGTGTTTGGCTCACAGTGATTGCCTTTTAGAATCAGGGCAAAACTTGTAGAATAGTCTATTGTACCAATTAATTAACACTAAAAAATAAATAGATGAATCTACGTATAACCCAGTTATACTCCTTGGATGGTCCCAATCCCTCTGGACATTTGAAATTGTACATTCCTTTAAAAACAAAATAAAATAGCTGGAGTCACCATCCCATGCACAGTGGGAGAATTAATGTTCTCCCTAAGATTACTATTGATGACTCAGAACAATATAGCTTTGTGGTTTAAAAGCCAGTTTTCAGGGTCAGATTGTGTTTCAATCCATAATATGCTATTTACAGCTGTGTGATTCTGAGTAAGTTTCTGAAGCTCTGTGTGCCTCACTTTTCTTATATGTAAAATAGAAACAATATTACCTACCAAATAAGTTTTTCAGGGGTTAAAAGAAAGATCTGTTTGGAGTGATCAGAAAAATGTCTGGAACATAGCAAACACTCAATGAGTGTAACTTATGATGTTCTCATGTCACTTCCTTTACTCGTTTCCTCTGTACACTAAGTCTTAGCTCTTAGTAGAGTTCCCTTCTCTTTCACTAGTCCTTGAAAACATGTCCTTCAGACTCCCCAGCCTCTATCAAAAGCACCTCTCACTTTAAGACCCAGAGTGATTTGGCTTTAATCATTCAGAATGTGCTTGAAATGTAGAAAAGGGAGGCTGCCTCTTCCATTACCATCAATGCCCATAAGGTGGTTTTCCGAGATAAAGGGGGTGTTCTCTTCCCCGGGAGGAGGCAGAGCAGTTGATCCATAGGCCTGTACTTTGTTTCCCTCCCTGGGGACCAAGCTTGGTGACTCCAGTCCAGGGTTATTTCTGAGACTGGGCACTGCCTTTTCCCTGTGCTTGACAACTGATGCTGATCCTGTAGCTGTTGATACAATCTGTGCATAAACTGAGGTCTCATGAAAATAAATTGATTGAGATGGAAATCTGTGAATTTTGTAAAATTGTGTATTTTTGACAAAAGTTACATTATAAAAAGGACAGAGCAGAGATATGGAATAATTTATACGGATGATCCCAGGGGATAGTAAATAAATGGCAGAGTAAAGCCTGAGCCAAACTATCTTCTATTAAAGTTTCTTCATTGTTATTCAACTGAATTTCCTCCCACTCCCAAGTGGGAACTATTTGCACAAAACAAAAATATTAGAAGTAGAATCCTAGGCATTTGGGCAGTGAAAGAAAACCTTGTTAAAACTTGAGAGTAGAGTTGGCTTTAGGCAAAATTGTCAGGATTCTCTTTGTCATCTTTCTGCATCTCTCTCAGTTCCTCGTTCTTTTCAAACTTTCCTCTCTCTCAGATGTCTTCATTTTCCCAGTCCAGTATGCCTGTTAATAATTAGTAATTCCTTTGGCATTAAGTGCTAGCCATTAGGTACTGGGAACACATATGCATATGTGTTCAGGCCTTCCAAGAGCTTCCATCAACATGTAAAAACCCAGCTAAGCTGAAAAACACAAGAAAAAACAAAATATACATACAGAGAGATATCAATAAAGCTCAGAGAAACAGAGTTGTCCGTTGTGGTGTCAGGGTTTTTTTGTTATTCTGTGTTTGTTTAGTTGATTGGTATTCATTTTTTATTTATTTGTTTTGTTATCTTGGTCTGGGAAATGAGCCTTTAAGATGAAAATAATCAATCTCCTTTCTCACTGGCTTTCAGATAACCGAAGAAATACCCCTGGGCTTATAATCAGTGGATTTGCCCATCCCAAAGTAAGAAGTTACTATTTTTATATCTTTAAATTTTTCAGCATCTAATGCAAGGAATAGACCTTGTGATTCTTCACTCAGCCAATCAAATAGCCTGGCTGGCACACACATACAAGAGGCAAACTGAAAGCCGGTAGAATCCCACAAGTATACAAGTTGTTTACTTGCAACAAATTTGATTGATATCTTTATCTAAAAATAATTTACAGCAATTAATTTTAAAAATCACTAACATTTAAAAAACAAACAAGATACATAAAAAGAAAAATAATAAACAAATACAATCACTAAACATTATTTATTATTTATATTTAATACATTACATTAAATTAATAAGAAACTCTATCCACTTATGAAACCAGAACAGTTTTTTATACCATGCATCTTTATATGAGAACATTATACATTCCACTAAAACACACTAAAGCAAGAGAAGTAAAAGAATATAAAATTATTGTGATATTGTATCCTTTTCATTCATATGTTAAGAACCACATAATATAAATTTGTCCCATTTCTGGTGGCTTCAGCTGTAATTATTTGGTTAAGGAGGTGTCTGACAGTTTTCTCTACTGTAAAGTTGCTATTTTTCCTTTGTAATTAACAAATGCCTTGTAGAGCAATATTTTGATATGTTTAGAAATGTTTGATATGTAAATATCATGTATCTCATTAGCATCAGCCACCAGTGTTAGCATCCATTTCCTAGTCTGAATCAAATATTTCTATAATGGTTGTCCTAAATGGTGATTTTCTAATTGCATTATTTCTTCTACATTTATCAGTTGGCATTCACATTTCCAATAGCTTTAATGTACATATATGAAATATATAATGAGAAAAAACAATAAATGCTGTTAAAATTATGAATGAACATATCTTACCTCTTTATCTGTTATATTTAGAGTTGAGAACTCTTCATTATTTTGATTCGCAAATTAATTGACTAAAAAAAGAGATAATTCAGTCATTTAACTTCTATTACACCAAGTCATCTATTTGAATCCCACCTCCTCTTGATTGTTTATGAGATTACTTTTTTTTATTGTTTAAAGTATTACGTGTCTCCTTTTTCCCCCGATTAACCACCCCCCCGCCACTCCCACCCCAGAGAGCAAGCCCCCACCGCCCAATGTCTGTGTCCATTGGTCATGGTAATATGCATGCATACAAGTCCTTTGGTTGATCTCTAACCACCCCTCCCCTGCCCTCTCCCCAAGGTTGGATGGTCTGCTCAGTGCCACCTTGTCTCTGGATCCATTTTTTTTCATCAATTTATGTTGATCATTATATCCCACATATGAGTGAAGTCATGTGATATTTATCTTTCTCCGACTGGCTTATTTCGCTTAACATAATGCTCTCCAGTTCCATCCATGCTGTTGCAAATGGTAAAAGATCCTTATTTTTTATAGCAGTGTAGTATTCCATTGTGTAGATGTACCACAGTTTTTTAATCCACTCATCTGCAGATGGGCACTTAGGCTGTTTCCAGATCTTAGCTATGATGAATTGTGCTGCTATGAACATAGGGGTGCATATAACCTTTCTGATTGGTGTTTCTGGTTTCTTGGGATATAGTCCTAGACATGGGATCACTGGGTCAAATGGAAGTTCCAATTTTTTGAGGAAACTCCATACTGTTTTCCACAGTGGCTGCACCAGTCTGCATTCCCACCAGGAGTGCACGAGTGTTCCTTTTTCACCACATCCTCGCCTGCACTTGTCGTTTTTTGATTTGTTGATGATAGCCATTCTGACAGGTGTGAGATGGTACCCCATTGTTGTTTTGATTTGCATCTCTCGGATGATTAGTGACTTTGGGCATGTTTTCATATGTCTCTTGGCCTTCTTTATGTCCTCTTTCGAAAAGTGTCTATTTAGGTCCTTTGCCCATTTTTTGATTGAATTGTAGGAGTTCCTGTAAATGTTGGAGATTAAACCCTTATCAGATATAACATTGGCAAATATGTTTTCCCATGCAGTGGGCTTTCTTGTTGTTTTGTTGATGGTTTCTTTTGTTGTGAAGAAGCTTTTTATTTTGATGTAGCCCCATTTGTTTATTTTTCTCCTTAGTTTCCATTGAACTGAAAGCTGTATGCTGTGTCCTGGGTGAAAGGAGAAGTCTTTAAGGTGGAAGCAAGAATTTCTAGTTCCAAGGCAAAATATTTATAGCATGACAACAACTAAGGAGTAACTGACAAAAGCAGCAGTAGCATTTGTCTTTAAATTATTTCCTAGACTCAGATAGTAGGGCATGGGTCTTATTTATTGCAAATGCTGTGTAAGCAACACGACTCCTGAACCCTCAGTTGCTTCTTGCCTGTATTCTGGAAGAGTTCAACCTGCATATGGGAAATATATTGGGGAAAAATATGTTGAGATTTAATAGGAGCTGCATTTTTTACAGTGAGTCTAGGAAAGTCTTGCTATGCTAGCAAAAGATGTGGCCCTGGTATTAAAGTGCATATTGAGAAAGTGAGTACTATCTGGTGCAGTTCTGCATATCTCAGTCCTTTAATCAAGCCAGGACAAGTGATGACTAAAATCTGACCACACACTCTTTTAAAATGTTTTGTTCTCTCATCATTCTGGTCATCCTAGGGAAGGGATCTCAGTGTTTTGTTTTGTTTCTTCTCATCATATTATTTTGGGTGTTATTGGTGTAGATATAATGATAGAGATAGGGATAGGGACATAAATATTTTAATTGATTGTTCCTTTTAAATGTTTGCTATTTGAAGATGGGTTCATAAAGTTCATCAACATAGGTTCATTGTATAGAATGATGAGGTAAAGGGGTAAGAGTTCTAGAACAGGAAGGGCAAGTAGATGCCATCTAGTGCACCCATCTCACTTACAAAAATAATAATAATAAGGAAATTGAGGCTCAGAAAATGATATGTGCATAACTCATGGTGTGAAGTGGAGGTAGCAATTGAGGCGCCCTGCCACCTGCTACAAGGCTCAGGAACTGCCATCCCTATGGCTCATCTGAACCAGGCACAACACACCTCTGGGGCTACATTAAGAAAGTCCAACTTTCTGCAGAGGTGACGTATAAATTCACCAATTAGGATTTTCATATAAAATGAAGGATGTCCACTTATATTTGAATTTTAAATTAAAATAAAATAATTTCAGTAAGTCCTAAATATTTTATGGGACATATTTATGCTTTAAAAATTATTTCTTGTGTATCTGAAACATAAAAAAATAAAAAAATAAAATGGTTACCAATAATAAATTAGTTCAAGAAACTGAAGATCACAACTTGAAAAAATACTATGTTATCATTAAAAGTTATGTATAGAAAGATGAAACTTTTAAAAATATGTATTTTTAATTGATTTCAGAACAGAAGAGAGAGAGAGAGAGAGAGAGAGAGAGAGAGAGAGAGAAATATCAATAATGAGAGAGAACCATTGATCATTGATCAGCTGCCTCCTGCACTCCCCACATTGGGTATTGAGCCTGCAATCGTGTATATGCCCTGACCAGGAATTGAACCGTGACCTCTTGGTTCATAGGTCAACACTCAGCCACTGATGATCCCACTTACATGTGGAATCTAATGAACAACATAAATTAATGAACAAAACAGGTGCAGAGGCATGAAAGCATGGAATATACTGATGAATCTCAGAGGGAAGGGGGGTAGAGATTAATAACCAAAGAACTTATATGCATATATACATAACCCATAGACACAGATGATAGTGTGGAGAAGGCCTGGGGGGTGGGCAGGCCTGGGGTGGAGCAGGTCAATGGGGGAGAAAGAGGGATATCTCTAATACTTTCAAAAATAAAGACAACTAAGAAGAAAGAAAGATGAAACTCAACTAACTCGGATCATTTCAATGGTAAGAGAAAAGTTTATCATAATTATTTTAATTATTTAAATGAAAATGTTATATCCAAAAAGTGGAACTATTAGTTATTTTTAACTTGTTGTTCATGCTTTTAAATTTTTTACAATATACTTTGCTAGTCAGAAAAAATCTTATATTTACTTTATGAATTTCATCAAATAAAGAAATGAACTTAATCATGCTATAGGCTTGGAAAAGTAGAATTAGAGCAATTGGGACCTCAGTCATTCACAAGTACTAAAACTAAGAAACTTTAATTTTGCAGTTATATGATACTCTGAAGTTGTAAAAGTTTCATAGTTACTTTAGAATAGGAAATTTTCTCATGCTTGTCGATGATGATGTAAATCTTACTCTGGGGTCTTTTTACTTCTCTGCATATTTCTCATGGTGCCTAATAAATTGGTCACTGCTAAACACAAGTAGTATCTTAATGTTATAATTTTAATACAACCTGACTTAGCAGACGGTTCCTAGGCACATAGAGGATATAAAGATGAGAATTTAAATGATGCCAATTTGTACATGGGAGCATGCGAGTTGGTTAGAAGTGTTGCTCAAGTATGGACAGGAGAGTCTTCTTTTAAACACTTTCCAGAGCAGCACCTAATTTCAATAAATCCAAACTTCTCAGAGAGCAGGATGGGTGATGTCAGGAAAGAAGGCAAAAGAAAAGCAACCCCTCTATCCAAGCAGGTAGAGAGTCTTTATCTTTAGAAATAGGAAGTTACAAATGAATGCAAGAAAGATCAGCTAGCCATTGGCTCACTGTCTACATGGAAGCAGCCAAGTCCTATTCAAATTGTAGAAGCTTTAAATGGCAGAGCTTTCCATTAGTACTTGCCCCCCTAAACTTGGCTGATACAAATACCTACAAATATATATTAAAATGATGTATGTCCCAGCTCCTAGTGGGCTTAGGGAACCAAGATTAGTTGTAAATTAAAGCCATACTTACTCTATCAAGCAGAGAGAGGCTCACAGTTGGCCTGATCAGGTTCTGGGTTTAGGTTTTAGAGGGCTGAATTCAAGGCAATTCTGCCAGACAAATAAGAAGTAAAATCCAGAAGGCAGGCCAGGAAAAGACTGCAAGGTGGGGAAGAGGTGTGGGGGGTGAGGGGAGAGAACGAGACAGTGCGAGGAGGCAAAGTCAGATGCCAGACCTAGAAGTCAGCGGTAGGAGGTAAAGTCCCAAAGTTAGATCAGAACCAACTGATGAGGGAATGAAATGACAGGTGTGTAGTTCAGAAATGGGTTTGATTTGCTTGCAGTTCCAGGGCTAGCAGGGACCTTCATCATCTAGGATAAGTCACATTTTTCCTCTGGGTCTCAGTTTCTTCACTAATAAAAGAACAAAATATCAACTGCCCTCTTTTTCACTCCATAGTTATTTAGAAAACAAGTCTCTTAAAAAGTAAAGAGTAAGGAATTTCCTATAAAAGGAATAATGATAATTCTAATTCAAAATGTGAATATGACAGTTTGATTATTTTTAATTATTGAACACATTATAAGCTAAAAATCCCTTACCTCCTCACTCCCTGTCACCCACCCCTTGACTTTCCATCACCAAAATGTGGCCCCTTTCCTCCTAGACAAAGCCCATCAATCTAGATTTACTGAGGATCATGCCCCTTATTCACTTATTCCTTAGCTAGAGGCCCAGTGCACGAAATTTGTGTGTGGGGAGGGGGGCCCTCAGCCCAGCCTGCACCCTCTCCAATCCAGGACCCCTCAGGGGATGTTTGACTGCCGGTTTAGGCCCAATCCCACAGGGATCCCACAGGGATCAGGCCTAAACCGGCAGTTGGACATCCCTCTCGCAATCCTGGACCACTGGCTCCTAATCGCTCACCTGCCTGCCTGGTTGCCCCTAACTGCACCCCCTACCAGCCTGATTGCTCCTAACTGCCCTCCTGCTGGCCTGGTCTCCCCTAACTGCCCCCGGCTGCCGGCCAGGTTGCCCCCAACTGACCCCTCCATGCCAGCCTGGTTGACCCTAACTGCCCCCCCTGCTGGCCTGGTCACCCCAACTGGCCCCCCTGCTGACCTTGTCACCCCTCATGGCCCCCCCACCGGCCTGGTTGCCCCACACAGCCTGCTGTTCAGTCGTTTGGTCATCCCTCACTAAGCCCCCTGCCGGCCTGGTCACCTCACGCAGCCTGTTCAGTTGTCCGTTCAGTTGTTTTGGTTGTGATGGTCACTTAGGCTTTTATACATATACTAGAGGCCCGGTGCACAAAATTTGTGCAGGGGGGAGGGGGTCCCCTCAGCCTGGCCTGCACCCCCTCGCAATCTGGGACCCTTCGGGGGATGTCCACAGGGATTGGGCCTAAACCAGCTGTTGGATATCCCTCTCACAATCCGGGACCACTGGCTCCTAACCGCTCACCTGCCTGCCTGATTGCCCCTAACCACTCTGCATGCCTTCCTGATGCCCCTAACTGCTCGTCTGCCTGATTGTCCCTAACTGCCTCTGCCTCAGCCCCCGTGACCTAGGTTTCCATCCTCCGGCTGGCTGTAGGCAACCAGGATCCGGGCTTCCCTCCCTCTGGCTGGCTGCAGGCACTCAGGACCCGGGCCGGCTTTGCCCAGGCAGGCACCTGGGACCCTGGGCGGCTTCCCCTGGGCCCCGGCTTTGTCAAGAAGGATGTCTGGAATGACGTCTGGAAGACTTCCAGTCTATCCAGTCTAATTAGCATATTACCCTTTTATTAGTATAGATAGATTCAACAGATCTTTCTCCCTTAATTCATTCTTTTCTTCAACTTTTTCCTCTCTTCTTCAACTTTTTCCTCTCTTCTTGCTCCTTTTCAGCATATAAAAATGCTTATTACTCTCATCTAAAAAAATAAAAAGGTTGTTTTGCTTGCATCTATTATAATCACTCCATTTTTCAATTTTTTCAGAAGGACTAGTAGACAATCTTGGTTGTTTCAGACACTGCATTATGGGTTCTGCACTCAACTTACTGAAATGATTATCACTAGAAAAAAACTAATAATGACAATAATT
This sequence comes from Myotis lucifugus, assembly GCF_000147115.1. Taxonomy (NCBI): domain Eukaryota; kingdom Metazoa; phylum Chordata; class Mammalia; order Chiroptera; family Vespertilionidae; genus Myotis; species Myotis lucifugus. Next base: position 3,692,266 of record NW_005871155.1, read on the forward strand.
ACAATGGTAAAGAAGCCAGCAATAAATTATACTATGTGGGAAGTACCATGAAAATGTCTCCATAGCAGCTCTAAAAAGTAGGCAAAAAATTTTACTTCCTTTTACAAATGAGGACTTGAGACCTAAAATAATGAGATAACTTGCCTAAAGACACAGAACTAATCGGTGTTGGAACCAGGACTGGACCTCAGGCCTACCAAATGAGTGTTTCCTCCTAAATTCCATAATATTTACACAGATCCCTACTGTCCATCTTTCTCAGGCATAGCAATCTCAACAAGTCCAAAATCAAATCCATAATCTCCTCTCTAGATCTGTATCCTTTGCAAGAGACCTCACACTGCCTATCCCTTTGAAAGGTACTGATACCATTGTAATTAACCTAGTTATTTATTTATAACAGGAAAGGAGCAAAGGGAAGGCCAGATATTATAGACATATTCCCTGCAATACTTGTTTGTCAATCACACATGGGAACAAAGGTCATTGGCCAGATGGGTGTGGCCACTGCAAGCACTCATAGATTTGGGGTATTCAATCCCTTGAACAAAGGAATTCACTCTCTTGTGCTTTCGGGACCCCTGGGACTTTTGCTACGTGGGCTGTGCTCTCCTGTATTCTTCTGTGTGGCCCACGGCCATGCAGACCCCCCACACACAATGGAATAATGGATGCAACTACCATGATGCTGTACTGCACCCAATTGCAACATGGAACAGAAACTCTGGACTCTGACTTTGCTTCTGGCTTTACTGAAACCCCAGCTACACTTCATCTATGACTGGACTAAGAGAAATGGGACTTTAGAAGCCCAGAGATGTAATTCCAGGCAAGTGAAAATCACTCATTGCCCCACTTCCTCCAGTAACAGTACCACCTTTCATGTGTTCCTTCATGTGTTCAGCTCTTCCCAGTCCCACAAGGGAGCCACATACTATTCCTAATTTTGCCTTATCTTTGATGAGTCTTCTATAATTTCATTTCATAAAACTTATTGACCAGCTGCTATGTGGGGCAGAGTTTAGAGACTACTGATACCAACTGATATAAAACATGATCTTTATACTCAACAAATATATAGTATAATCAACTGAGTTAGAAACAACAACTCAAAATGCTTGGAGGAAACTGTACAAGTCACTTAGTTTAACCTGAAGCATAACATAGAAATCCACTTTCTGATGCCCCTAATGAATGGGCATCTTAATTTTGCTTGGGCATGACCAATGAAGAGTAACTTGGGAAGTCTTCATATTAGAAATCTCTTTTTTATCCTGTGCTGAATTTGTTTTGTTGTTGTTCTACCCCCTGAAACTACAAATAATAAATGTAAGCACTTTATTCTTCTCTTTCCTTTAATAATTCAAAGCAGAAAACTACTGAGCCCTGCAATTATGCTTCTGGATTTCTTTATAATTCTGATTGAGCCAATGTGATAAAATACACCATATTATCATAATTATCAGTAATTATTAATTGAACCCCACTACAAGCCAAGAACTGTGCTAAGACATGTAGCATAGCTATGTAGTCATATCTACTTATATAAAAACCATGGGTGGTGTTCATCACATACAGACAAACAGCGAGCAGAAGGAAGTCAGTCCTACAGGGGTTGTCCTGGCAATGGCTGCGCCCTCCCCCAAGCTGTTTCCCAGAGCTGTTTCCTGTTTGAGGCAGGAACCTGCCCTGGGAGCATGGAGGCAGATCTTTCTAAAGTGTGCCGCGCCAGCATGGGGTGAACCTGAGTGGGGCGGCTGAAAGGCTTAGAAAAGACAGACAAGAGAATGAAAGCCAGGTCTCGGTGGGACGCTGCTTCTCTGAGAGACAGCGACCACGCCCACAGCCTTGCCTTTATTTTATAGCAGATGCTACTAGGCAAAGTAAGGGCATGACCAAGATGTTTACAAACATTCTTCTGGGTTTCAATCCCACTCAACTACATGCACCTGAACTCTATCAAGCCCACATCACTCAGGCACGTGAGGCCACGTGTTCGGACCATAGGTTCAAGCTTACAACTACAGCTGTTGGCTATAATTGTGCTGGGAGGGCCCTGCCCTCCAAGCTGGGACTTGCATGTGGCAATGAGAAGACTGTGCCCTCTCATCAGTCCAAGGCTTGAACCTGCCCAAAACACTATAGCAGCTCCCCACAATAAAGTTTTAATTCTGTTTCTTTGTTACTAATGTTGTGGCCCCACCCCATAACAATGAAACAAAGGAAAATTTCCCCATCAAATTTCTGAATAGTATTACTCCTTCGAGAATGCCGTGTCATAAATTAAAATTGAAAGTGGGTGCAATCATCATGCTATTGAGAAATCTCAATAGTAAATGGGGTCTTTGTAATGGTACCAGATTTATTATCAAAAGATTACGATCTAACATTATCGAAGCTGAAGTATTAACAGGATCTGCAGAGGGAGAGGCTGTTCTGATTCCAAGAATTAATTTGTCCCCATCTGACTCTGGCCTCCCATTTAAATTGATTCGAGGACGGTTTCCCGTGATGCCAGCATTTGTGATGACTATTAATAAATCACAAGGACAAACTCTAGACAGAGTAGGCATGTTCCTACCTGAACCTGTTTGTGCACATGGTCAGTTATATGTTGCTTTCTCTCGAGTTTGAAGAGCATGTGATGTTACAGTTAAAGTTCTAAGTACTTCATCACAAGGGAATTAGTCAAGCACTCTGAAAGTGTTTTCACTCTTAATGTGGTGTACAGGGAGATATTAGAATAAGTTTAATCACTTTATCAGTCATTGTTTGCATCACTGTTGTTTTTATATCATGTTTTTGTTGTTTTCATATCATGTTTTTGTCGTTTTTATATCATGCCTCTGTTGTTGTTATATCCTTTTGTTACTGTTTATTTATTAATAAATTTATATATGATTTTCATATACATTTTACTAATTTCCTTTCATCTCTCACATTTCTATTCTAGAGAAAGGGCAAATAGCAATGTTAAAATATCTCTGCTAATTAATTCCCTTTTAAAAAATATATATATTTTATTGATTTTTTACAGAGAGGAAAGGAGAGGAATAGAGAGTTAGAAACATCAATGAGAGAGAAACATCTATCAGCTGCCTCCTGCACACTCCCCACTGGGGATGTGCCCACAACCAAGGTACATGCCCTTGACCGGAATTGAAACCGGGACCCTTGAGTCCGCAGGCCGATGCTCTATCCACTGAGCCAAACTGGTTAGGGCAATTAATTCCCTTTTTATGTGCACCAGGCTACTAGTATCTATATAAGACATAGCTCTTGTCCTCAAAGATGTTATAGTGAACTTGGAGTGATAATATATGTACACAAAACCAGAAGATACTACCAATGATGAAAACTGAATTAAATGTCTTGTAAGCATAATAATCTGCTCTGAGAAGAGTCAGCTGTGATCAAACATGAAATAAGTACAAGATCTGGAATAATCATTACCCAAGAGAATGTAATAGGCACGTTTACTTTTTAAACTCTCTATATTTATTTATAATATACTAGAGGCCCAGTGCACAAAATTTGTGCACTCAGGGGAGGAGGGATGGGAATCCCTCAGCCTGGCCTGCATCATCTTGCAGTCCAGGAGCCCTTGGGGGATATCCGACTGCTGCAGAGGTGGGAGAGGCTCCCACCACCGCTGCTGTGCTTGCCACCCGTGAGCTCAGCTTCTCGTGCTCCCCCTATGGGAGTGCACTGACCACCTGGGGGAAGCTCCTGCATTGAGTGTCTGCCCCCTTGTGGTCAGTGGGCATCATAGTGACTGGTCATTCTGCCATTCAGTCAATTTGCATATTAGCCTTTTATTATATAGGATGTAAGTACATATAACTTATATATAATACTAGAGACCTGGTGCATGGATTCGTGCACAATGAAAGAAAATTAATTAGAAGGTGGCTGGCAGGGTAGCACTGGGGCTCAAAGGCATCTGCAGAGTAAGCAGGGTCCCTCTGGCTGGTGGGGTCCCTCGGCCCAGCCTGCAGGGATCGGGCCAAAACCAGTAGTCCAACATCCCCCAAGGGGTCCCGTAGTGTGAGAGGGCACTCTGCAAAGTTACTGTTGCTTGGTAGCTCCTGTGTTGAGCATCTTCCCTCTGGTGGTCAGTGCACTTCATATCTACCGGTCAGATGGTCACATGGTCAGGCAGTTGCTTAGGCTTTTATATATTTAGCTATTTATTTTATATATCTATCTTTATTCCTATTTATCTATCTACCTATCTATTTATATCTTGTATGTAGAATGCTTAAAATCCAGGTTCAGTTTTGAAATACACACTTTCTAGTTCTCAGAAAATCCTCAATCACCCTTGCCCATTAACACCAGGTAGTGGTTTCAACTCAATTATTCTAAGACAAAAGGTTTATAAATATAACACTCTGTATGCATATAGCAACATGCATGCAGGAAATGAAATGGATCCTCATTAATTAAAAATCCTTTGACAAGCAAGATATAAAGAGTCAATAAAGAAAAATTAGAAAAAAGGAAAGGCTTTCTACTGGCATTACTTTGCAAACCTATCACAATATCTGTATATAAGAGTCAGGTTTGGAATTGTAATGAAATTTCTTGGAAGGTACCCATCTTTTGGAATAAAGGGTCAGGCCAATTTCAAAATCTCAAATGATTATTTGCCAAAGTAAAACAAAAACAAAGCAAGCAAAGTCATTTCCTTCATGGTAGAATGAAAACTTTAGTTTATATGAAATAAATTAAAACAATGTCAAAATAAATTTCAACTTTTTTATAGATAAACATGTTTCCCAATATAGACAGTACAAACATTGGTACCACATCAGTTTTCAAAAGTAAATAATAAATATAATAAAACACCTATTTGTCATAATTTATTTCTTTCAAATATTAACTGTACATAGGAATGTCAGGTAAATTAGTCATTAAAACATGAGGATAAATGGTCTAATGAGTTATAATTGTCAGATAATATATTGAAAGAAATAAAAAAGAAGATAGATATTACCATACAAAATTAAGTTATATATTAAAAATATACTTATTTTTTTGTTTGGCTTCAATTTTCTAAACTCTAATACACATTAACAAAGGCCATCTTTATTGGGGAATGATAACTCTTTTTGTGTATTTTTTTTGTATCTCTGTGTCTTGAAAATTTAATTTAAAATAAAAAAATATATGAATAAATATATTAGTCATCTCTGTTATAAGAAAAATGACCCCAGAATTTTAAGTGGCTTTTACTTACTATTTCTTAGTTATGTCAAATGTTGGAAGCTGAGTTTCTTGTGGTTCTTCTCTATGAAACTTAAAATTCTGGACTAATGGAGCACTTCTTATTTGAGACGTGTATCCTCATGGCAGAGAGAAAAAGCAAGAGAGTGGGCACAGATGTCACATGGCAATGAGTGGGTACTGGAAAAAGTAAGGATACTGAGTGAAATAACAGAACCTACCAGAGAGTATAACTATTCCATTCTGAAGGAATTTCTAGACTGAGTAAAGTGTGTTGATCATAAAGGGAACTTTAAAAAAAACCATGCATGTATATATTTTTTAATATGATGTAAAATGTATCTAGCAAGAATAAAAACCTAAAATTCTGGCCTGTTAGCTCACTCAGTTAGTTAGAGCAGTGGTCGGCAAACTCATTAGTCAACAGAGCCACATATCAACAGTACAACGATTGAAATTTCTTTTGAGAGCCAAATTTTTTAAACTTAAACTATATAGGTAGATGCATTGTTATTAACTTAATTAGGGTACTCCTAAGGCTTAGGAAGAGCCACACTCAAGGGGTCAAAGAGCCGCATGTGGCTCGCGAGCCGCAGTTTGCCATCCACGGGGTTAGAGCATCATCTCCATGTGCCAATGTTGAGGGTTCAATCTCCAGTTAGGGCACATACAAGGAGCAACCAATGAGCACTTAAATAAGTGGACTGACAAATCAATGTTTCTCTCTCTAAAAATTAATAAATAGAAATAAAAAATAAAACAGTACACACTCTTAAAAGGAAATGAAGACACATGGCAGTGAGACAGAGCTGGGTGCCCAGGTCCCACTGAGGAAACCCAGCACCATAGATGGCAGAGAACAGCCGCCCTCCCCACCAGAGAAAGCCACCGTGCTGCCTTTTCCTCCCCATCACAGATCTGCTCATCAACCTTAAGGAAGGTGCTCAAAGGCCACCGTCCAGCCCGACACCTGAAATACATATTGCTCGCTTTGTTAGGAAACACGGCCACACGTGTGTAAGCTCCAAGCCACAGGAGGCCAAAGAAGGCAATGTTTGATAGGAGGAAGGTATAAGCACTTGTTAAAATGGAAAGTGAGAAACACCTAAATAAACTCACTAATATTCTTAAAGTTCTCTTATTTACTGCATATGGGGAAGATCCATGTCTTCATGCTTGTGCAGCAGGTATAGCTAAGAGATGTGGACTTAGAATTAAATGATAAAAGAGGCATAATTATAAACTTGGAAATAATTTGAATATTTTTTAAACTACTTAGAATGTGAAAACTGTTGTGATTTGCAAGTTAGAGCTGGCAGACTCAAGTCAGGGCCTTGAAAAAAGTTGCATCAAAGAATAAAAGAAAGAGAAAAAAAAAGATGAGAGGAATGAAAATACATATAATTTTTATTCTTTTTTTAAAATCCTGCACTCTTTAAAGGTAAGCTTTGATTAAATACGATGCTCAGGAAGAACAGACAAATCTGATGTTGCCCTCTTTGTTTTAGGGGTGTCAAGCTGCAACGAGGTGCTTCGAAGCCTTCCATCGCATTCTTATCATAAACTATCTCATTTTTAAGTGGTTTATACCCAGTCATAAGATTTCACTCTGAAATGAGAACATAACGTTTAAGGAGAAGCAATATTTTCATAAATGTTTAAAGATATTCCAGGCCCTGTCCAGTATGGCTAATTGGTTGTGTGTCATCCTGGGCACCAAAAGGTTGCCCTTTCATTTTCTGGTCTGGGCACATGTGCAGGTTGTGGGCTTGATCACCAGTAGGAGTCATAGGAGAGGCATTCGATTGATGTTTCTCTCTCCCTTCCCCTTTCTCTAAAATCAACAAAAACATATTTTTTTTAAAAAAAAATCAAAATTTTAAAGATATTCCAGGCCATTTTAGATACAAATAAATTAGTAACTGAAAGATTGGCAACTATGATTGAATTCCTTTGGGAAATCCTATGGTCTCCAGAGAAGCAGGAGAAAGTGTTTGACTTCACATCATTTTATACCAAATGGAAGTTCTGCTTTACACTTTCATGAGTCCATACAACACCATCCGTTTTCTCCCCAAGACTTGTTCCTCAAAGATTAGCAGGGATCTGCTTAAAACTAAGTTATTTGGGGATTGGCTCTTCTGCCTCGCAGAATAGAATTTTATTAGATTGCTCTATCCTGACAATTATGTCCAAGAGCAGCTCACAGGCCAATAAAACAAGGTTGGCAGGCCACAATGAGAGCAAATATTTTTAATCTCAGTCCATGTTATGTCAGGGATAATATGTGAGTATCAATATCTTTAGGGACCTGCCCAATAGCAAAGCAAAGCAAAGAATAACAAATATTATTATTAATTAAATTTATATGTCGAATATAAATATAGTCTGTAGCTAAACTGAACTCCCCAACTGAGCCATATTAGACGTTTACATTCTTGCTCATCCTTAAGAACACAGATGAGCGAATGATGGCAATAAATCCAGGTATTTGATATCAGTGAGACAACCTCTTACTCTGTCTTTTGGTCATTGTCAGCAAACCTTGAATATATCTTCAGTAAATGCTATACAAAAAAGGTAAGAGTGAACATATATAGGAAACGATCCAGATGTAGTTTCATCTCCTACGCTGCTATTGTTAGTTGAATGTTCATATGATTTTGTTGGGGTTTCTTTTCCTGGTTTATCTTTTTAAACCTTGATTTCTTCCCCTATAAAATAGGATTATTGAACAGGATTCTAAGTATTTTAAGCTCTAAAAATATCAGTTACCATACTTCTAGATGTTATTTCCTCCAGGAATTAGATATACAGGAGGAACCATCACGTTTTTAGCAACAAAGGTATTGTGAAATTGCATTTCTTCATTTGTAAATTGACCTATTATAAAACGAAGTAATTGGACATAGATCTATATAATTGCAATCATTAAAAGTTTTTCCTAGGTCCATCTCATTGTGCTCAATAATCCCTTATTTGTTCATAGGTGTATTGCCATAGTATTTTGCACATAGCATGAGCTCAGAATATGTGTTGAATACATAAGACATTAAAGAAATGAATGAACCCAGGCCCTTGCAGAGTATTGTCTTTATTTGGCATCTGTAAAAATCAGGAGAGAGAACTTACCAACAGCAATTCAATGAAAAGGAGATCTAAGGCCACCAAATTGTACTTTTTGTTAAACTGTGTTGTTTACAGACCCTACTCAGGATAGTTGGCTTAGCATGAACTACCCAGATACATTATGTCCCAAGACACTCTGACCTTGACATTCCTACTGACCTTGTGTGACACTGGCACCACACGCCACATGGCCACCACGGAGGTGCTATGAGAAATGAGAAATCCTGGAGGCAAAGTCTGTTTGCAGATGCAAAGGGATGGATGCCTCTTACCTGTCCACAGCAGGCTCTCTGTGCAAGTAAAAATACTACTGATGTTTACCTAAAATCTGCTCTCCTTTTGGAAGGCACCTATCACTGACATCCAGTCATAAACAGCACTTCTTATTTCACTCCGATCAAAAAGTTCAAGAGATGAAACCCACTGTTCTCTTCTGTTTGAATGACAATCCGCTTTTTATTTCTTGATCAGGAAACATATGAAGGCAACACATTAAGCTCTTGTTGCCTTGTCTCACGTCCACTGTCTTCTGAGTCATACATGTATTTATCATGTCTCAATACATAAAAAAGAGGAAAGAGAAAAAGAAAGAAAAACTAAAAGAGAGAGAAAAAATTCTCTGTTTCAAATAATGAGCATAGCACCTTTTTGCCTCAGGCCTTCATACACAATTTAGCTAGGAAGCCAGGGTAGATCATGATTTAGCTTTTGACATCTCCTGCCTTCAGGCCAGGAGAGACTAATACCGATTTCTGACTCTGAGCACGCCACAGGAAAAAAAGTGAGAGAGAGGCCTTTTATTGACTAAATGATAAAGAGGTTTGTAATGATAAATAACAGTCATTTTATTGTGGAATTCCCCAGAAAAGATGCATTCTGCAGTATCTGAAGGAGCCTAAAAGCTGAGGTTGGTTCCCTATGGAGCCGAACCTGTTAAACTCCAATTTTTACAGCCTGGGATAGGGGTCACAAATTGCGGGGACCTCTGGCTATTGAAACTGCACACACACACACTACATATTCCTGGTTGCAGCCTGCTCCTTGGCTCAAGGAAAATTCCCACAGGCTGCATCCCAGGATGACTGGGGGAGGGTGTGTCTGTCTGTCAGCCTGTTACCTGTCTGTCTGCGGCACCTTCTTCTGGCTGCACACACTCAGGTTCTGAGGCAGTACAGTGCCTCTTTGCTCAGGCTGCTGGAGGAATCGCTGCCAGTTTTGATCGATAGTTTAATTGTAAACTTTGGGAACAATAATGGATAATTTAGCTTGAACTGTCCATTATGAGCAGTGTTGTCTAGGAGAAAGCCTTCAAAATTAAACAAGAGTTGGGCCACATTATTGCATTTGTACAACTCACCCAGAGTTAAATAAATTCCCTTTACAAATGCTGTCTTGGCATTCTATGGAGTTCAATAAACATAGGCCTCGGCACAGAAGGAGAAAGGAAAATAGCAAAATAGACCACAGTTAAAACTATTTACCTACTCATTTCTTCTGAAATTTATTATTGCAATAATTTTTAAGTACTCTTTAAATAATAAAAAATCAAAATAAGTGGCTGAATTATTTTTAATGGAAATTGAAGTCAATAAAATTAACAAAAGGTGGATGTAAGTTAACTTAGAAAAAAATCCTAAAATAGCTATAGCATTGATAACTACCACAGAACAGACTTCTTGGAGAAATGTGTAAGACCATTTGGGCATCAGCTATTTCTTCATAAAGAAACTGTATGTTTAAAAAAATAAGATAGCAAGGGGATTATTTAGTTACGTCCAGAGTTTAAAACTAGGATCCCCAAATCACATGTTTATTCCGGAGACTCGACCACCTCTTTACATGTGGGTGACAGGGGACGAGAGGGTAGAGGAGGCTCAGTTCCAAAGTTCAGTGGGGATTTATCTCGGTGTCTCACAGGAGCATTTTCCCCAAGGAACTATCTATCAAGAGATTGAAAAAATCGAGTATGCAGAATAGAAGGACTCAATAATGTAGAAGAAAGGAAAGGGGGCTCTGGAGACACCGGGGTCCATGTGCCAGCTCCAGGGTCACCAACTGCATGACTCTGCAAGCAGCTTAGCCTGTCTGTGCCTCAGCTTACCCAGAATGATAAGAGTACCTCGTGCATGTGGTCATCAGGAGCATTGAATACATTAAAACATGAAAAGCACATAGAACAGTAGAAGGCACACAATAACTGCTGACTTGAAGAATAAATATTATTCCTAAAGGGATGAGCTGAAAGTTTTCAACAATTTATTTTTTTAAGTCTTTGTATTTTGTCCTGGCCAGGTGGCTCATAGTCTGGTACACCAAAAGGTTGCTAGTTGATTCCAGTCAGGGCACATACCTGAGTTTTGGGTTGGATCCAGATCCCAGTTTGGGGCACATACAAGAGGCACCAAATGATGTTTCTCTCTCACATCCATGCCTCTCTCTCTCTCTCTCTCTCTCTCTCTCTCTCTCTCCTCCACTTCCTCTCTCTAAAATCAATGAAAAACATATTCTCGGGTGAAGAATAAATAAATAAATAAATAAATAAATAAATAAATAAATATCTCTATTTCTTTTTTTAATATATCTTATTGATTTTTTACAGAGAGGAAGGGTGAGGGATAGAGAGTTGGAAAGATCTATGTGAGAGAAACATCGATCAGCTGCCTCCTGCACACCCCCTACTTGGGATGTGCCCGCAACCAAGGTACATGCCCCTGACCAGAATCGAACCCGGGACTCTTCAGTCCACAGGCCGACGCTCTAGCCACTGAGCCAAACTGGTCAGGGCAATATCTCCATTTCTGATCACAAAGATTATATCCTTCCTTTGGTGTGGGTGGAGGAGAAATTTTCTTTTGACATATTTCCATGTTGTAACCATACTGATGCTAACCTCTTCTACTGAAGCCAACATTCTAAGTTGTTACAAGATAGGAAATAAGAGTGTTAATGGTTTGTCTTGTACAAGGCACTCCATGTCATCCTTGTGGTTCAGTAATGTCACATTGACTAGTGTGATAGTAAAATGACCTTGTTGGTAAGTGCTAAACTTAAGTCTCCACAGGCCCCCAGCTCCTACATTCTCCCTGCTTAACCAGCTCTGATCCACAGACACCCGTCTTCACACTCAGGGCAGCTTCCAGATCCCTGGATCAATCCCAAGGTGAGGAAGCCATATTTAAGAGGCTTTGTGCACTCTGGTTATGAACATGGGCTCCAGAAACACGTTGACCTTCCTGGGTTCCAGCTTGACTAGCTGTGTGACCTTGGTCATGTACTTTACTACTGTGAAGTCCAGTTTCCTCACTTATAAATGAAGGATAATGATACCTACCTCTCAGTACTGTAATAAGTATTCAAAAGCAATCAAATAGATGAAACATGAAGTTATAAAATAGCAATCGGTTATTGTTATGATTAGAATTATATCTTTAATCAATAAAGTTTTATTTTAGCTAGACTCTGAGGCAATGTTCTATTATAAGATTGTGCATTGTTCCTGGGTTCAAATTCATGCCCTGTTCTTTGTTTCTCCTAATGGGGTTTGTGCCTGTGTCCATATTCTAGAGTTCCTGTGCTGGCACTATGTCCAATGTCTTTATTGAGAAAAGCAGAGTAGAGTTCACATCATTAGTACCCCTTGAATCTATGTCATAGATAACTAATAATAAGATAAAGGAAACTTCTGTTGTAATTATAGTGCTTGAATAAATAAAGGTGGAGATGCTTAGCTCTCAATGGTCAAAATACACATGGAAGATGAGGCTCCAAGTGTGAGGTGGCACCATAAAATTGAATTATGTTCAGAAGAGGGTCACCAAAATGGGAAAGGGTTTGGGAACCACACTATATAAGGAGCCATTGTAAGAAGAAATAGGAGGAAATCTGGGGGCTTGGGGAGGGCCTGGGGAGAGTTAATAGCTATCTTAAAGGGCTGTGATGGGAATTTAGATAGATGTAACTATAGTCTGAACTAATATCAATAGAAAGAAGGAGATCTCTTCAACACTGAGAGAATGAGCATCAGTAAAAATGTCTGCCCCAGAGCTAAGAGACAGTACCTTTCCTGGAGATTGCCTGCCGTGCCAGCACATGGGCTGGTGTGGAGACTCTTATTTTAAGGAGAGGAATGGGATTAGATGACCCCAAATGCCAGTGTAACTCTCAGACTTTATGATCTGATCATGCTTCAGGGAATTAGTGCCTTAGAGTGCTTTGCCGAGTTTGGGAGGTAGTACTATATAATGGATTTGACATCTAAGGGCAAGAAGCGTGCAAATATCCCATGCATTTCTCAGAGCCCTTGTGACAGGCTCAGGTACAGACGTGTTTTTTTCCTGGATCATCACAAGGTGAAGTAGGTAAAGTGACAGCAGCGTGCATGGATAATCAAAGGAAGAGCTAAAATGTTTCTCTATCCTTGGCAACTGTGCACACAAAACATTATAATTTTATTAAAATTTGCATCAAAAATATCTCACTGTGAAGAGTATGTATGTAGAATAGTATTAAATTAATTCTGTAAAAGATTTTCAATACTCTTCTAACTTGAGTACTCTTAAGAAAAACCTCCTTTGCTCTATTTGAGAAGATTTTTACTCATATACTTATTTTTCTTCATTCCTCAAAGCTCTCTTTCCATGTTATTTAAGGACATGAATCTTCCCTTAGACACAGAGATATCAAATACCTCCCATAACCAGATTTAATCGTAGACATCCTCTTCTCTTCTTCCCTTTATACACATATGATTTAGCTTCACCCACACAGGAGCTCAGGTTGGACAAGCTATTTTTTGCATTATTATTGACAAATATTTACTTGTTATTGCAATAGACGATGGCAATAAGTTATTTGCTATTGACCAAATGTTGACAGTGCCATAAAAAATTTTAACATGAACTGACATGGGAGTAGATGATCATGCAGTCATTTCTCCTAAATAGTACCCCGGGGTGTCTAGATCCTCTTTTCCCAGAATAAAAAACCCTCCAGGGATTTGAGATGAAGGACCATTACTAACAAGATGTAACCACTCTGTAAGGTTTTTATGAAATTGTATTAAAAATGCATGTAAAATCGGAATGTTTGCAAACAGGCCTTGCCGTTCCTGATTTTTACGAGACAGCAAATTAAGGTGCTCCATTGTAGGAATGTTTGCTAAAAATACTTCTACTTGGCCTCCTTACTTGGGTGACTGACACATACATGAATCTAGTAAATTAAATCCTGTGGTCAAAAGTCTTCAAACTGCATTCAACCAAACAGTGGCCTGTGAGAATTCTCAAAAGAGCCAGGCAATGCGGTTTTGGGGTTAGATAAGTGTCTTGGCTTTCGTTTATAAATGCTGTGCTTTTCCTTCTTAAGGTGGGAATCTTGAAAATCTGTTGATTTTTTTTGGTTTGTTTTTAATGGTGAGTTAAAATTGCCAACTCGTTCAGGATCAATTGGTTTCATAATTAATTGTGTTTAATTAAGGCAGACATCTTAGACAATTTTTTCACTTCTCCCTTTTTCTCTGGAACTTTAAATCTATGAACAGTTCCTCCACAGCTACAAAAGCCTTCATATCTGGAGATTCCCCAGAATAAATGTCTGCATAGGTCGCAGTGGGATGTGCTCACGGACTCCTTTTTTGCTCTCACTGGGAGACTATAGAAATTTGTCCTCATCCTGGTCATAGGTATTGCACCTGAGGAAAAAGCAAGGCTTTTGATATGTTAATTTTAGTTCCTTTTTAATGGAATATCTTTCTGCTAGAGATAGTTATGCCCAGGTGCCAAATATTTTATATTCATTTTGCTCAAAAACCAGTATGTTATAAATAATATGCCATTTTATGGAGACCCATTGGATATTGTAACTTAGAAAAATAAGTTACCAAGACACTGAAGTTCTGTGTGTTCTATTTTAAGCCCTTTGTTGGCATTTCTCACTCTAGTGGAGATAGAAGAAATATATTTACACTCAGACACGCATACTCCCCAAAAGTATATAATGTCATGCCGCATTGAAGTTTGGACAAAGTTTGACTAAGCAAGATTTGTCCATGGCCTTATTCATTTTCTTTTTATGTATCATTTTATGCTTTTTGAGCATCATTTCTCCTTCCTGCATTCTCTAAATATCTACCCTTCCCTCCTATTTGGTAATTTTTTCTCTCCTTTTTCTTTTCTTCTTTCCAGACTATTTGGGGTTGTCAGGGCACAGCAAGAGTATAGCATGAGCACTGGTGCTCTGAGTCCATATATCCTTCCGAATCCTACTAATGACTACGCCAACTGTCAGGGCAAGTTCCTTCTCAAACCCTGTTGGCTACACTAACTGTTGAGTCCAAGCCCCTCTGCCATGGACTTGATCTTCTTGGATGCCGGGTCTTAGGCAGAGAAGCCATGAGAAGCTGTGGGTGTATAAGAATGAGTCTTTATTGTAGGAGCCAGTGGCCATATAGCCATCAAATAAAACAGTTCTCCAAGCAGTCCATACAACAGGCAGCCACACACCAGCTGGTGAACAAAATACATCTTTCCCGTGAAAGCAGGATTAGCCTCTGTACCCACAGCTATTATCTGTGCAGCCACACGCTGCCCCTAGACTCACTGTCTCACATAGTAGCAGCACCGGAGCTCTCCGTTCTTGCCTCTCTGGCCTCTCCCCTCTCCCAGCCTTTCCTGTACTCCTCTCACAGCAGCAGCAGCATCAGTACGCTGGCTGGTCAATACTATGTATTATACCACTTAGACAAAAGAGGCCTCGTGCCAATAATAACATCATATTTTGGTTTATAGAAGGACACAATGTACCGTGTGTCCTTGCACCTGTGTATGGCATCTTAGCCTTGAACATTCTGATTAAGATTCCCATATTCAGAGTGGCCTTGGCCATCCAGCATACTATCAACAAGGCCTCTATGCTCTAATTAGCTTTGGCTGTCTGTGACTCTGGCATGGTTCCTGCAGGGATATATCAAGAAAGCTATAGGATCTCTCTCCAGAAAATGCACCTATTCCGAAATCCTGTGGACTTGATAATTTCTCTAGTACTTTAGTTTTCTTGTTTCCAGAAAACTTAGAATATTTCAAGAAAGCTATAGCTTCCCTCCCCAGAAAATGCACATACCCACAAATCCTGTTGACAACTTGGTATGTTTACAAACACCTGTACCAGAGACATCTTGATGGCCTATGAACCTATATCCTCAACAGAAAGATTAAAAGTCTGCTATGAAATACCCTCCTAAAATTAGTTTCAAAATTTAATTACTGCTTAAAGGAGCATTACAGAGATCACATGAGTAACACCCAAGGGTTTCCCAGGAACTATATATATATATTACAGAGTATTCAGTTCCAAAAATGTCCTGGGTTCTAATAGACCGATTTTTGAGTTGATAAAGCATGAGATAGAAGCTAATATAACTTAAAATATTAATTTCATTTCATTTATTGAATGGTTACTGTATGCTGAGTTGTTGAGAAATGTGGATAATGTGGTCTTCTCTCTTAGGGACCTTTATTTTTTTTCAAATATGTTTTTATTAATTTTAGAAAGAGAGGGAGGGAGACGGAGAGAGAAAGTTAGAAATATCAATGATGAGAGAGAATTATTAATTGGCTGGCCCTACTGATGTTTGAGCCTGCAACCAGGAATATGCCATGACCAGGAATCCAACAGTGACTTCCTGGTTCATGGGTCAAGGCTTAACCACTGAGCAACACTAGCCAGACTCATAGGAGCCTTAATCTAGAGTGGTGCTTGATGAGTCAATAGGTAATTCTTGCTGCTTGTTGGAAGGTCTTTGATAGGGATGTGTTGGGAACACTGGTGCACCCAGAAGGGCTCAGGGATGGCTCACTATGTGTGAAGTATCAGTAAAAGTTTGCCTGTCACTCTATATTGAACGGTTGTGTCCCCCCAAATGTCATGTTAAATCCTAAGGCCCAATGTGATAGTAATAGGAGGTAGAGTCCTTAGGAGATAATTAGATCATAAAGGTGGAGCCCATAAGGTTGAGAGCTCTCTCACCCCTTCTGCTGTGTGAAAACACAGTAGGAAGATGACTATCTTCAACTGGAAGCTCTCACCAGACACCAAATATACCAGCACCTTAATCTTGGATTTCCAGTCCTTCTAAATGGTCAGAAATAAATCTTTGTTGTTTATGAGCCATTCAGCCTACAGTAGTCTGTTATAGCAGTCCAAATGAACTAAGATTACCTGGTTGAGAGGGAGTGAAGCAGTGTGCATGTGTATGTGTGTGTGTGTATGTGTGTGTGTGTGTGTGTGTATGTGTGTGTGTGCTGGGGGAGGAATGGCCTCCAGAGAGGGGGAAAATGTGCCCTTACGTGGTGGTATGAAACAACATGGTGACTCAAACAGCCATGAGTAGATCAAATTACCAGAGCACCAAGTTTAAAGGAAATAGAGATGGAAAATAAGAGGAGATATTTTGACAGTATTTTTATTTCATATTAAGAGGCTTTAAAATTTAAAAATATATGGCATGAAGATATTTGTGGGATTTTAGAGGCAAATGGCATAATGGAATTTTCACTCTACTTGCATGTCCATGGCCATGTGGCAAATCTAAATAAAGGAGCCCGTATTGGAAACAAGCAAATGATGAAGAGACAGATGCAATACAATTACCTCCTGCTAGGAAATGTTTCTTTTGCATCATGAATCATCACAAAGGACTCCGTTCTTTATGTGATAGAAAAGACTTAGAAATACAAAGAAAGTGTGTTTCTCTTTCTTCAAAGAGAGAAATTCTCTTTTGCTATCTTCAGTGTCTGCTAAAATATTGGTCACAAGTCTTGTATTTTTTTTATATATTTATATGTTTTAAAGCAACTAAACATCCTTGACAGAACACCTTTGATCTTTAATGCTCCATAATTTAAATAATGGCTTTCTCCCACACATACAGAGACCTTTTCTGACAAGTGGCAATTATAGGATTATTCTCTCCTGCAAACATGGATTCTTTGAGCACTGCTCTGGTCTTTCTTTGTTTAATTGATAATTATATTTTTAAGATGCCTTCACTTGCTTTCTGGTGATGGATACTGGGATTTAGTTTTTTTCTTCTTTTTCAAAGGTTTAATATAAAAATTTGTGCCATTCTGGGAATCCTGACCAGGAACCAATTTATCTTCTAAAGTCCATCCTGTTGTTCAATCAGATGAATCTTCTAAATTGACTAAATCTGAAAATGAGAGAAAAAGGAGGGGAAGGAGGAAGAGGAGAAGGAGGACGGCTGGACACAAAAATAGCAGATTTTAATAGAAAATGTAGGGCAAATAATTATGCCCAGTAACCATTCCAGGTAATAGACTACCAACAGCAGGGGCATTTTGAGGATATGAGACTGGTTACAGCTTTTATTTACCTACATTCCTCAGAAAAGATACATTGGCTTCAGGCCTATGGCCAGCTTCCTTCCCTGACACTATGCTCATTGGGACACAGTAGGATGCTGGTTATTCTTCTATAAACACCCCTGTTGAGTGCCCCAAAGGGCCCCTCAAATCTTTTCATGTTACCTCTAGCCAAGACCTGAAGCATCCTCTTTTGTCTTATTTTGTTTTTTAACTTTTGATTTCGAATTGATTATAGATTTAACAAAGTTGCAAAATAATACAAAGAGGTCCCATATACACTTACCCAGTTTTTGCCAATAGTAACAACTCACATAAGCATAGTGCCATATTCAAACCAGGAAACTAACATCAATGTGTGTGTTCTTTGTCATTCTACTACATGTGAAGATTCCTATAACCACCATGCAATCCAGAGACAGAACTATTCTATTACCACGAAGATGCTACTGCTTTATAGTAATACCCAGTGCCACTGCCCAATATCCCTACATCTTGACAACCACTAATCTGTATTTCTATAATTTCATCATTTTTAAAGTACTATATAATCTACACTAATAAAAGAGAAAGATGCAAAACGACCGTACCTTCATGACACCCACCAGCCAATCAGGAGTGAGTATGCAAATTAACCCAACATAGATGGTGGGCTAATTTGCATATGCAGGTGCTGAGCACCCGGGGGTGGGACACTACACGTTCCACACCGTCCCAACTTCTCTGGGCCTCTGGGCAGCATGGGAAGGCGGAAAGGTGGCTCCAGCTGGAGCGAAGGTGGTGCTGGCAGCCAGGGGAAGGAAGGCCCATTCTTGTACGAATCTTCGTGCATTGGGCCTCTAGTGTTATATAAATTGGAGCCTGCATTTATATAACCTGTTATAATTACCTCTTTCATTCAGCATAATGCCTTTGAGCCATCCAAGCGGTTGTTGTTACTACTAATTCTTTATTTTTTCTTATAAATATAATTTATTTTTAGAGCAATTTCAGAGCAATATTGAGCAGAAAGTATATCCTCTGCTCCCCACATATGCAAAACTTTCCCCACTATCAGTACCAAAGTGATACATTTGTTACAATCAATGAAGCTACATTGACATCATTATTACCCAAAGTCCAAAGTTGATATCAGAGTTCACACTTGGTGTTTGTACAACCTATGGATTTGGACAAATGAGTAATGAACTGTACCACCATTTTAGAATCATATAGAATAGTTCGTACTTCCCTAAAAATTCTATGTACTTTGCCAATTTATCCTTCCCTCCCCTTAATCCCTGATAACCACTGATCTTTTTTACTGTCTCCATTGTTTTGCCTTTTCCAAAATATCCTAGAGTTGGAATCATACACTGTGTAGCTTCTTTCACCTGTAGTAAACATGTAAAGTTCCTACTTATCTTTTCAAGCTTGCTACCTTATTTCATTTTAATGCTGAATAATATTACATTTGTTGCATGTCCTAGATTTTAAAAATGTATTCACCTACTAAAGGACATCTTGGTTGCTTCTGAGTTTGACACTTATGAATAAAGCTGCTCTAAACATCTGTGTGTAGGTTTTTGTGTGTACATAACTTTTCAAATCATTTGAATAAACACCAAGAAGCATAATTGCTAGGTTGTATGGTAAGAATATGCTTAGTTTTGTAAGGAACAGCCAAACTGTCTTTAAAATTGGCTTTGACATTTTGCATTCCCACCAGCAATGAATGAGAGTTCCTGTTGCTCCACATACACACTGGAATTTGATGTTGTCAATCAATCTTCTGGATTCTGGTTATTCTAATGTATATAGTGGTATCTCATTGTTGTTTTAATTAGAAGTCCCTGATGATGTGTGCTATTGCGCAGCTTTTCAAATGCTTATTTGTCATCTGTATATCTTCTTGATGAGGTCTCTGAGGTCTTTTGCCCATTTTTAAATTGGGTTGTTGGTTTTCTTATTGTAGAGTTTTAACAATTCTCCGCATATTTCAGATAACAATTCTTTATTAGATAT
Organism: Myotis lucifugus; assembly: GCF_000147115.1. Lineage (NCBI taxonomy): Eukaryota > Metazoa > Chordata > Mammalia > Chiroptera > Vespertilionidae > Myotis > Myotis lucifugus. The sequence goes on from NW_005871155.1 coordinate 3,712,005, forward strand.
GCCTTTTGCACATATTTTTCCAAGTCTGTGGCTTGTCTTCTTATTCTATTGATAATGTGTTTCACAGAACAGAAGTTTTAAATTTTAATGAGGTCCAGCTTATCAATTTTTTCTTTTATGAGTACTCTTAGTGTTGTATCTAAAAAGTCAGAAACATGTCCAAGGTAATTTAGATTTTCTCATATGTTTTCTTCTTGGATTTATACAGGGTTGGATTTTATATTTAAATCTATAATCCGTTTTGGATTAAACTTTGGAAAGAATGTAAGGTCTGTATCTAAATGTATATTTTTGCACATGGATGTACTGTTGTTCCTATATATTTGTTTAAAAAGGCTAACTTTTATTCATTTCATTGCCATTGCTCCTTTGTAAAGATCATTTGGCTATATTTATGTGGTTCTATGTCAGGGCTCACTATTCCATTCCATTGATCTATTTGACTATTCTTTGATCAATGCCACACTGTTTTAATTGCTGTAGCTTTATAGTAAGTATTGAAGTTGGGTAGTGTCCATTCTTCAACTTTGTTTATCTCCTTCAATATTGTGTTGGCTAGTCTCTTTCTTGCCTTTCCATACACAGTTGACCCTTGAACAACAGGGGTAAAATCTGCCTGCACATTAAAAGCTCTATGTATAATTTAAGTCAGCCTTCCACATAGATTCCCAACCCTTGAACAAACATGGGTTTTAACTGCACCAGTCAAGGCCCTATAGAGGAGACATATGTTTGTATGTGACTTGTTTCTGAGCTTAGCTGGAAAGCCTCTAGTTTCTCATCATTAAGTTTGATGTTAGCTGTAGGGGTTTTTTTCTTTTTTACAAGCATTACTTATCAAGTTGAAGATCTAGCTATTCCTAGTTTGCTGAGAGATTTTTTGTTTTGTTTTGTTTTTGTTTTTGTTTTGTTATGAATGGATTTTGTCAACTGTCTTTTCTATATCTATTGATAGGGTCATATGATTTTTTCCTTCAACTTGTTGATATAATAGATTGCATTAATTGATTATCAGATGTTGAACTAGTGTGCATACCTAAGATAAACTCACTTGGTCAAGGTATATAATTCCTTATACACTGTTCTATTCTATTTGCTAATATTTTATTGAGGTTTTGCTTCTATGTTCATGATAGATATTGATCTGCAAGTTTTCTTATATTATATTTTTCTGTTTTTGATATTAGGGTAATACTGGCCTCATAGAATGAATTAGAAAGTGTATCCAGAAATTTCAAAAAAACAATCTATTTTTCTTTAATTAGTGCATGTATGTGTATACTTATTTTTCTACACCCTGTATACAAAGCACCTAAAATTTGTAAGACTATACAATAAAATAAACCAATTTTCTTACCAATTTATCCAGTGCATGCCAACATTCTTTGCATATTTATTTTTCTATCACTAAGAGGTCTACCTATAATAGATTCCCTCTCTCATTTAATACCTCTTCACTTCTTTCTCCCATGTAGAAAATAGTTATAAACCAGGAGAGCAGGACACTATATTCCCTAATTGTCAGATAAGATAGAGAATATACTTGTTCCATTAAGTTAGATTTGTGCTAAGCTACTAGAATGTAACTTGAAACAATTAAGCAACGGGTTGATAAATCCTGAAAGTGAAAGAATGTTGGGGAAGAGAATAAAGAACGAAATGAAAAGCACAATTTAAGAAATAATATTCAGGTGTGAATTTAAGAACAGCAACTAGATCTATGATTGATTGCATTTAAAGTTAGTAAGGCAAGTTTGCTGGATTAAAAATAATACAACTCAGAGTTTTAAAAATATACATTGACTTTAGGAAGGAATTCAATTGTGGTTGGGAAAAATAGAGAAAATAAAAGAAATTACTGACTCCCTTATAATTAATAATTTAAAATATTCAGAGATAAAATAGCAAAAATGAAGAAGATTATATTATAAATCATTATGTTTAAAGGTACATTTTACATGTTTCTATTTTCAATTTAATAACCTAAAAGAACAAACTCCTATAAGAAGCTCTTTAATCTGAGCAATGATTTGTATGAAAACCTAATATAATATGATTCCCTTTTTCTGTGTTTTTTTAAATATGTTTTTATTGATTTCAGAGAGAGGAAGAGAGGAGAGGGAGAGATAGAAACATTAATGATGACAGTGAATTATCAGTTGGTTACTTCCTGCACACCCCCTACTGGGGATTGAGCCCACAACCGTAGTATATGCCCTGACCAGGAATTGAACTAAGACCTCTTGATTCATGGGTCAATACTCAATCACTGAGCCAAGCTGACTAGGCTGGTTTCTTATTACATACTTTTTAAAAAAATTTCTTTATTGATTAAGGTATTACATATGTGTCCTTATCCCCTCATTACCCCTCCATCCCCCCCACTCATGCCCTCACCCACCTGTTGTCTGTGTCCATTGGTTAGGCTTATATGCATGCATACACGTCCTTTGGTTGATTTCTCCCCCTTACCCCATCCTCCCCTACCTTCCCTCTAAGGTTTGATGGTCTGATCGATGTTTCTCTGTCTCTAGATCTGTTTTTGTTCATCAGTTTATGTTTATTATATTCCATAAATGAGTGAAATCATGTGATATTTACCTTTCTCTGATTGGCTTATTTCACTTAGCATAATGCTCTCCAGTTCCATCCATGCTGTTGCAAATAGTAAGAACTCATTCTTTTTTACCGCAGCATAGTATTCCATTGTGTAGATGTACCACAGTTTTTTAATCCACTCATCTGCTGATGGGCACTTAGGCTATTTCCAAATCTTAGCTATGGTGAATTGTGCTGCTATGAACATAGGCGTGCATATATCCTTTCTAATTGGTGTTTCTAGTTTCTTGGGATATATTCCTAGAAGTGGGATCACTGAGTCAAATGAGAGTTCCATTTTTAGTTTTTTGAGGAAACTCCATACTGTTTTCCACAGTGGCTGCACCAGTCTGCATTTCCACCAGCAGTGCATGAGGGTTCCTTTTTCTCTGCATCCTCATCAGGATTTGTCATTTGTTGATTTGTTGATGATAGCCATTCTGAGAGGTGTGAGACAGTACCGCATTGTCATTTTGATTTGCATCTCTCAGATGATTAGTGACTTTGAGCATGCTTTCATATGTCTCTTGGCCTTCCTTCTGTCTTCTTTCAAAAAGTATCTATTTAGGTCCGTTGCCCATTTTTTGTATACTTTTTAAAATGCAAATCTTTTTAAAAGAAGTCAAAACTTGAATAAGAAACCACAAAACCACAAGTGTAAGGACACTTCAATGTAACAGATACCTTTTCTGCAAATTAGAAAAGGTGACAAAAACATTTTTTGTGGTTTGTTTGTTTGTTTTGTCATTATTTCAAGAGCAAAGAAGGTGATGACTACACTGTTCTGGTTCCACTACCTAGGGATCATTGTGTCAGGTCTGTGTGTCTGGATTCAACAGGTCTTTGACGAACAAAAGTCTGAATAACAGTTGAAAAATTTTAGGATGTTTAATAGGAGATGGGAAATAATGGAACTGTAAGAGCCATTTCCAAATATCTGAAGCATCATCAAGTGTAACAGACATTAGGTTTATTTATTGGGACCCTTGGAGGGCAGAATGAAAACCAAACAGTTAAAAATTGCAGAAAGATAGTATTAGTAACTCCTTGTAAAGGAAAACTGTCTAAAATTTATTTTGTCTGAAAAGATGTCTGGCTTTCAAGGGAGAGGGTACATTTCTCATCACTAGAAATATAAAGTGAACTCTTATTATGAATGTTACAGAGAGTACTCATTCATCTGGTAAGATTGTACTACTAAATAATCTTGATGTTTCCTACCAAATCCAAGGCCCTGTATGTGTAAAATGGTTATGTAAAGTATATTAAATGTTTTAAATTATTTAAAATTATTCTTTTGTTTAAAAAACCCTCAGCCCATCATTTTCTAGATTGCTGAATAAAGAAAGCTTTTGCAGTATATGAAATTCTCCTAACTTTCTATTTTGAACCTCAGTACTTTATGTAATTTGTATATAATATGATAGATATATAGATAGATAGAGTTATTTAGTTATATTTTATATGGAATTATTCAGGCTAATAAACTAAATGAAGCAATAAAAATCAAGATTATAATTTTCATTTCACATAGCTTTGCATTACAATTTTGTTGTTGTTGTTGAAGTATATACAAGACCTAAAATAAACGAGCTTATACCCATTTTCAATTAAAAATTTTTAAATATATTTTCTAAATAAAGATTTTTGTTGTTAAAAACTGAACTAATTTATGCAGAATTCCAGAAAGGTTCATAGAAAGTTATTATTTTGTGAGGGCTATGTCCTATTTACACTTAAATCTTTTCTCTTTATTTTGTTTTTAAACGGTCACATACTGGTTCCATGTTTTCACTATTGCTGTCTCTGGGAAAAGGGATATCAGAAAACACAAACTGGGGCTTATATAGAAAAAATAAGAATAAGGGTGGGAGGAAAGACCACTTCCAAGTCATTATTCCAGCCTCTTTGTTTTCTATTTTCTCGTTTATTGAAGATGAATGAGAATGAGACACTGAACTGCCCTATCAGGGACCAGCATTGTCCAAACAATTGATATAATATGAAATGATCAGAGCCAAGACTTAAAGAAAGCCAAATAAGGAATATAGATTGCAGCAGATACCTAATGAATCAGCAATATACTGTGTACCAAAACTAGTTACCACATGTAGTACTTATAAAGCAGTAGAAAATAAATCAGTTTCCAAAGAAGGTAAGATAACTAGGAGAACAGTCCCCAATTATGCAAGATATGGGGACTTCTAAACTGTAATTCTCAGCTACAGTCATATATATATATATATATATATATATATATATATAATTTGATTTTTTTACAGAGAGGAAGGGAGAGGGATAGAGAGTTAGAAACATCAATGAGAGAGAAACATCGATCAGCTGCCTCTTGCACACCCCCTACTGGGGATGTGCCCGCAACCAAGGTACATGCTCTTGCCCGGAATCAAACCTGGGACCCTTCAGTCCACAGGTTGACGCTCTATCCACTGAGCCAAATCAATTAGATCTCAGCTACAGTCTTGATACAAACATTTAAAATAGTAGAAAAGGGAGAGGAGCTATACCTAAACTTAATGGGCATTGTGTGTCACCAAAGCTCATCTTACCTATGTAACGCATTTATGGGACTATCTATGCTGCAATGATGATAATGATAACGTGAAAATGACAAATGAACAAATTATTTAATAACCTAATGTGCTCATGAAGGTGTGCCTCTCATTTGAGCACTTTTCTTATTGGTGTCATGGAAAAAATAAAAATGCTTCCATAATACACGACTCTGAAAAAATATAATTAAAAATTTAGACCAAGAATCCATTTCCAATAACTGTTGTGTGAGAATATGAAGATTTTTATGTCTTCAGGCTTTGAAGAGTACTTTGCACCAACCAATGTTTATTAGGCAACCTAAAGATACCTACTTCCTCTGTTCTCCACATCCAGAGATAACATTCTCAAACTTAGACCTAATTAAGCTCTTCTAGTTCAACCCTTCAAAGTCCTCTCATTGTCATGGTCAATCAGACGCTCCACCTCTCACCACTATCCCTTTTATACTCTACTAGAGGCCCAGCACACACATTTGTGCACCGTTGGCGTCCTCAGCCTGACCTGTGGGGATCAGTGGACATCCGTCCTGCTGCAGCCCGGCCTTACCCGCCAGCTTGTCAGGCTCCAGTGCTGTCCATGATGATCCCGCACAGCACATCGTGCGCCCGAAGCAGCAGTTGGCCAGGAAAGAGCCTGAGCCCCGGCTGGGCACCGCACTGCTCTTATTCATCTCGGCCTCTGCTGCGCCTGCTGCTGCCGCCACTCAGTAGGCTGGCTGCTGCTCTGCTGCAGTCTCTGCACCTGTCCTAGGGTGATACCAGCACGCCCATGACCTCACAGCCACTCGTCATCGCAGCCTCGCTCCTCTCGCGGTGCTGGAGAAGCTGCGGTGGGCTCACGCCCAGTCAGTCCCAATGCCAGGACCAGGAGCCATGAGCCCAGGTGCCCATTAGCCAGCTAAGCTGCGCTCCCGCTACTGTGGGAGCGCACTGAACACCAGGGGGCAGCTCCTGCATTGAGCATATGCCCCCTGGTGGTCAGTGTGCATCATAGCTACCGGTCGAGCGGTCAAGCAATTGACTGGTCGCTTAGGCTTTTGTTTATTTGGGTCCTCTCTCTTTGCTTCTTGGTGAGCCTGGCTAGAGGTTTGTCAATCTTGTTTATCCTTTCAAAGAACCAGCTCTTAGTTTCATTGATTTTCTGTATTATCTTTTTGGTCTCTATGTCATTTATTTCTGCTCTAATCTTTATTATCTCCTTCCTTCTGCTCACTCTGGGGTTTTCTTGTTGCTCTCTTTCTAATTCTTTGAGTTGTAGAGTTAGATGATTTACTACCATTTTTTCTTGCTTTTTGAGATAGGCCTGTAGAGCTATAAACTTCCCTCTCAGGACTGCTTTCATTGCGTCCCATAGGTTTTGGATTGTTGTGTTTTCATTGTCATTAGTTTCCAGGATGCTTTTAATTTCTTCTTTGATCTCATTGGTAACCCAATCAATATTTAATAACATGCTATTCAGCTTCCAAGTGTTTGAGTATTTTGGGTTGTTTTTTTTTTTGTAGTTCATTTCTAATATTATGCCATCGTGATCTGAGAAGATGCTTGGTATGATTTCAATCTTCTTGAATTTGGGTAGACTTTGTTTGTGACCCAATATGTGGTCTATTTTTGAATGTGTCTTATGAGCCCTTGAGTAGAATGTATATTCCGTGGCTTTGGGGTGAAGTGTTCTGAAGATGTCAATTAAGTCCATCTGATCAAGTGAGTCATTTAGGGTTGCTGTTTCTTTGCTGATTGTTTGTCTAGAGGATTTATCCAGTGATGTCAGTGGTGTATTAAAGTCCCCTACTATGATTGTATTGTTGTCGATCTCTCCTTTGATATCTTCCAGGAGTTTTTTTATGTATTTGGATGCTCCTGCATTGGGTGCATAAATGTTTACCAGGGTTATATCTTCTTGTTGTATTGATCCCTTTAGTATTATGAAGTGGCCTTCCTTATCTCTGGTTATGGCCTTCACTTTGAGGTCTATTTTGTCTGATATAAGAATTGCTACCCCAGCTTTCTTTTCCTTTCCATTTGCCTGGAAGATATTTTTCCATCCCTTCACTTTCAGTCTGTGTGAGTCCCTTTTAATGAGTGGGTCTCTTGTAGACAGCAAATGTATGGGTCATGATTTTTTATCCATTCAGCCACTCGATGTCTTTTGGTTGGAGCATTTAGTCCGTTTATGTTTAAAGTTATTATTGAAAGGTACTTGTTTGTAGCCATTTCTTTTTTTTGTGTGTGGCTGTTTTCTTTCTGAGCTTTTTATTTCTTCTTTTTACACCAGTCCCTTTAGCATTTCTTGCATTGCTGGCTTGGTGGTGCTAAACTCCCTTAGACTTTTTTTGTCTGTGAAGCTTCTTATTTCCCCTTCAAATTTGAATGATAGCCTTGCTGGATAGAGTATTCTTGGATTCAGTCCTTTGCTTTGCATCACTTTGTAGATTTCCGTCCATTCTTTTCTGGCCTGATGTGTTTCTGTTGAGAAATCATTTGATAGTCTAATGGGAGATCCCTTGTATGTAACTTTCCGTCTCTCTCTTGCAGCCTTTAAGATTCTCTCTTTGTCCTGAACACTTGCCATGGTAATTATGATGTGTCTTGGTGTGGGTCTTTTCGGGTTCACCTTGTTTGGGACTCTCTGGGCTTGTGTGACTTTTTTCTTCCCAACCTCAGGGAAGTTTTCTGATATTATTTCTTTGAATAGGTTTTCTAATCCTTGTTCCTCTTTCTGTTGTTCTGGCACCCCTATTATTCGTATGTTGTTTCGCTTCATGTTGTCCCAAAGCTCCCTTAGGCTCTCCTCCTGTCTTTTAATTTTTTTCTCCAATTGCAGTACAGTTTGGGTGTGTTTTGCTTCCTTGTCTTCTAATTCACTAATTCGGTCCTCCGCTTCTCCTAGTCTACTGTTGATGCTTTCAATGGTGTTTTTTATTGTAGCTATATCGCTCCTCATTTCTTCTTGGGTCTTGCATAAGTTATTGATTTTTTCATCTGTTTCTTCTTGCTTCTTGCATAAGTAGTTGATTTTTTCCTCCATCCGGTTTATGCATGCTAGGACCCTTATTCTGAATTCTATTTCTGTCATGTTGCATGCCTCTGTCTCACTTAGCTGCTTTTCTGGCGAGTCCTCCTTTTCTTTCCTTTGGGGGTTTCTTTGCCTACCCATGTTTGATCTCGCTGACATATGTAGATGTTGAGATGTTCAGTGGCTGCTCCCTGGGTGGCAGGGGCTCCTTGGGTTGTGGTTGCTGCTCAGAAGGTTGCGGTAGCAGCTGCTTTCCAGTTGGCAGCAGCTCCTCTGGTGGGTGTTGTTCACAGCTGTGTTGGCTCTTCTGGCTGGTGGGGGGAGGCTTCACGTACAGCTGCTGTTCCTCAGACAGAGGGTGTGGTGATCAGGAGGCTGTGGTGATCAGGAGGCTGCGGTGATCAGGGGGCTGCTGTTGCGTGGATCTGCTGCGTTGATTTAAAGGTACAAAATACAACAGAGCAAGGCACAACGTACCAGGCACTGAACACAAGTATATCACAATATTAATAACCCCAAATAAAAGGTGACCACCAAATTAAGAGAATTAGGGGATAAGGGAGAAAGAAGAGAGAAGATAAAAGAGAGAACAGAAAAGAAAAATAAGAAAAAAACAAACAAAAAAGGAGTGCAAAAATAGAATTGGGAAAAAAGAGGGGGGAAAAAAAGAGAGCGAAAAAAGAGAATGAAGTAGAAGCGGGGAAGAGACTATTTGTATGAGGAGCAAACTCCAATAGAAATGCCACTAATCTCAACAAATTCCAGCAACAGATCCCTGGAGATGAATGCAAACTACAAACCACCAATAATATCAAGAGGGGTAAGGGAAAACAGAAGCACAAAAATAACCGGGGTGGGGTGGGGGAGGGAAGGGAAAAACCAGCAGAAAAAAAAAAGAAAAAGAAAAAGAAAAACAACCTCACAACCAGTCCTAAAAAAGAAGAAGAAAAAACACAAAACAAAACAAACAAATAAAAAAAAAAACAAAGCCCAATATATTCAACAATCAAGAAAACAATAGAAAGATAAGAGAAAAAAAATGTTTGGAAAGTGAAGAAGGATAAAGAATAGGTGTATAAGGATTTAGAGCAGTAGATTGGAAATAGGATATATAAGTAGGGTGGAATTAGACAGGGGGTAAAAAGAAGGAATTGGGAAAGTCTGAAGCAGGAATTGGGTAAGAGAAACAGGACACCAAAAGGGGAAAAGTAAGGAAGAGGGTTTTAGCAAAGAGGTGAAATTGAGATAGGGAAAATTAATGCTAAAGGAACGATGAAAATAGAATGGAGAACACTAATCCCAAAAGAAAATAAAGAGAAAATAAAATGGCACTTTAAAAAATGGTAAAATGGTAGCAGTAATAATACTGGTTAAAAATAAAAATGTGGTAATTGAAAGGGTAAAATCAGGTGATGGAAAAAGAAGAAAAAGAAAAAAAAATTGGTTTCTTAGTAAAAAGGCGAAAAAATAAAAAAAAAAAGAAAAAGAAAAAATTTGCAGTAGTGATGGTCTTTCGGTTCTTCTACTCTTCAGCCTGGTTCGCCTTAGTCCTGCCAAGTATTTAGGAGAGTGTTGAATTTCCCTGCATTACACTGTTCCTCCGTATTGTAAATCACAGTCCTGATTTTAAAGCAGGCCGTATTTGTGATCCAGTCTGCCTTAATTTGTATTCCCCTAAGAGTCAGTTTGTGGCTCAGCCTCTGGGTGGCAGTGTTTTTTCCGCTTAGGCTTTTATATATATAGATTATTCATGTTCTGAATTTCTCTTACCTTATGTTTCTTAGCTAAGAGAAATTCTCTCACCTTTACACTATTGCACAACCAGTTTCCTCAGTATAAGTAATTTCACTTCCCTTTGACTAATTCTTCTCTTTTAGGTTTCTGTCTAAATGCCCCTTTCCAGGACTTCTCGATACTCTCAACTGGAATAGAAAGGCCTGCCATGCACTCCTAAAGTAGCCTGAAAGGAATCTACAAAGGCACCTAACATTTTATTATTTGATCCATATATTTGTTTATATTTATTGAAAAAGAATTATCTGATAAATGGAATGCCTTATCTCCAGTGCTTAGCACAGAGCTTACTACAAAAATTGGAATACAAATATATATATTTGTTGAAAGGTGAATAAGTGAATTGAGTGGAGAAATAGAAAATATAAGTGTGGAAACAAATGAGTTGGTTTCACAGCTGAGTGTATTTTGTCATCCATATGTAACGCATTATCTTCTTTCCTAAGAATTTAGCCACAAGAATAGTCCTTGCAAAAAAGAAAAATGGAGGCAGAACACTTGATTGCCTCTTCTAAATCACACAATTAATTATTGGCAGAGATGGGATAAGGACACATGTCTCCAGACACTTTCTGCCCCTCCCACCAAACTGAGATTTATTTTAGTCATGCTGTCACAGACAAAGACACCATTCCCTGGATTAACTTCCACCAAAAAAAAGAGGGGAAAAGATAAATGGATCAATGTAGAACAAGATGTAAATGTAGAGGCTTTAGTTTCACTAACTCATTTAAGGAGGAAAAGTATTGCACAAATAATCCATGGCTCTGAAATGATCTTGGTGTTGAAGGGAACTGAGAAAAGGACTGAATTTGCCTAGAGGGATTTCCAGATTAACCTATCAGTACATCCTTTCTCCAGTGGAATTGGAAGCATCAGAAGAAATAGACATGCCCCAAACCTGATTTTTAATATCTTGATAGCTTATCAGATTTCTGGCATCATTATGTTTTCATAATTAAGCAAAATAGGCTTGCTTACACATTATAACTACATTCTTCGTACAGAACACTGTGTTCTCAATTTAACAGGACTAGCTGGTGTGAAAGGAAAGAGCACTCTGGTGAGCATAAAACAAACCATACACTGCCCTCTGGTCTTGCTCTGATGATCTTATCTGCCCATTCAGATTATCCACTCCATAGGACTTTGGGCTCTCATTCACTTTTGCAGCTGGTTACCTTTATGGTATAATCTGAGATCAAATATAGGAGGGAAGGAGAAATAAAAGAACGGTACTTAAAATATAATAGCCCCACTAGGAGACGTGCAACACTTAAACCTTGAACACCAATAGCCATGCAAAATGCTACCATGGTCTGAGCATCAATCAAACACATGGCTGCGACTATTATTTATATACCCAAAAGGCTCCCTGGTGAAAGATAAGAATCTACCCTTTCCTTTTCATACAAATTTGATAGAAAAAGAGTAGCCTTAAAGTTGTTGCAGGAAAAAAAAACATTTAAAATACGTATTATAATACGTTTTCAGAAATTTGTATGAAAATGTCATACTAGATTTGTGCCCAGCAATCTATAGGCAAATGTCTAGGACTTTGGCAGGCTGAAGTTTACCATGAAGACTTAGGCATTGTTGCTTTATCCTGAGAATGTTACTCATAGCTTTTCAGAAATTTGTAGCATTGGACACTTAACCCATTGCACCCTTAATACTTAATTCAGGTATTCCGGGTGGCCACAGATAGATGTTTCATGAGCTTGTTTGTTCCTCTCACTTAAAGCTGTTGCAACATGTTATGAGCATTGAGCTCGGGAAGTCTGGATGACCAAAATTGACTACTCTGACCCAGGCCATCATGTCTCTTGGGCATCTAGTAACAGTTCTCTGAGAAATTTCACTTAGCTAAACCAATAATGTTTTTCAAATGCCTATTAATCCTTAAAAGAGCTTCATTCTTGAAAATGCACTATAAAAACCAATAACTTATGGTGTTCCTCCATAGAGCATTACAAATTTTCAAATGGCCCTTAGTCACCTTGTTGGTTACAATGATAGCCACTAATTTTACACCAGAATTTATTTAAACATATTAATTTACATTTGAGGATTTTTCACCACTTTCATAATGAAGAAAATTACCTGTTTTATTTCAACTTTATTTTGGTCTTTTGCTCTTTAATTATTGCTAGGGTAATAAAATAAACATTTAGTCAAAAAGATAAAAGAGGGTGGGGGAGAAACCATTCTAGGTCCATGTTTCCTACCTTATCTGTGGCAACTATTTTTGAACATTTAATATGGTGCTCAGAAATAACCGAGTAGAGGTATTCAAAGGTTTACCAGTGAATCCAAGAAAAGAAACATAGACATATTTTATAGTGAGCCATTTTCCTCTCAGGAAAGATTAGAGAAGATGGTTTGTAATAAATGTTCATTTTCATACACACATTAAAAAATTTCATTGGTATCTATCACCCAGAGAGAAAAATTGAGTTTTCTCCTTTCAGCAATTAAGATTATTGAGAAAATAAATATTAAATTTAGTCTTAAAGCTCTCTCCACATGTAATGGGATTTACTCTCACACATTGAAATGACACTAACCAAGAGAATTATCTTGATTTCAGTAGGTGACACAGTGAAATGGGACAGTGTTCAAAATATCTAAATAGCATATGTTGTGTTTGTTGAACTTGTTTTGGAAGAGGATTATGTCTTCCTCTTGAGAAGAAATATTATGAATCTATGAAGTTGAAAATGTAGTCATGTAGTCTCTGGATGTCAAGTGTTAGTATGAGCTATAATTGGTTAAATTTTTAATTTGAGCAACTTTATTCTCAAATTGAATGTCCTCTAAATCAACCTTCATATTTGACTTGTTAAATAATCAGAAGATATTTACGTTTTAACTCAGGTGGCGAAAAATAACTGGAAATATCTCTGCTATTTCCTAACTTATGCCCCATGACCACCTCTCTGCACCTTGGACTCCACTCCCCAAGGCCTTGCTCAGGACGGGGCTGCTGTGGTTATGGGAATTGCCCAGGGAAAACTCAGGATCAGCCACTGACCTAGCACTTGGTATTTTTCTCTCACTCATGTGAGAACATTAGAAAAACCTGAACTCTATCTCTCCCTTCCCATCACTCTGTCCTCCCTAGAAATTCAAGCAGGCCTTCCGTGGGGATCTTCATAAGACAAGAGGAACATGAGGAGGGGCCCAAGACACTCAGAGGTTTGCAGATAAAATGCTAACAGGGCAAAGTGAAATTTCCAAAGATGAGCTTCATGTCAACTTCGTGTTTAGGGTTGTTTCTGTGTTCACCAAAAAAGGAGAAAATTTTCCTTTTCCATCTTATTCATTATGGCATTTTTACTTGGAACTAAAAAACAAACCAAAATAACCCCCACAATATGTATTACCCTTAAGAGTTTTCTGAGTGCTTTCACACATACCTTTAAATTGAATCTGAGGATGGATAATTTTTTTTTCCATTTTAAAAATCTTAATTCCATTTACCAGCTGTGAGACATGGAGAAAATTATTTAACATCTCTGTGTCTCATGTTTCTCTAAATAAAATTGTAGTACTTACCTTAGAGAACTGTAAGTATTAAAAAATGCATAAAATACCAATAACCATGTCTGGCACATCCAAAGAGTTAGAGCATGGTTAATGGTATTACTATTATTAACAAATGAAGTTTATGAAACATGATTTAGTGAGAACCTTGTTCTCATGATACCAAACTCATCTTCTCTCCACTTCCTCAGACTGCCTGTGGTATCCTTCCTAAATCTGCCAGATCGCTTCAGTGTACTAACTTCAAATTTAGCCATCTTTATAACATTATCTGCTGAGACCATGGGTTTGATTCCCAAACAACTTTGAAAATATAAATCATTAAAATCAGGAAGTGCTCTCTGCACTGTCATACCTGACATGTAACATAGTGTGGGGGCTAAAGGAGAAGGAATAGGGAAACCTTTTATAGCAGAAGCAACCACTGCATTAATACAAACATTTCAGAAAATCACCACATGAGTGAATCTGATAGCAGGCTTTGCGCATCAGAGGTTCTGACGAACTCTACCAGTTTGTACAGAGTAGTTACAGTTTGGTTTCATAAGTGCTTCCCGAGCATTTGGTCAAGTTCACCCCTTAGCTTTGTCCTTGTCCTAATCAAAAGCAGCACAGATGCATTTAGTCAGAACCTCTGGCTAACAATGGACCTTGCAACACTGATTATAATTTTCTTTCCTTGCAATTGTAGATGGATGACTAGGATCTCTGTGATGTTCTGAGGACCTCAGTTGTTTAATTCAAGTGAATTAAAAATTTAATAATTGAGTATTTGCTATAGATTTCACTTTTTTTAAAACACAAAAGGTGCTTTACACTCACCTTTTCCCCCTTTTCTGGCATATACCTTTTCTGGGGCGGAGCAATAGGATACTCTGAAAAGAGCTTGGCCTTTGGAGTTTCTCAGACCTGCATGTGAATCCTATTTCTGCACCTTTGTAGCTGTGGGACTTCCAGAAATTTGCTCTCAGCTTCTCTGAGCCTGTTTTCTAAACTATAAAACAGAAGTGGAAACAGTCCATGTGAGGATTGCTGTGAGCTTTGAATGAGTGGTAACACCTGGGCTGATGCCTGACTCATGATAGGCATTTCAGACATGCTCCTCTCCAGTCCTTTTCTCCCGTCACTAGCTGAAGTGCAGCTCCCAAGGGGGTGAGTACAGGAAAGGTATTTGTTGCTCCATTGGGCTAGAGCAGTGCTGTCAGGCCACATTCACCTAGAATAACAACAACAACAACAACAACAAACAACAAAACAGGTTGTACATTCTCCCAGGCTATTTTAGTCCCCCCTGATGCCACCTGCAAAGCAAAATCCTTCCTAAGCACCTCAAATGTTTCTCAGATCCTAGAGAAAAATAATCTATTTCTACCCAGATCAAAATAGTGGCTCTTCCGTGTGGGCTGCATGACATTTGGAAAGTTACTTAATCTCTCTATGCCTTCATTGCCTTATCTAATGGAAATAATAGACCAACCACAGAGTTGTTTAGAGTATTACAAAGTTAATACAGGTAAAGCACTTAGAGCATTTCCCAGTGCATAATCAGTGCTCATTTACTGGCCATTCTTAATATTCTGCTCCAACTTCCTACCTGGAGTTAGGGTTTGTTTGTTTGTTTTCTGTGTATTTATTAATCTAGTTGGCATACTGTATTCTATTAGTTTCAGGTGTACAACCTTTATATTCCTTATGATAAGATCACCACAACAAGTATAGTAACCTCTATCACCAAACAAAGTTATTATAGTAATAACTAGTGTCCCAGTGCATGGATTTGTGCACATTGAAAGAAAAATAATTAGAATAAATATTTTAATATCACTATTCCTCCT
This sequence comes from Myotis lucifugus, assembly GCF_000147115.1. Classification (NCBI taxonomy): domain Eukaryota; kingdom Metazoa; phylum Chordata; class Mammalia; order Chiroptera; family Vespertilionidae; genus Myotis; species Myotis lucifugus. The sequence continues at coordinate 3,727,364 of NW_005871155.1, forward strand.
TACTCCATAATAGAAGTGTCAACCAAATTCACGATCAACAATGACAGATTGAAACACAGGCATGCGATTGGCGCCAGCAAGAGCTTTATATGTATTGTGCATGTGCAATTCAACTTAGCCTTTTCTATATAGAGAATAAACTTGCTTAATTAGACCTACTTTCTGATTTAGCTAAACTTTTTCTAGCCCAGTGAAGCACCCCAACTTCTCTTTCAGGTAATTGTCAGCAACACAGCAGTAAATATCAACACAAAGCAGATTATTATTGTAGATCACTCAGGGAGAACAAAGGGTAAAATATTTAACTATAGCAGTGTTTGACTACTAGTATATTCTGTGCAGTGAGAAAACCTGAAGTCATTTTCAAGTTCCATCATTTCTTACTTCTTTTTAGTCAGGTTAAGTTTCTAAACTTTCTAAATCTCCATTTTCCAGCTAATGAAAAGAAAATAGGATTCCACCGAGTCACCTATCCTCCTACTCCAGGACTTCTGTGAGGATCAAATTAGATGAGGCATGTGAAAATGCTTCACAAACATTTGGTTAAACTGTAAAATGTTTGCACCTGGTTATAAAGCAAGTCATGTTCCTGGGCTGAAGAAACTCCAAGGAGGCTAGTCGCTAGGGAGAGGAAGCCAGGCGTTGTTACATGACATCATTACCTGGCACCCACAGCCACTGTTTCTGGGCTGGGCTGGTGCTGGGGTCCAGCCCCAGCAGTCCAGGGGTTCCCAAAGGTGAATGGAGTTGGCGAAGAATGTTTTACACGGAGACAGTGTTCAGAACTCTCTAGCTCTCTTTAGTCTCCGTGGATCTTCCTGTGCCACAGAGAAAGATCCTGAGGCAAGCTGAGCCTTAATTTTATAGTCAGAGATAAACAAGGTAGTGGTTACCAAAGTTACACTGTTCTTGTGAGTTTCACTTGTTCTTGTTCTTGCTGCACTTCCCTCAGCCCATTAGCTTCCCAGGTAAGATCTAGGGAGCGTCATAAGGTCAAGCCTAATTATGCTTAAGAGGACTGTGCCCTCTAAGCTGGGACTTGTTTGTGACTTTGCCAACAGGTCAGTCCGAGGATTAACCCTATAGCAGCTCCCCACAGGCTGGGCTATGGGCCGCATTTTGCACCATGTGGTCTTAGCAGCATTGGCTATGATTTGGTGGGTGTCGCTCTGGGGTGGTGACGGGGCCTGTGTTCCACTTGGGGGAAGCCAAGTGTTGGTTTGTCGGTGCCAGGTCCGTGGTGCCTTTCCTTTGTAAATGGCCAGTGCATGTCATGGAAGCTCCTTTGTTGAGCATCTGGCCCCTGGTGGTCAGTGCGTGTCATAGCTACCAGTCAGATGGATGGACACTTAGCCTTCCTCTCTCTCTTATATATATATAATTATTTTGCCTATGCTGTATGCAGATTTTTTTTCAATAGATGGAGTTACACATATGTTGATATATATGCCATTTGATATGTATTGCTTTTTTTTGTATTGACAGCAAGCTTCAAAACTTCATATGTCAAATTTGCTGAAGGGGTTAACATCATAGATATTTTTATGCTTAAAAATGTCAAATTTCATGCCAAAAAAGAGCATTTGCAGGAAGTTTTAATTCATTACTTTATTTTGAAGAAAAGTGCTACTGAAAGTTATCGTATGCTTTGGGAAGCTTATGGTGAGCATGCTCCATCTCAAGATACTTGTGAACACTGGTTTAAACGCTTTAAAAGTGATGATTTCGATGTGGAAGACAAAGAAAGTCCAGGTCAACTGAAAAAGTTTGAAGACCAACAGTTACAAGCATTATTGGATGAAGATGTGTGTCAAACTCAAAAACACCTTGCAGAAAGATGAAACGTTGTTCAGCAAACAATTTCGGATCATTTACAAGCAATGGGAAAGATTTTAACGGAAGGAAAATGGGTGCTACATCAACTGAACGAAAAGACAAATGGAAAACCGAAAAGTCATCAGTGAACTGTTCCTTCAAGGGCAAAAAGAAAGTCTTTTTTGCATTGAATTGTGACTGGTGATGAAAAGTGGATTTATTTTGAGAATCCCAAATGCACAAAATCATGGGTTAATCCAGGTCAACCATCAACATTGACTGCAAGGCCAAATAATTTCAGAAAGAAGACAATGCTCTGCGTTTGGTGGGATCGGGAAGGTGTGGTGTATTATGAGCTTCTAAAACCAGGTGAAACCGTTAATACTGATCCCTACCGACAACAAATAATCAATTTGAACCATGCTTTGATGGTGAAACAACCAGAATGTTCCAGAAGACATGGCAAAGTAATTTTGCTTCATGATGACACACCATCACGCACTTCAAAACCAGTTAAAGACATGTTAAAAGATCTTGCCTACAAAGTATTAGCCCACCTGCCGTATTCACCAGATCTTGCTCCTTCAGATTACCACTTGTTCCAATCGATGGCACATGCACATTCTGAGCAGCACTTCAAAATGTATGAAGAAGTGGAAAATTGGGTCTCTGAATGGTTTTCCTCAAAACAAGGAAAGTTCTATTGGGACGGCATCCACAAATTACCTGAAAGATGGGGGATATGTGCAGCTAGCGATAGACATTACTTTGAATAAAGCACTTTTGATGTTTCTCTTGAAATTACCATGTTTTCTTTGATTACAAAATCCACATTATTAACTGGTACACCTACTATATCCCATGACTGTTTTACAAACTGGAGGTTTGTACCTCTTAATGATTTTTCCTTGTTTTTGATGCTGCTAACATTTCCCTGAACTTACTTTGTGTAACCAGAAACGCTCCAAAGCGAACCTGACTGTAGCCACTGATGCCTCTAAGTCAGGGATGGGTCTCTAGGGCCTATGAGTTGAGCTTTCTGCTACCTAGGGACAGCCTGTTGCTACCACATGGTCACCCACTCCAAGGCCTTTACAGCCATGCAGCTGTGTTCCCGCAACATAGAAACATTTATTTCTGAGGTTGTGTCCCTCTTTCATAGCTCCCTTCCTAACACTCAGGCATGATCCTGTAGAGTTGGACCAAGGGGTGATTTGGATGACAAACCCTCCTATAATCTCAGAATCACCCTTTCTGAACATGAGGCACTTTCCTTGGCTTCAACTTCTGTGCTTTGATTTTCCCCATCCTGAGGGTGAGCTTTGTTAGGAAGACTCTTTATTACTCCCTGCAAATAAAGCTACTTCAGGTTGGCCCCACATGTCTGAGTCCTGAGCCCCCATATACGTGATGTTGCTCTTGTGATGCAAGTCAGTGAAATCCCAAGCAGGCGTCTGGGGCACAAATATCCTTATTAGAAAAATAAAATACCATTTCCAGAAGCAGCCAGTGTACCTACTACTCATATAAAAAAATGTAGAGGAAGCCATGGTAGATGTTACAGAAAAAGATTGTTTTCTCCCCTTTTCATATGGTCAACTTCAGTCTAATCTCAGAGAAGAATAACACATGCCTTGTACTGACATCTATACACAGACGGTCATTGGCATGTGCTAAGTTGTTGCCAAAACAGCAGAGCCCTCACCTAGAAAGCTGAGCATGAGCCAATATTAATCTTGCAGGCATCCACAGCTTGTTCCTGGCAAAGGGCAAAGGAAACCATGAGCATCTAAAAGAGAAAAAGATTATCTTCTCAATTACCTTGAAGTTTAGTTTGAAATGCATATTTTTGTCAAAATTTCACCATTACAATGTGATTCCCACGAGGGCAAGAAGTTAACCTATTATGCTTACTACATAATTGCCAACATCTAGACTGATTATTTTTGTTTATTTAGAGCTAATGATATCATCATATATGAGGTATATTCCAGGTGTATATAATTCCACTCATACTCACTTATTCTTCTGCATTCAGCAAGTATTTATTTAGAACCTAACAAAAGAACATAGAAGAATAAATGAATTAAGTGAATGAATGAATGAAGTTTTTAAATACTGAATTTAGAAAGTTTTACACATGAATTTATTAATATTTTGAACCAGTTTGGTCTCAAAATTTAGGACCCTAGAGTGATTTTTGTAAATGCTCATTCAGAGATAATGATTATTTCAAATATAAAAGGTAAACACTAAAGAAAGTAACAAATGCAGTTAGTAATTGTATTTCAGAGGTCGCATCCAGCAAGATATAGGTCATATGTGTCAGAAACCAAACCTAAATATTTAACATCTATTTAATTTCAAATCTTGAAAGATTGTGATCCAAAAATATCAAATGCACAAGTTCTTATTAAAAAATCAATGATTACTACAAGATATTGACAAACCAATGACATTATCGAACTGTCTTAGAACGTGGACATGCGGCACTCTACCTTAACTCTGGATTTTCATTCTTCAGTTAGTTCTAGCTCTGATTGTAAAATATACGTGCATGAATGCTCAGTGGGAATAAAAAATTAAAGACATTGTCTTTCCTTTATTTGTCTTACTAAGTAAAAATATGGTTTTGACAGGTCTTATGTTTATGTGGCATTAGTAGACTTACAACTTGAATATTGCCCCGTGATAGCAATGCTGCGTTTTGGTTTCATTTGCCGTTCTATTGCAATCATGGGGTAATGTTAAATTAACCATTTTAAAAAGAAATTATAGCATTTATGTGAGACATTTTTGTTAAAAACAATGATGAAAATTCTAAATAAGAAAATGAATGCTGACTTGATTATTAAATAATTTTAATTTAAAATATATCTTATACTTAATGTTCTATATTGATTCACTTTTGTCTTTATTCTTCAAAGCTGCCCATTTTCATATAATATAAAACGTTTCAATAGCTGCTTTGGTGATCATATTAAACTAAAGTAAGTTTTAATATGCAGGAGTCTTTGCAGCCTTGCAGAGTTGCAGATTTAAATGTGACTTGGGGAAATGTCTTTGTTTTGACTGTGAATCTTTTCTATCTGCTCGCCCTTCCTTGTGTGTGAAATTGGCTCAGTTAAAAGACACTGAGTGAAAGATGATCTGACATCTACAGAAATCTAAGATAAATACTAAAAGAGGATATCAAGCAAAAGAGTCCCAATTAAGCTTGTTTTGATTTAGCTACTTAAATAGCTAATCTCACTTTTTTTATATCTGTCACATTTTATACCAATCAAAAAATCTTCCAAATTATAACTGTTATCAATCTAAAAATATGTGTTCCTAACTTTTTATTAACATTGACTCCAGTACCTCTGTTACCACAATGAAATACTACTTCACATGCACAAGTGAACATTTGAATGATGTGGCTTTCCAGTTCTTCTTTCTGTTATCTTTTTCCTTCTACTGAGCTCCCCCCTCCCCTCCTCTTCCTGCCTCCTCTCACTGCATGTCCCTGCTATTGAGCAAATGATTACACAGTAGAGTAGCTCAGACCACAGAAATGATAGAATGACCACTGGGTTCAGGTTTACTTCTCAGAAGACTGGAACACTGGCTTAGTCCCTTATAGAAACTCCTTTCTAGGTTTGATTGGCTTTGCATAACTGGGTGCAATTTCAATTCTACTTCAAACACGGGGACCCTCAGGCACACATGGCTCTTTATATGTTGCCTTCTTAGAGATTTTCAAAATGCCTCTCTGTCCTCCATTAGCCAAAGGAAGCTCTTCAGACTCTAGTTTTAAGTCAGAACTGGTTGATTAGGTAAGTAAATATAAAAAATGAAGAATTGGGTTATTTCTTAAAGGTGACAAAAGAATTTGTTTTAATTGGCCCTCAAATTTAAAAAGAGATTATATATATATATATATATATATATATATATATATATATATATATATATATATCATACATACATTTTTCTAAAAATCATAAAATAAGTTGAATTGTTTTCCAGGAGAGAAGTCTTGAATATTTTTGGAATAAACATATTTAGAATTCCTAACACACATTTTTTTCTGAGAATAGACATTCTCTCTAAACTAAGCATGTTTTTGTTTGTCAGAGTAAATGAAGTGTAGCTTTATTTCCAAACTACAGAATTTCCCTAAGTTTCCCAGAAATTGGCATGTATACAGTAAGGTTCTCATTTCTTCCATACACTCAGGACCGTTCTGTTCAAATGGTCTGCACTGACTCTCTGTTGGAGGAAATAGCGGAACTATGAAGCTGAGTAACATACAATCCTTACCCGTAAGGATCTTGCATCAATAGATGTCAGCGACTCAAATAAGCAAGGTAGAGGCTAGTTGGACAAGGAGCTCTTCTGTAGAAGTAGCTCAACCTTTCTACAACTTGTTATTCCATATAAAAACAGGAACAAAACTGTTTCCTGCCCTCTTTCCAGGGGCTACGGAGATAATGTTCATAACTTTTCAAAGAGTAATTGCTATCATGATTTGTCTTCATTTACTTAAATTAAGTTACACTTTGCCAATGTGTTGTCAGTGTGGGATACACACATACACACACACTCCTTCTGGAAAGAATTTGCATCACATCCGCCTAGCTGATTAGCTTAAAGGAGCATCATTAGAATACTTGATAGAATGTGTTTGGTGTGTGAAATTAATTTCCATTTCCCCCCACTGATGCTCTTTAAACATGATTTCATTGTATGAACATGTGTACACATGCGACTCTGCATAGAGCCCTAAATTTAAATTGACTTGCTGGCTAAAGTTAGAGCAAATCCTTTCCTAGCTTCTTTCTATCACTCAATAAATTATTACAGTCTGTGCACAAAACACAAATTACATGCTTTATTAGTGTGTTCTGTGGTAACCTCAAAACCACAAGTGTTTACATGTGCTGCACGCATGCACTTTGGGGCTTTTTAATAGCTGGTTGACAAGAGATTAAAGGCAGAAATATGGCATTTTATTAAAGCAAACATATCAGCATGCCTACCATGATAAAATGATCTAGTTTTCTTCAGACACAAAAGTTTCTGTTGAGTGATACCTTTGAAATTCCTTGAGGGCACCCTATTATTCACTTTCCTCAACACAGAGCAGCTGCAAATGGTCTCCAATTTTCAAAGAGTATTGCCTGGTCATTCTTTACTGTCAAAATGAAGAAGAGCATAAAAGTTAAGTCAATAAAGTAATATAAAATGCTTAATATAAAAATTCAGGAATGAATGATTAACCATTAAAAACTTACAGTAGCTATTTCATCCAGGAAAAAAAAATTAACATTTCCCCTGAAACCTATTAACACTCCTTGTAAACAATATTCTTTTTTGAAATATATGACCTTTCCTAATGCTCTCCACACACATGGCATTTTTCTTATATCCACTTTCCGCTGCTGATATGAAGTTGAATTCCTCAGGAGAGAGTGTTCTGAGCCCCTTCCTCAGATATATGTGGTCTTCTACTAAATATCCCACATGGATGTACCGGTCAGTGTTGCATGCTAGCTCTAACAACCTGTTGGTGCTGATTCAACTCCCAAATTATAGACTATGCCAGTGGAAAAACAGGAGACAGAATATACTGCCCACCTTTAAACCCCTGGCTTCCCCACTAATCCAAAAAAATTTGACAAATTAATAATCATAAAAATTAGTATAAATGCCTCTCTTTTCTTGGTCACAGCCATTTCTCATTGATGTCTCTTAATATATATGAATGTTGCATAGAGGACTATATGCAGAGAAAGCAAAAGTAAAAATGTTTCTTTACATTTTTGAGGAAACTGTCTGAAAGATCAGGGCCTTAGTTTAGTCTAGGACTTCTTTTCAGAAATAAATCTTTAAAAAGCAAGACTGTTCAGGACCTATCCTAAAGCTAATCCTCACTACCCTGACGTGGCCAAGAAAAATAATACCCTGTGAATAATGCATATGCAGAATGATTTGGCTGCAAAATTGTAAAGTGAAATGACCAGGGTCAATAAGACTGACTGCCCTCGGAGGCCGCTGAATGTTCTCTCCAGAGTCATCGAGAAAGACCCACCACGTCATCCTGAGCAAACCTTCCCCAGGCTTGTAGCAAGTTGGTTAGCCTGAGAGATGAGTATGATTTGGTCTGGGAATAAACTCACATTGCAGGAATTTTAAAGATTTTTCTAATTATCTCCTTTCACAGAACTCACTTGCTCTAACAGATTATTATGAACTGCCCTTTCCAGAAGTTTTCTGCCAAACTATCCAGGCCATTCCCACTAACGGGGGAGGAAGCATATTTAAAGGTGTCTTTATTAGGTTATTAAGTATTTGTTTTGTCTCTAAGAAGCGATGGCAAAACACCTCAAAGAGAAAAGATGCCTGGACGAGAAATAACTAAAAAGTGCACTCAAATGCTTTCAGTAGATATAGATGGGAAATGTGTCCTATATTTGTTTGCCTGATATTGACATTTTAATAAATCCAATAGTAGGTTTGCTTCATGAGATCTACAACTTACTGTTCACAGCACTGAGGAACCTGAGCTGGCCATCCTTACCCTCTAGGAGTGATTTCCATGGCTTCTTCCTGGGGGACAGTGGGGAGGTATTCCCTTTCTTCTTCTTCTTCTTCTTCTTCTTCTTCTTCTTCTTCTTCTTCGTATGGTATCACTTATATGTGGAATTTATTTTTTTAATTTAATTTCCCATCATCATTTATTCCACCCTCATACCCTCTTCCACATCTATCCACAATCACCACTGTTGTTCATGTCAGAGTCCTTCCTCTCTCTCTGTTTTTTATTATTATTATTTTATTTTTATTGATTTCAGAGAGGAAGGGAGAGGGAGAGATTGAAACATCAATGATGTGAGAGAATCATCGACTGGCTGCCTCCTGCACACCCCTTACTGGGGTCTGAGCCCACAACCTGGACATGTGCTCTTGACTGTAATCAAACCTGGGACTCTTCAGTCAGAGGCCAATGCTCTATCCCCTGAGACAAACCAGCTAGGGCTCTCTTTTTTTTCTTATTTTTCTCAGTCTCTCTACCCCACAGCTGTCACCCGCTCTCTATGTGATTTCTTCTTTGGTAAGCCATTTTAATGCAATTTTAAAATGATAAACTTTATTTATATAATCACTTTTTATTTCTCACACATTTGACTAATTGAAACACTGCTTTGCTGATGGCAAAGGAAAGTTCACCAGATGAAAATGATCCCCAGATGAAAAGATCTCTTCCAAGATCTGCTTCTGTCAGATGGACACAAGTCACATGCTTCCTGCGAAGAGTACTGAACTGCACCACCGATCATCTCTGCACTGGAAACGCCAGGGTACCCATCCCCTCTGTGAATGTATCTGGCCCCGATGGGAGCTGCCTCACCCAATGGCATGCCGTTTTCATGGAGGAGGCCTCATTGAATGGCTAATCTGAGGTGCCCAGAGGCCCAACCATGTTGTTCAAATCAAGGCAGAAGGATTATTCCTAATAGGTTGTAGTTATTTTGTAAAGTTTTATTTTGTGGGTGATGGTAGTGGTGTTGTGTGTGCATATTTGTGTGTGTGTATGTTTTTGTGACATACTTTGTGCTTCATATATAGAAGAGTAAAACCAATTGCAGCAGTGAGACTGTCTAAAATCTGATTAAAACTTCAAATGCTTCTCTATAAGTCATTATAAAAATTCTGGTATTTTGCTGCCTAGGGATCCTTCTAAGATTTTTATGGTTTCTCGCCTTACGTTTAAGTCCTTTATCCATTTTGAGTTTATTTTTGTGTATGGTGTGAGTTGGTGGTCTAGTTTTATTTTTATTTTTTTGCATGGATCTGTCCAATTTTCCCAACACCATTTATTGAAGAGACTGTCTAGACTCCATTGTAGGTTCTTGCCTCCTTTCTATTAATTGAGCATAATGACTTGGGTTGATTTCTGGGTTCTCTGTTTTGTTCCATTGGTCTATATGTCTGTCCTTGTGCCAGTACCAGGCAGTTTTGAGAACAGTGGCTTTGTAATATAGCTTGATATCTGGTATTGTGATCCCTCCAACTTTGTTCTTCTTTCTCAGGATTGCTGTAGCTATTTGGGGTCTTTTTTTTTTTATTCCATATAAGTTTTTGGAGAGTTCGTTCTAAGTCTGTGAAATATGCCATTGGTATTTTAATGGGGATTGCATTAAATCTATAGATTGCTTTGGGTATACCAATCCATGAACATGGTATATTCTTCCACTTGTTTATATCTTCCTCTATCTCTTTTTTCAAAGTCCTGTAGTTTTCCAAGTACTATGCTGCTGTAAGAAAGAAAGGTCTATCCATGCTATTTGCAACAGCATGGATGGACCTGGAGAGCATTATGCTAAGTGAAATAAGCTAGTCAGAGAAAGATAAATATCACATGATCTCACTCATTTGTGGAATATAATGAACACCATAAACTGATTAACTAAAATAGAACCAGATACATAGAAGTATCAAACAGACCACCGAGCCTTGAAGGGAAGGCAGGGGAGGATAAGAGATCAACCAAATGACTTGTATGCATGCATATAAGCATAACCAAAGGGCACTGACAGTAGTGAGCAGGGACATGTGCTGGGGGGTGGGGGTAGCTGGGGAGATGTCAATGGGTGAAAAGAAGACATATGTAATACTTTCAACAATAAAGAATTTAAATAAAAACAATCTGGTAAGATTTTCTCCCATATCTGTAACAGAGTCCCCAAAAATGTATGTTTGTGTTTTCTTATAATTTACATTCATTATCAAACCAAAGAAACATCATAGTTATTTCTAAATGTTGCATGGTTAAATTATAAATTTAGCAAATGATATCAATTTCTTCTTTCGCTTTTCTGATACTCTTTTTCTTCACAGAATGTGTTATATGTTTTTATGCACAAACATGTTAGTCATGGTTCTAGATGTTGAAAACACAAAGGCAAATTAAACATAGAGCTGGAACTCAAAGAAATTATAGCCCAGTTTGCTAATTATTATAATAAAAATAAGTAAAAGTTTATGTAAGGTAAGTCCCAAGGATTGTTTACTGAGCTCCTGTTTTAAGATACACAGTACAATAAGTGGTTTTTATGTTATACAATTTAATCCTCAAAAGTAAGAAGGATATAGTGAGAAGGAAGGCCCTTTCAAAGAGGGCCTTTGGAAACACTACCATAGTTGAAGAGAAGCTTGCAAAAGAGACCAAGAATGAATTGACATGGAGGGAGAACTAAAAGTCATGCAACTCAAAGGTAAATGGCATTGGCCCTGAAAAGGAATATACGTTCCAAGAATTACTCCTTTTACTTATTTGAGCTCAAATTCATAATCACAGTCTCTCAGCTATTGCTGGTAGAGACCCCCATGCACTCTTCATTTCAGGAAAAATCCACAGACTAAGCTGCCAGCCTCCTGCATTGTGTTCCTGCTGAGAGTCAATCCTTAAAAGAGAGTTTCTGGAATCTGTTTCAACTAATGGGCTGAGACCTTCCCTGTCCAATAAAAGTTGCACAGCGATATACAGATTTGCAAATTTACCAATCAGAGCAGCTGCATAGTGAGCAATCAGAACACACGATTCCAACCAATCAGGACAGTGCAATTGTAAACTGTTACGGACAAAGGTAATCCTGAGTGGGGCGGGGTGAAAGGATTGAGAAAAACAGACAAGAGAATGAAAGCTGGGTCTCGGTGGGACGCTGCTCCCTGATGAGGAGACAACGCCAGCGCCCACAAGCCGTGTCTTTATTTTATAGCAGATGCCACGAGGCAAAGTAGGGGCGTGATCAAGTTGTTTATAGCATTCTCGTGAGCTCCAACCCTACTCAACTACATGCACCTGAACTCTAGCACAAGGCACGTGGGGCCACGTGTTCAGACCATAAGTTCAAGCTTACAACTATAGCTGTTGGCTATAATTGTGCTGGGAGGGCCCTGCCCTTCCAGCTGGGACTTGCATGTGGCAATGAGAGGACCCTGTCCTTTCATTAGTCCGAGGCTTGAACCTGGCCAAAACACAGTAGCCGTGCCCTATAGCAAACAATCAAACAGTGCAAATGTGGATTCCATATTTTCATTTAAAAGGGCTAATCAGGGAACCAGGGCAGCCACTTCCTCTATAAAAGAAGTGGGCCTCCTCTTTCTCTAAGGGGAGCACACTTTTGGCTTCCCCTGGGAGCTGCATTTCCCTAGTTTGCAAACTGTTTACCTGAATAAAGTCTCTCCTTTTTCTGCACCTCAGACCAGGGCTTTAGCTTGGTGGCAATGAACTTCTGTTGGCAAAATAAGTGATATCAAGGGCTGTGGAAAGATCAGAAATTAAAAAGGCAGTGAAGCCCAGCTGGCGTGGCTCAGTGGTTGAGCATTGGCCTATGAACCAGGAGGTCACTGGTTCGATTCCCGGTCACAAATCCAGGTTTCCAGCTCGATCCCCAGTAGGGGGCGGACAGGAGGCAGTCGATCAATGATTCTCTCTCATCATTGATGTTTCTATCTCTCACTCTCTCCCTTCCTCTCTGAAATCAATAAAAAGGCAGTGAAGCAATGATTTGAGGGGAAAGAATCCATGTGTTAACCTTTGAGAAAGAAATGGAATGGAGACATTTGATTAATCATGGCAAGGTAAACAGAGATATTTATCTTTGCTCTCATAAAATTGTATTAAAATGACTATAAAAATTAAAAACACCACAAAATAAAAAAATTGGGGAAAACATAACAAATGAGAAATTTTAAGAATTTCAGAAAGTTGAAAAATCAGTAGCTGTGTGTTAAGCATTGTAAGTATTACTATTCTCCACTCTATTAAGGGTTTCAAGTGGAAGCAAGTTAATTCTTACCAAGCAAATCCAAAATATCTCAAAAATTTGAGGCAGCTGATACATATAAAGGCAAGGACACCCTTGGCCCATGTGGCTCAGTTGGTTGGAGCATTGCCCTGTAGACCAAAGGGTGGCAGGTTTGATTCCCAGTCAGGGCACATACCCAGGTTTCGGTTGGATCCCTGTGGGGGTGCATGCGGGAGGTAACCAATCGATGTCTCTCTCACATCCATGTTTCTCTCTCCCTTCTTCTCTCTCTAAAAACAACAACAACAATAACAACACACACACACACACACACACACACACCACCACCACCACCACCACCACCAACAACAACAACAACAAAACCCACCCATATCCTCAAGTGAGCATTAATGGGGAAAATTTTTAAAAACAAAATAAAATAAAGTCAAGGACATAAGATGGGAAGAAGTAAAGGGAGATTGGTTTTTACTAATATAAAGAGTAACCACACCCCAGGTGCCCTCCTCCGTATGATTCCTACATCTCTGCCACCCTACAAATGGAAGTGGAAATATTTTAAACTTGAAAAGCTCTGGGCTAACAGACAGCAGACACAGTGAGCATAATAATAAAATACCAAGAAGAAGGAGAATAAATGATAACATTAAACTATGAACTTACCCCTCCCCCTCTTTCCCTTGTCTAGCACTCAGAACCCTGGCAGCCGAGCTAAAATTACACTCTCTCCTCTAGCCACCCTTACCCTAACCTCTCAGGCTAGAGAAGGGATTTTATTTTTCTGGGAAAATATCCCAGTCCAATAGGTAATACCAATACAGACTAGTATTTGGAAGCCTCCAACCAATAGGCTGAGTTCCCATACATTCAACAAACCTACCCATTCACCCACCTAGAACTTCCTGTTAGTGTATCACTGTAGCATTTGAAATATGAACAGAGAGCCAGAGATAAAAGACATTTTTAAAGCTTCCAACATGAAAGACAACAATAATGAAACAGAGAAAATAAGACCATGAAGAAAGAGGGAAAACTGGAAAAAAACTCAAATAATAAAAAAATCCTTGGAATTGATGAGCTAGGAAAAAAAAACTAATAAAGTGAGAGATGATTTATTAAACAAAGGAGGACCAGATACTATTTAAAAATATGCATAAGACAATAACTTTTGGAAATTAATAACTAGCACAAGGGAAGCTAAAAAATAAATGTAAGCACTGGGAGATAAAATGGAAGAACTCTCTTAGAAGATAGAACAGACATGTATGAAATTTAAAAAATGTATAAGAAAAGAATCAATCTAGGAGCTACAGGACAAGAAAACAACAAACAGAAGGAAGAAATTCTTCAAAATATAATTCAAGTAAATTTCTCAGAACTAAAAATAACCCAAAACATTGATTACCAGATTGAAGGGTCTGTGAAATACTCAATAAATGAAAAAGAATGCAACTAAAATCTATCATTAAAAATGTTTAGGCCACCAGAGGAAAAAGATCTTGAATGTTCACAGGTGGATGTCTTCAAAGGAAACCTCAGTATATTCATAAGTATGTGATAGTCCTGTCAGAGAATCTGAAGATAAATTATATATATATATATATATATATATATATATATATATATATATATTAAGGAAACAATACAAAATAAGGCAATTATTAACTTTCAGAGCAGTATAAGAAAGGGTGTAATTACTTAACTGGAAAAATATGCATATAGTCATAATGGTGTAAACAGTGACTAATGAATATCACAAAAATTGCAATTGAAATATAGCAGATTGGGAAATAGAAGATGACAGGGGTTAGGAAGCTTCTTTGAAACAATAAATTGCATTCTTCTGTTGTAAGAAATCAATAGACAGTCTTTCAAATAAGGAAGTCTAAAAATAGCAGTAATAAGTGTTATTTTGAAAAACAGATTTTAGTTCAAAAGGAATGTCCAAAAGAATTTCTGAAGAGCAGTTTAGGGTGGGATGGGGCCATAAACTGCTGTTTTTATTTTTAAGCCCTTATGGTAGTGGGTAACATATATATATTAGCTAAATAAAAAAAATTGAAAACATTGAATAAAGTATATATAAATTCATTGATGTCATACTATATTTAAGATATTAAGTTATATTAAGTGAGTTACAGAAAAATATAGTTGAATGATCCCAGTTTCCTTGTTAAAATTATATATTTAGATATTTACTTATATATATGTTTTTGCCTTGAAAATGGCTTAGGAGCCACATCAAGCTGGGATGGTGACCCAAAGGGAGGAATTTTGATTTAACTCAATATAGGTTTGATTAGTTGACATTTTTTATTTTTACAATGATTTTGAATATCATAAGTATGATTTTTAAATATTTGAAGATTTTAAATAATATTCAGTGCATATGAAACTATATGTGTATGTGCATAGGGAAACATAAAATCATGGTCTTTAAAATACTGAGATGTGCCCTAGCCGGTTTGGCTTAGTGGATAGAGTGTCAGCCTGCGGACTGAAGGGTCCCAGGTTTGATTCCGGTCAAGGGCATGTACCTCGGTTGTGGGCACATCCCCAGTGGGGGGTGTGCAGGAGGCAGCTGATCGATGTTTCTCTCTCATCGATGTTTGTAACTCTCTATCCCTCTCCCTTCCTCTCTGTTAAAAAAATCAATAAAATATATTTTAAAAAAATACTGAGATGCTGTCTCATGGTAAAGTTCACTTAATATTTACTCTGTTTTCACTATTCTCTATTGGTTTTTTTTTTTTGAAAGGATAAAGCAAAAGTTAGCATACATGAGTATAAGGCAACAATGATTTCAATATAAGCTATGATATGAGAGTATGTATACATCTAAGAAACTCCTGGAAAGAATGATAAAAAATAAACAGTTGTATTAAGATAGTATGATTATAAATAATATTTTTTAAATCTGCCTATAATTTGCATATGTGACATTTACACAAAGAAAGAATGGCTTTGCCCCAATAAAACAAATTTAAATAAACAGCAAAAAGACTTGGTGAATGTGGAGAGAAAATAGGGGGGTAGTGAACAGAAGAACGCATGCTTGTTTAATATTGACTATATGCTAAAAATATGCTAAGCACTCTGCTAAGTGTATGTTGGTGGCAGGGACAGTGGCATACACACAGGTTTTTCTCCAGTGCATTAGCATAGTGTCAGATGTTGAATAGACATCTTAGTGAAGCATCATATTTAAGGGGGTGAGGGGAGGTAGAGGGGAGGCGAGGAAAAGATTAACCAAGAACTTATATGCACATATGCATAACCCATGGACACAAACAATAGTGTGGTGAAGACTTGGGGAGGGTGCAAGAGCAGGAAGAAGGAGTCAATGGGGGGGTGTGGAGGGGAAATCTGAAATACTTTCAACAACAAAGATAACTTAAAAATATATATGCAAAAATAAAGTAAAAACAAAACAAAACAAAAATGAATCAATACACCAATGATTTAAGGAATATTTTTTTTTAATTTGGCAAGAATAGAAAGAAGGAAAATGATGGTGCCATGAGAGTAGTAATGAGTAATAGCAATATTAAGTAATGAGGTTTTGTTTGATTTTCAGGAGAATGAATGCTGATTATGTTAAAGAGAGAAGGGATTCCATAGATGGTTGAGATGCAGTTGTAGATGAGGTCCTGAAAGCACTTAAGAGACAGACGCAGAGCAAAAGTGAAGGGACAAGTGATATGGCAGTTGCCCAATATAAGGACGTTACATGTGAAGGTGATCGAAGGTCTTTGGGAGAGTTTACTTTAGATTTTCTCAAGCTTCACCAACTGTGCTTGGGAAGTGAGAAAAATAGAAAATACAGGTGTGTGTTTTTTAATCTCAAAAACTAATGTTCGTGGAATGGCTCTAAAATGTAGCTGCCAAAATAACCTCAGAAACTGTTAAGAAATGAAAATTCCAAAAACATGGAAATGAGCTTTCACTATCAGGTTTGATAACTGTAAGGCAGTCTGTTTTGAAAAAGCACATTAGATTATATTAAATAATTTAGATACTTTGTCATAAATGCAGATGTATTTTATTGCTACAAATCAGAAGATAGAGAATCATGAAATTTAATCATGCTTTTCTTCTTTCATGTAAACTATTAATAAAATTTGATATTCATTTGGGATTCATCTTAAACTCTTTAGAATTTTCATAATCTCATCTGTAAATTAGAACCCCCTGAGCTATTAGCTTTTACAGCCATAACTATGACTATAAATGGACATCATTAAAGAAATCTTTCAAAAATCCCCAAATATAATAAGGGCACTTACAACACTTTCAGCTCACAGGTGAGAAATGTAACCTATAAAGGAATGTAGGCGTATGATTTAGACAAGGATATTATTTAGATTAAGGATGTGATCACTGTGGGGAGTAATGGGAGAGATCAATAAAATCTCTCAATGACTGAATATTGAAATTGAATGAAATTATTATTAATATGCAGTTGACTGAAATATTCTTGAAGATATATATCTGAGGCATGCTTTCCCTGAACTTCTGGTTTTTAGGTGCCCTTCCAAATTTAGAACTGAAGATGTGGCCAGTGATTAAAGTAATGAGTCCCTTTAAATGAATAGATTATATGGAAATAGAGCTAAACTCAATTAAAAATCAAATAACTAAGATATTGGACATAGATCATGTGCTTATGCATTTATTTATATTTTAAAATATTCTGAATATATTCATCACTACTTCAAATTTCCTGATAATTATAACATTTAACACAAATTTTATATTTTGAATTTCAATTTTTAATGATTAGAGAAACTGGGTTAATTAAAATGGCCAATGGAAGGACATCTCTCCTATAATCTACAAATAAGGCAAAGAGGACCACAAAGAAGAATAAAGACTCTATCAATTGTCAAGATTGGAAAGATAGCATGTAAAACATCAGAAAATGATGTATTTATTTTTAAAACAGACTAAACATATTATAAGCATGACATCATGATAGAATCTGATTAAGGCTAGGATAGCATCAAACACTGACATAATAGTTCATGTCACAGGATATAAGACTTTT
The DNA here is from genome assembly GCF_000147115.1 of Myotis lucifugus. Taxonomy (NCBI): domain Eukaryota; kingdom Metazoa; phylum Chordata; class Mammalia; order Chiroptera; family Vespertilionidae; genus Myotis; species Myotis lucifugus. Next base: position 3,745,043 of record NW_005871155.1, read on the forward strand.
GAGAACATTTGGAATACTTACCAAGGACATGAACTAACTTTAAAAGTTCCATGGTAAGGTATGTGTGAATAACAATAGGACTTTGTAATTTAACTGGAAATGTATTTTAACCAGGTAGTAATATTATGGGTCCCACTCAAATGCTCTTGCATGCTGGAGTTTAGAGAGATTTAAGCTTTTTTCTGTATAGTAGGTACAGATCATAGATTCTATCTTGGACTGGTATATCTCCTGGGTGTTCAGTAGACATTGCTACTTTTCTGATAGAGAAAATGAGGTTACAAAATTGCTATACTATCACTTACTCTTAGATGGAACAGGTAAAAATCCTTAGGGAAATCATGTTCATGGGGTACAGGTTTTCTAGAATTTAGCTATATGCTTGGAAAAAGAGTAGAATGCAAACTTTAGATTTGAAAAACACCCCCTTTTCCACTTCCTATCATGACAGTGTGGTTTGGTTAGATACTTTTAAATTTTGAAAAGCAGAGCCAGAAAGTACATCTTTTTAAAATAAATGTATTCAACTGAAAGCAATTTATTTTTCTTGTCATTGGTGTTCAATATAGATTTTTTGATAAAGGGACTGCTTAAAGCCAGGTATAGCTTCTTTTATGGTGATTGAGACAAATTCTTATCTTATGAGAAGATTAGAGTATGTTAAGATTTCAAATAAAATTCAGTCAGTCCATCCCAAATCCTGTAAGCAATACAGAACAGAAAAGGAGGAGGGGAAAAAGAAAAATGTTTTTTGAGCAAGGGAAGTAAAATAAACAGAAACTAATTAAAATGGGGAAAAATATAAACATTTACAACTTTCCCGTAAAACTGCTTATTCAAGCTGTTTCGTTTCTTTAATGGAAAAGGAACAAAGACATTGCTTTAGTTATCTGTCTAACATAAATATCATTAGCATATCATTAGCACATGGGAAAGTTTACATCTTTACTTGCAAGCACGTGGTTTGGATGGTTTTCATCAGCAATCTGTCCTAAAATTGTGTGCATGTTTGTGTATTTAATATTCCCAAATTTTCTTTCCTGAAATATTCTTCTCCAGAAAAACTACTGAATGTCGAACTCCCATTTACATTGACTTTGGAAGAAAGGCTGCCTCTTTAAACCCCTCATTTAAGGACATACAATGAAATGCCTCGTTAAGAACCTTAATTTAAAGCAGCACACAGTTCTGTATGTCAGAGGTAATAATTACCTTCTTTAATGAGCCTGACTTTTCCCTGTGATGAGTAAGACTCTGCCTTGTTTATAGTAACTCTAAATTTATTTCTGGCTTTCTTCAAGTGCTCTTATTTTTTTTTTTTAAAAATTAACATTATGTCTGTCTTCCCAGGGTCAAATTCTGCCTACTCTATACTCAAACCATGTGCTGTTCAAGCATGGTTTAAAACAATTACCTATATAACCCTGGGACATTCAGGAGACTAAAGGACTCACAATCCATACCCCAGCTTCCAAGCAGAGCTACAAACTATTTCAGGCTGACAAGGGTCTACCCTATGATTTTAAATAATTTCCATGTGAAGTATATATATTTAAAATGTCCCAGCAAATCTAAGCAATAACATTGAAAGGCTCTTGAACAAATTGATTTTCTAAACATCTGTTATAATCTTAAGAATTTAAGATGTATTTTTGCAGTCTGAGGATGGCTCAAAGACTGGTGCCCAAACATATGGGAAATTATCTGACCATTTGCTTAAATTATAATCTTTAGTATTTCTTGATTTTCTCAATATAGATATATCTTACCCCCCCTCTCACCAGCTAACCCTAGTGTTCTACCAACTTTTATTTTCAATTCATACAAAATAACTGAGAATTTTTAAAAAATTGTTTTTAGATTTTAGTTATTGAGTTTAAGTCATATAATTCCTTTGGTTTCCAGATAGAAACCAAATAAAAAGATATTACATGATCTCACTTATATGTGGAATCTAACGAACAAAATAAACTGATGAACAAAAATGATTGAGAGACATTGAAACATGCAACAGACTGAGTTATGTTGGGGGGTAGGAAGAGTTTAACCAATGAATTTATATCCATATATGCATAGCACAGGTACAGACAATAATAGACAATAGGGCAGGGAAGGCCTGCGGAGGGATATGGGGCCAATAGGGGTGGGGGGGAAGAGACATCTGTGATACTTTCAACAATAAAGTTAAATTTAAAAAACAGTATAGCACATACAATTATATACAGTACATAATACTTGATAATGATAATAAACAACTATATTGCTGAAAAATCCTATATAATAAAAGCCTAATATGCAAATTGTCCCCTCGGGAGGTCATTCGACTAGGAGTTTGACAGGGAGACTGGGAGTTCCACCACTCCCTATGACGTGTGCTGACCACCAGGGGGCAGCACGGAACATGGTGAGTGTTGGCAATGCGGTGCTGGCAGCAGGTGCCAGCCAGCCCCGATGGGCCCCTATGAGAGCGGGACCATGGTGGGATGGTGGAGCAGGTGAGCAGGCGGCACCAGGCCAAGATGGGGTGCCAAGAGGGGCTGCAGGGCTGTGAGGCTGGGGCCCAATCCCTGTAGGCCACCCTGAGGGACCCCACCCGTGCATGAATTCGTGCACCGGACCTCTAGTAAAAAATAAAGTCATATGTATGTAACAGAAGCAGAACTTGAACCCAGATATTTAGTATTTAGTATTTGTATCCAAAGTGCTCTAGTCCATTAAAATCTGCCCTTTTTTTAAGGGAAAAGAGCAAGACAATTATTATTCTTTCTAGTGTTTTTGCAAGATACATAACATCCGGTTAGGTTCACTTAAAAGAAAAGTTTTATTGTTTTCCAATTTGAAACTAGGAGTCAGGGCCATTCATTTCTTATCTCTTGTACCCTAGTGTCAAGTCAGACCCAGAATCGCAGAGTTTGGAGTTGAGAAAACCTGAGAGAGCACATGAATGGACATGTTATGGCATGTAAGGCAATTCCATAAGGAGTCTTTCCTAAGAAAACAACACAGAGGAAATCAAGGCACATGCATGCCCACGTCACACAGCAAGTCACAGAGTCCAGAGAGGAATTCTGCCACCGATTTCCAGCACAGCTCTTTTCTGACTCTAAAGCAGACTTCTTAGTCTGGGGCTTGACATTTTATTTATCAGTTTATACTTGCAAAGTGAAAATAAAATTGTAAAATTGACAATAATGTGCATTAAAGTGACTCTAACCCCCTAGCTCCTGTACTGGATGCAGAAGGTGCCAGCATGGACTTGCTGTAACTCCCTTTGTCCTTTGGTATTATTCTTACAGTCAACCTCAAGAAAGTTTCTATATGAAAAGAATAAGCCAGTCAGAGAAAGGTAAGTATCACATGATCTCACTCATATGTGGAATCTAATGAACAACATAAACTGATGAAAAGGGGACATATGTAATACTTTGAAAAATAAAGATTTAAAAAACAAAAATAAACTAATGAACATAATAGATACAGAGACATAGAAGCATGGAACAGATTTAGGATTCTCAGAGGGAAGGTGGGGGTGGGGGTCAAAGATTAACCATGAGAACTTATATGCGTATATGCACAGCCCATAGACACTGACAATTGTGTAGTGAAGGCCCGGGACGGGGGGCAATGGGGAAAGAAAAGGGGGGACATCTTTAATACTTTCAACAATAAAGATAAATTTAAAAAAAGAAAGTTTGTTCTTTAAACCTCATGAATTGATCCATCCTTTTCAATATATCCTCTGGTTCTTTCACTTTAGTATTATATCAATTCTCAAAAGAGCATTGGTCTTTAATTGTACTCTTCTACTACTAAAGGTGAAAAAAACATTTTAAAATCTCTTGGTGCTATAAGTTTTGTTTTAAAATTTAGAATTTAATACAGAAATTTGGCATTCTATCTCAAAGTATCTCATTTTCAAATCTATTTACTTCAGTCTCAAAGTCAAATAGGATGTAAAGTGAAAACACTAATTAAAGGGTTCCTGTTTGCCAGTATCAACCCTGTGCATGGCTAATCTGTCTATACAGGGTTTGGCAAAAGGAGGTTTACAGTTGTGAGTATGTGAAACACAGAGTTTATTCGTGTATTATTATTATTTATTAATTATTGTATTGTTTTCCATATAAACAACTGTAAATCTACTTTTGTTCCACCCTGCATTTAGAACTTATTGGGAGTGGGTGATGTTGGGTGGGGAATGGAGGGATTGAGCAAAAAAAAAAAGAGAGAGAGAGAGAGAGAGAGAGAGAACTTGTGGATATGGACAACCGTGTGGTAATCGTGAGGTTGGGGGAGGTGGAGGTGGAAAAGGGCATAGAGGGGATAAATGGTGATGGGAAAAATAAATAAAGACAAGAGTGCTAAAAGTTAGAATTTTCTAAAGCCTCCAAAACTGGCAGCTAAATCTGTAATGTTTGGAGAAATGAGATCACCTTAAAATGTAACTAACATTAGAATTGTTCAACTGTCTGATATTATCCTATATAAAAAAAAGGGTAATATGCAAATTGACCTTAAAGGTGGAACGATCAGAATGACTGCTGGACCAGTCACTATGAGGTGCACTGACCACCTCTCGGTTCCTTTCCCTGGCCAGCGGGCTCCGATCGCCTGATGATGAACAAGGAACTGGGGGTGGGTGACAGGGGATGTGGGCCATGCCAGGTCAAGGCCCCTGACCCGCCGGTCGCCCCACACACAGAGGGCAACCCACAGCAGGGCCGGGGCAGGTGAGCTGGCAGTAACAGCCGACCTCTCAGTCCCATCCCCCGGCCGTCAGGCACTGATCACCCTATGGCAAAAGGGGAGCCAGGGGTGGGTGGTGGCAGGAGGTGGGTGGCAGCAGGTTTGGGGGCTGGCTGTGGGCAGCCGGAAAGGATGGCCCTGATTGCAGGCCAGGCCTAGAGACCCTCACACAAAATTCGTGCACTGGGCCTCTAGTTGCTTTATAATTTAGGTGTCTCAGCAAGTTAAGTAACAAAATCCACAGAGTAATAAACATTGTGTTGGACCATCATTGGCTGGCTAAAAGACAGGGCTCTTAAATTTTAGAAGTTAGGACCTAATTCAAGAATCAGCACCTGACATAAATATATATATATTGCTTTTTATAATTCAATTCCTAGCCAATGGAATAACACATGGGATAATATGAAATAAAACAGAATTGAATTTAATAGAACTGTGTTCGAAACCCAATTTTGTTGCTCCCAGCTATAGGACTTAGGAAACTTTTCTAAGTCTCAGTTTTCTCATCCATAAATTAGAGATAAATACCTAATGTATATGATTTCTGTGAAGGAGAAATAAGGTAATTGATATGAAATGGTCAAACACAGTATTTGGCATGTTGTAGAAAGTGTCTGAAAGCCATGACCCAAGATTCATTTTAAAAGGAGTGGTAGCATTTATAATCTAAACTAGAGGCCCAGTGCATGGATTCATGAACCGGTGGGGTCCCTCAGCCTGGCCTGTGCCCTCTCATAATCCGGGACCCCTCAGGGGATGTCAGATAGCCAGTTTGGCCCGATCTCTGCTGGCCTGATCCAGACAGGAGGGAGTCCGATCCTGTGCATTGAGTGTCTGTCCCCTGTTGGTCAGTGCACATCATAGCAATCGGTCGTTCCACTGTTCAGTTGATTTGCATATTCAAATTTTTTTATATAGGATAATCAACATGTGTATGGTAACCTCTGATTTTCCAACAGCAGGATGTTCATAAGTCTGAAAAAAAAGGATCCAACTCCAGAATTATTTTTCTTCTCTATTTGGGTTTGAACGTAGCAAAGCCAATCTATATAAACCTGCAGAGTTTTTGTGTGGTTTTTCAGCCTGTTTACCTGAAATAATATACACTTGAATTGACATAATGTTGGGTTATATATTAAATGTAAATAACTTTGAAATATATACAACAAAATGCAATTCTAATCACTAAGTTGGAATCATTCAACATCAGCAAATGCTTAAAATATGCATTACAACATCTAGCTCCAGCTCAGCAGAGCCTTTGCTCATGATCACCAAAGGTGTACGGATCGGTGCCAAGTAACTTAGCAGATAACCTCAAGCGCCTGGCCCTGAGTAAAATAATGGTGGTTATCAGTGCCCAAGTGTGGCTTCCTGGTGTCTACATTTATATCCTTCTAGAGAAATACCAACAATAGCATCAACATATAAATACCTCAACATTTGTTAAAACAACAATAATTTTTTTAAACTTTAGCCATAGCACTTGACATCTGACAGAGGCTATGCCCATATGTAATTACTTTAGAAGTTATTAACCTTTTGGCAACCAGCTACTGAAAGAAAAAAAAACACCACACAGTGAAATCCACCAACTATTAAGATACAATAAGAAATTTAATTATAGCTTCCAACATTTGCAGAAAGTACAGGCTAGCATTATCCCAAATTAATTTGTATATTCAATGAAACAAATTTATTTTCTGGAACTTGATAACTTTCTCTTAATGTTTATATGAAAGGACTAAAAGGCCACCAATGGTCAATACTATTTTGAAAAAGAAAGTGGTGAGGAATTTGACCTATCAGAAACAAGATGTTCCAGGAGAAGGAGGAAGAGGAAAGAAGCAGAAGAAGGAAAAAAAGGCTTATGTAACCGAAAATGTGTGCTTATTTAGGGCTAGGAAAATAGACCAAAGGAACAGAACAAAGAACCCAGCAATGTTTACATGGAATATCTGGTTTAGTATTCATAATATAAAAATAAAATCTACAGAAAAGGCTCAAAAGAAACCCTCTCTAGTTGTAAGTGAAATAAAAATTAAAAATACCTTTCCACACTAATCAGACTGGCCAACATTAAAAGTTGTTTTAAAAAGTTAAAAAAGGATATGGAGAAATAGTAGAAATCTAGGAGAGTTGCAAAAGGGTATAACCCTCATAGTGGAGGAGGTCATCAAGAGGACATGACCTCTCGTTGACTCTTAAGCTCAGCCTGGGCCATAGGAGGCCCCTCATTTCTCCCCTGTCCTTAGAATGTTACTTTCCATCTACAGTTCTGCATTAAGAACCATTGCAAGGACACAGCTCTGAGAGAGCAATATGTTGTTCAGAACATCTGGACTAAATACGTGACTGAGCCCTGTTAAAACCTCTATATAAACTCTTAAGATTCTGGTGGGTGGGTGCAGATATCTATTTGTCTTACAGTTGATCCAACTTACAAGCCTTGCATGTAAATTTTCTTATTTTTTTGAAACTGCCACCTACCAAACTAGAGCCTCTATCTTCAATCTCTTCTTGCTCTCCTTACGTAGAGACTGGTTTTCAATTTCACCTTGGAAACTCCCAAGATTTCAAACCAGCCCTAGAACCAAGGCTTCCCTAATGCTAGGACCACATCCAAGCACCAGGGAAGCCTTGGATGTGGATATAAGAAAACATTCCTAAGAATATTTATTGCATTATTGGCTATAATTAGAGAGTAAATGGGGCAATGAGATTGCCTAGGGCTATAATCCTGGTATCAATACTTACTAGCTCTATGAATTTAGGCAAGTTACCAATGTCTTTGTGCTGTAGTTTCCTCATGTCTAAAATAATTTCATAGTGTTTTTTGAGGAATAAATCTTCCACATATAATTTTAATTCTTTTTAAATATTATACTTTTTAACTAGTTTTGTTATTTATCCATACCAGTTTTATCCACACAACGTGACAGAAAAAAATATTTATACATCTTAACTTCATCATTTCCTGCTCCACTGGGTCTTCAAGGCTTCAACATTCATTTCAGCTTCAGAAAACCTTCTTCAACAAAAGCTTAAGTAGAAGCAGGTAACAGATTCCATGCCAGGCCTCATCTTTCATAAGTCAGCATTATGTGGTTAACCTACATTAGGTCACCCAACTATCAGAAATAAGCACGATTAAAGAAAACCAAATGTACCAAATCCTAAAACTAAGAACTGGAGAGATAAGGGAATGCTTTGTACTTTTTTTAAAAAGAACCACACATTTTTCAAAAACCAAAAATTCCCATACTTAGTTTATAATGTGATTTGGTTTGCAAAAATGCACACATAAACATACAATTTGCCAAAAAAAAATTTAAAACTGTGCAATTCAGTGGTGATGTTTTTATGCTTTGGACTATTTCTTATATAATTACAAACACAATAGAAAATTTAAAATATTAAAAATTGAGATCCATAGAGAGCAAAAAGAATAAAAGCGTCTCTAAACTTCTTTCCTTCACTCTGAAGATGTCCTTCCTTGACATTATGCACACACACACATACACACACACACACACACACGCTACATTAAATGCACATTGGATTGCAATATTCATCACATATGCATAGGACCAATTTTTGCTTTATTCTTTATTTTTTAACAGTATATTGCTCTCTTATTATGTAGATTATATATAAGGTAGGGTTGTAAATTTTTATCCATAAGTGTATTCAAGTATCTCAATATTATTTATTAAATGATTTTCCTACTGATTTAAAATGCTATTTTTACCATAGACATAGTCTCTGAAATCTAGTCTATTATACTGATCTATTTATTATTCAATTTTATGCTAAAATCACATTATTTTATTTGCTGCAGTTTTATATTATATTTTTGTATGTGTAGAAAAAGCTCCTCCTCATTTGTCCTTTAAAAATTTTTTTGGAATATTTCTATGTCTTCTTTCCTCTAAATAATCATTACAATTTACTTATAAAATTTCATAAAGTGTATTTTGGATATTTAGATTGGTATTTCTTTAAATTTATTGATTTATTTGTAAAAATGGGATATTTTCAATATCCTAAGATACTGTAAAAAGAATAAAGTGGATTATAAAAAAGTATACCTTTTTTGAGTATTGAATGTCAAAGAAAGGTAATTTTCTAAAGACAGATAGTAAAGGTACTCATTTTTATTGTGAAATAAGAAGAAACGGATAAAGTGAAAAATAAAAGTGCAAACAATAAAATACATTATAGTTTAGCAGATTTGATTTTAAGGCAAGTCTATTTTACTGTGTCTGGACCAAAATGTTCTCATCTATTAAATAAGAAAGTTGGACAGGTTAAGATCTAAGGCCTTTTCCAGCTCTATAGTCTGTAATGCCCCAGTTCTAGACAGTACAAATTCATAAGCCAAACCAGAAGGAGCTGAATAGAGACCCAGACAAACTTGTGTTTGGCTATACTCATACCTTATTCTGGGAGGAAAAAAAAATCTGTTGTCCTCCATACATTTGTGTTCAACCAACCTAAAAGAAGGTATTATTAATCTGATTGTTCACTTGAGAATATTGAAGTTTAGAGGGGTTAGTATGTTTTCCAAGAGCACACAGGTAGCAAAACATCATTTTAATATTAGATGTGTAATTCCAAGGCTGATTTGATTTTCTTTCCACTGTGTGGAACAATTCTGAGTGCTTGGTAAAGCGATAATTGAATAAATTGATGGATGGATGAATTGGATTGATGGATGGATTGGGGGATGAAAAAATGGATGGATGGATGGATGGATGAAATGATCACATTTCTATTATGTGTCTCCTGATTTCAATGTAAATAAAAGAGGAAAATAAATAGTATACCTTGTTTACCTAGCTTTCAGATGAATTTTTAAAATATATATATATTCTATTGATTTCAGAGAGGAAGGGAAAGGGAGAGAGAGATAGAAACATCAATGATGAGAGAGAATCATTGATCAGCTGCCTCCTGCATGTCCCATACTGGGGATGGAGCCTGAAACCTGGACATGTGCCCTGACTGGGAATTGAGCTGTCATCTCCTGGTTCATAGGTCAACACTCAATCACTGACCCATGTCAGCTGGCTATTGTTGATTTTAAATCCTCTTTAGGATTCAAACTACTATAGTCAATGCACCCCTTATTTTCTGCACCCTAGAAGAGGCTGCACCCCCTGACTATATCCCCAGTGGTATAACACTCTAACTAGTAAACTGGCTGCAATCCCACACAAGAGACAACTGGATGTTATAATCTCTCAATTAAAGTATAGAACACTAGTTAATAGTATTTCTTGGGGAAAAAAAAAACTTGCATCTATTCAAGCTTACAGACCCAGCTATCAATTTGTAGAAAGCATAGGGTTCAGAACCTGCTAAATGGCATCATAAGAGACAATTGGCAAAATTTAAATTATGAGGAACTTCAAATAACAAATGATACAGACTTTTAATAAATTAATTGATGAGTGACAGAAAGGGAGAGACAGAGAGAGAAAAAGAAAGAGAGAAGGGAGAGAATTGAGATATATTAAATAATTGATATATTAAATAATTAGGTATAATCTTATTTTAATATTGATTCAAACACTCTAGAAATTATCTGAGACAATTGAGAAAATTTGAATAGTACCTATACATTTAATGGTTATTAAAGCATATTGTTAATTTTATAGGATGACGATAACTCTGTTGTTATGTTTAATAAAAGAGTCCCTTATTTTTGTGATAAGTACTAGGAATGATATAATATTTGGGATTTGTTTCAAAATAATCTGACATGAGGCAATCAGTGGAAGTATAGATGAAACAAAATTGGCTGAGTTGGTGACTGTTAAAGTTGAGTGTTGCATAAATGGGGATCATTATTCTATTCTCCCCACTTTTGTATATACATAAAATTTCCCATAATAAAATGTTAAAAAATATTTTCCAAAGATCACAAAGCTGATGGCAATTTAAATGAAATGCAATTTGATTTTTTAAGGGGAAGTAGATGAGAAGTTAAATAAAGGAGAAAAGGTCATTGATAGTGGAAGATCCCAGAGTAAGAAGGAGAGGATAGGACCAGGGCTCCATGGAAGGGTTAACCTTGCACTTTACACTTGAGGAAGAACACTTCTTTCTTGAAATGAGAGAGAAGAAAAGAAGAACTTGTGAGGATACTAACATATCTATTTGTTGGGGAAAGAGAGGGGATGTGGGAAGCTTGGATGCCTTGAGCAATTCACCTCACCTCTTTGAATCTGAGAAAAGGGAGGTAAATGAGGAAAAGGGGTTGACCAGATGATCTGCAAGTCTCTTCCTACAAGTCCATCACATTTGAGTCTCTGATGTCAGTGACAGAGAATAGAACTCCTACCTTTTGAATTTCAGACTTTTTTGTAATTACTTTGAAGGCCAGTGATTACTTTCACTGTAAACTACATCATTTTCCCCCTATTTCTCACAATATCTAGTAGAAATTATCACCAATATTCTCTGAGAATCATCTTTTGGTGATTGAAAGTTTGTTCATTGACCTGTTACTGATTTTTGCTTACTATTAGATAATGACTTGAATTTATTACTTTACTTGGATAGTTGATAAAAACCAGGCTTCCCATCATTGGTAATTCATGAAACAGAAGGCCATCCTTGAAATAACTTCTTGCAAATTCTGATGGATATTTTTTATGGTTAGTAGAAACTGGTAAGGTTGGTTTTGTGGCAGAGATTTCAGCCCTAAAACAAGGCCCTTTGCCTGCAAACATCTGAGAACAAATGAAGTATAATTTTTATGTGGCATTTCCAGGACACCTGAGGCAAAACTCACTGAGAAGACGGCCTGACCAACCTGAAAGCTCTGAATTCATTGCTTTCCATCTACAACAGTCGTGGGAAGTGCAGGAAAGGCAACACTATTCCTGCACCACCAAAAATATATGTTGTAGTATTTTACCTCAGGATTCAGGAGTGGAGTCCTTATAGAGACTGACACTTTGATCATGCAAACGTTGACACATCACATTGCATCACATCTCCTGAACTAAATAGGCGAAGGAAATCAGGAAAGGGTGGCCACATTCAATGATCTGAATTCTTTGGCGACAGCTCAGTACTCTGCAAGTCAAAAGAGGAATAAATTATTATAGAAGACTTCCCAAAGCAGCTGCTTCATATTAAGCACTGTCAAATAACTCCCAACTTCCTTTGATCTGAATGAATTCTCTATATTACTTTGGTGACCCCTAACACATCTCTCCTTAACTTCTAGTCTTTTCTATTTTATTCTATTTCTGCCTATAAACGTTCATTTTCACTGAGAGAGAGAACTAGAGAGATTGATCCATTATTTAGTTGGTTTTATTTTCTGAATATATAAAAACAAATAAGTGGTTTAATCACTTGAAAAAATGATAAAGATACAAGAAATAAAAATATAATGTCCTGAGTCGTCTCCCTTTAATGGTTTGTGGTTTATAAAAGAAAATCACCAAAATGTGTATCTAATGACTTAGACTTTTCCTAGGAGTAGCAATGATTCTAAACCTTCAGAAAAATTGATTAAAAAAACCATAGAGGGACACAACAGAGGATATTGAAAATAAATACAGTGCTCTGTGGAAAATAGAAATAAAAAGGTTATACATAAACCAAAAAAAAAAAGGAGAAAACACTCTACAAGTGGATTCTGCTATTTAATCCCTAAGAATGGTTGAGAATTGTAAGAACAGTATCATTTATTACAGTATGACAAATTAGCAGTTATAGTATGTTAAATATTTTATTGTTACATTTAATATCAATTTTATGCAACCCATTGCTTAAAAATAATATAAATCAATGAGTAATACATTTGTATCTTATACTAGTATCATGGGTTAAAAGCATATCTAAGAATAGCAAGAACTGTATTTTGAAACTTTTTTTCAAAACAGTGAAAATACATGACCAGTTTAAAAGTTTTAACAGGTTTTCATCTTGTTTTAAAATCATTCTTAAAAGCTAAATAATTTTTCTGGAGGGGGAGAATAAATTTCTGTTTAAAATAAACTCAGAACAGTAACAGTCTTTGAATACATGTTTCCATATTTTCTGCATGCAGGAATAAGTTATAAACAGTACAAATGTAATTCACTTTTGGCCAAGTATTACACTAAAAACAGTAAACTATGTTAAAAGTTTACAACTGCAAATGAGTTATTTGTGTAATAGTCAGATAATAAATGTACATCCAGAACTAAGTTATAATTTGGTCAGGAGTTAAAACAAAAGATGTCATTGCCCCTATCTTCATATCACATATTGATGTCAAAACATTTCACTTAAGGTGGGCAAAGACAGGGGCATGGGGGGGGTGTGCATCTGTAATATTGTACCAGTAAACAATTTTAAAAACTGTTAGGTATTATCACATTATTCAATAAAGTTTAAAATATCCTTTTTTTTTAAAAAAAAAAAGGACTCCATTATTTGCCATATGTAGATAGAGGACACCTAATACTCATAATATAGTCACTATTCTGTGAGATCATTATTCTTTTTAAATCAGGACAACTTTGCTCTGGCAAACTTGCTGGAAATGATACATATACAATAAGTTAATATGAGTAATCTGATAAATTCCAACTAAACACATTTTATTTTCCTCCGCCCCATCACTTATTTACTTTTCAGTAGTTTTAAATGAAACCTAAAATGGCTTTACAGTGAACATTGAGTTTTGAATAGTTCATTTAGCTTATCCTTGGGATGCTGTTAAGAATTTTAATCCTTACTAAAAAAGCCTAAGTAGTTGTCATGCCGTGATGCCCTCATGCAGTCACAAGATGGCTGTACACACAGGTGAACGGAGCTGGGCTTGACGCTGCGTGTGCTGCACGGAGCCTGCCTGGGAGTCCCGACTCCTCCCAGCTCTGCATGGTGCGGAGGCTGGACCCCCGGCTCCGGCCTACCTCTTTGGGGCAATCCATCAAGGAGCCCCAAATGGGGAGGTGGGGCCTACGTCTTTGGGGTGATCTATCACAGGGCTCCCGCACTGTGACAGTGCACAGGCCAGGCTGCCCCCCCGCCCCAAATGTATGACTTTCATGCACTGGGCCTCTAGTTTGTTAATAATTATGAATCCTTTTTAGACCCTTACATGGAAGAAGGTACAACATCTAAATTATTATCATCATTATAAATTGTAAGTATAACATTGCATTAAGTATAGTTTTACACAGACTATAATTAAAAGGCATTTAACTCTGGAGATAATTTCAATGTTGGCAGGCCTCTTAATTTGTGAATTCATACACAACTGTTGTTGCTAGAAATGCTATACTATGGTCTTTATTAATCCTTAGTGTCTCTTATTTGGTATAAATTCCTAATGTCTTTTTAAACCAAGATAATGTTCTGCTATAAACTTTTTTCTCCCAAATTCTTTCTCTCAACAACTCAATGGGGTTCTGTCATGGGAAGTAACTCTAGAATTAATTAAATTACCTCATTGGTTTTATATCTTTTGCCCGCACTGTTTTATGTTTCTTATACTTGAAATTCGCAGTGTTAGCTTTTTTGTTGGGTTTTGTTTCACCTACAGGGTTGATGGCATCAACACATAATTTAAGTGGCTCAGAACAATGCTATTATCATCATACTAGAGGCCCAGTGCACGAAATCCATGCACTGGTAGGATCCATAGCGGCTTCTGGCTGCCAGCCGGGGCCTCCCTCCCTTCTCCCTGGCCAGCCCCGCCTCCTGGTCGAACTCCCGAACGAAATCCCAGTCAAAGGGACAATTTGCATACTACGCTTTTATTATATAGGATAAAAATACCCACTCAAGTAATATTTAAGCTATACAAATATCGCCTTCCAATTTTATTGATTAAAATCCTTTAGTGGCTTTTCATTCCAGTAGAATAAAGTGTTAAAATAAAAGAGCTTTTAACCTTGGGACCCAACCTATCTTCAATTTCTGGTGTTTCTCCATTTTATCACTTCTTCAACCTCCCCTGCATAAGTGTATGAGCACAGGTATGCACACACATACACACACACACACACAAATGTTTCAAGAATATGAGATGGCCCATGTTCCCTTGATTACTCGTAAATTTCCTTCTCCTTAGTCTCCATAATATCTTCTCTTTTACAAAGACTTCCTCAACATCCCAAGCATAATCCATCCATTATTCTTTCCTATAAAGTCCAGTTTACACCTCTGTCAAGCAGTTATTAATTAACTAGAGGCCGGATGCATGAAATTCGTGCAAGGGGCTCGGCCCTTGCAGCTGTGGGGGCTTGCCTCAGCCCTCGCAGCACCGGTTTCATCTGGAAGATTGTCCAGAAGGACATCTGGCCTAATTAGCATATTACACTTTTAATATAGACTAGAGGCCCGGTGCACAAAAATTTGTGCACTCGGGGGGGAGGAGGGGTCCCTCAGCCCAGCCTGTGCCCTCTCGCAGTCTGGGACCCCTCAGGGGATGACCACCTGCTGGCTTAGGCCCACTCCCCAGGGGATTGGGCCTAAGCTGGTAGACAGACATCCCTCTGGCAGCCTGGTAGCCCTTGGGGGATGTCCACTTGCCAGTGGGGAGCAGTCCTAAACTGCAGTCGGACATCCTTAGCGCTGCTGAGGAGGCAGGAGAGGCTCCTACCACCACCGCTGTACTGGCAGTCATCAGCCTGGCTTGTGGCTGAGCAGAGCTCCTCCCATGTGAAAGTGCCCTGACCACCAGAGGGCAGCTCCTGCATTGAGCGTTTTCCCCCTGGTGGTCAGTGTGTATCATAGTGACCAGTCATTCCCAGCCCTTCTGCTGTTAGGATCAGTTTGCATATTACCCTTTTACTATATAGGATAGAGGCCTGGTGCACAGGTGGGGGCCAGCTGGTTTGCCCTGAAGAGTGTCCCGGATCAGGGTGGGGGTCCCTCTTGGGTGCCTGGCCAGCCTGGATGAGGGGCTGATGGCTGTTTGCAGCTGGTCACACCCCCTTCAGGGTGGGGGTCCCCACTGGGGTGCCTGGCCAGTCTGGGTGAGGGGCTGAGGGTCGTTTTCAGGCTGGTGGGTGACGGAAGCTCCCAACCTCTTCTTTTTTTCTTTTTTTTTTTTTTTTAATTCTGGGATTTATTTACCTTCTATGGCTGTCACTGGAACTGAGAGCTGGCTTTAGCTCTGAGGCTTGGCTCCAGCTCTGAGACCTCGGCTGCTGAGAGCAGGTATCTGGGTTTGTTTGGCTTCTATAATTGAAACACTGTTGCAGCTCCAGCTCTGAGGCCTGGCTGGCTGAAAGCAGGTTTCTGGGATTTGTTTAGCTTCTATAATTGCAACATTGTTTCTTAGAGTGCAGCTCAGAGCCAGGCTGCGGCAGGCGGGGAACCTTGGCTTCCTCCATTACTGGAGCAAGCAAGCCTCCTGTTCGCTTCAGCTGCCTGGCTGCCGGCCGCCATCTTGGTTGGCAGTTAATTTGCATATCACTCTGATTAGCCAATGGGAAGCGTGTCGGAGGTACGGTTAATTACCATGTTTGTCTATTATTAGATTGGATATTATAACCTTATATTCATTTCTTATTATGTCTACATCTACTCTTAATTTAGGATGTCTTGAGGAACAAGAAAGAAGGATAAAACTAATCATGTTAAGTACCTAACTAACTTTGAAATAAATTGTATATTTCTCTTTTTCCTGGAATGAAGTCCAGTAATGACCAACATCACATAGCCAACATCACATAGCTAGTAGGTACCAGAGTCAGAATCTTGAATTCAAGTTCATCTGACTCTCCACTTTATGATCTTCCACTGTACAAACATGATTGCCTCTAGTTCATTTTGAACCCCAAGTCCTTCGCACAATGCCTAGAAAATAACACTAGATAACAGAGAAGATGGATGGGTAAATAAATTCCTAGAACATGAGCTAGACTACCAACATGGTACGCTTGGAGTTCTCCAGGAACAAGTGAGAAGACCATAGTGATATCCAGGTCCCAAGCTCTGCTTTTAACCAGCCCAGCCCTGTACTGAGTGTTAGCATTCCCCGGATGTCACCCTTCTCCAGGAGACCCAGGACAGGGTGATGATTATTGTTCCTCAAGCCACTGCCACTTTGGCAGCACTCCATATTGGACTCCTCTTCTTCCAAACCTACATATTTTTGCACATATTCCACCACTTTATAGTTTTTCTAAAGGCAATATGAAGTTATGAAAAAAGTATTAATAATGATTCCTTCATCCTAACTCTGCCCCTCACTGGCTGAATAGCCTTCAATAGGTTGCTTAACATTTCTACGTGTCCTTTTTCTCAGTGTAAAATGAGAGTAACAGTACATACTTCAGAGGGTAGTTAGGAGAATTCTATGGAAAAATGCATAAAAATTGCCCAATATAGCTCCTAAGGTAAAGTAGACCCTTCTTAAATACTAACTCTTCCCTAGTAATCTTAAGACCCTTCCCAGGTTGTGTTTCATAATTTAAATTATGTGGTGCTCTGTTTCCTACTGTCAGCCAGGTGCAGAACGTGAGCAAATTTAGTGACATGATCATGAGCAGCTGCCGAAGATCAGGCCCAGGAAAAGACAGTGAGTACATTTATTAAAGACAGAGTTCAGAGAGAGGCCTGACCAGGGCACAATTGCTTCATCTGTTTCAACAAACTTGAGTCTCAATACAAAGTCTATGTTAGATTAATAATCCTTACCTTAAGGAGGAAAAGATAGTTTAAATGAGGAATCCCCAAATGAAAGCACTGCTCATCACCTTACCATTCCCCTCAGGAGACTCTATATCCTCCTGAGAATTCATCTATTGATCTTGTCTGAGAACTCCCCTATTGATCTTGCCTATTCAACAAAGTTATAAATCTTCCAGATGCAAATAAACTGTTACTCAGTGTTGACCTCCTTATTCCCAAATACCCCAAAGTAAGTCAGGCTACTCCCGTATTATGTCTTGCTTTCTCCCCTTGCCTCCTTATGCATTCAAATTGACAAATGTCCTTGTACATTATTTTTAACCTGCCCATATCTAATGCATCAGTATCTTGTTATGTTTCCTTTGATTTCATTGTTTGCAATACTAGTATAAGCAGCACAGAATTGCCAAGGCACTAAGCAGTCCAATTTTTCTTTAATTTCTCAGAAAATTGACAGTTTTATGAACTGTCTCTTTACCTATGCCTCATAAACATGTCAGGCTGTGGAAAACTATTCTAATTAAATCCCAGGGGAGCCACAATGGAAGATTATAGCTGCTTGGCAGGTTATTAAAAAAAACAGTTGTTCATATATACACACGTATGTGTACTGAAGCCTAACATTTGACAGAACAGTCAAGGAGTTAACCCCACCAGCAACTTCAGCTAAACTTGGCTAAAGAAGAAATGAGCACAGTGAGTGGAAGAAGACTGTTCTATTCAGGCTTTTATTTTTATATCCTTTGTGAGTGCCTCTAGATTACCAGATAATTTAAAAAGTGTCCGGGATCATCACCTTTCTCAATGAATTTTAAATACCTGCTCGAGAAAATTTATCCAACTTGGTCTTTCCAATGAGTAATTGCTGATACCAGGATTCTCTTGAGATACAGATAATTGCACCAGCAGAAAAGGAAACACAATAAGAAGAGCTTTTCTCTCTCACAAAGTGAGAAACCTCTAGAATATTGGAAAGTTGAATCTAAGGAGAATACAAGATAATTTTTGTTCATGTGAATATTTCCTAGCATTTCCATTCTTACCAAATGAACTATGCACTCTAACTGGATAGGTAAATATTTTAACCTAATTGGAGACAGCCATTTCTCAGATGGTTAAGTTTAAACCTCACATCATGAAGAATGATCCAGGAAGCTTTCTCTGGGGTATATGATTTATAAAATAAGTATATTTTAATTAATTAAATTGGGAATTGTGTATCTGCTAAATGATGATTCTGGTTGACATATTCAAGAGTGGTTGAAATGTGATCCTAATTCCTTCCTACTTCCCATTGAAAACAGCCTGGTGGATAAGACAGCATGCTTCTGAGTTTTCATATTCAGTCTCTAACAAGGACAGTTCCCTTTTTATCTTTCATGACCATAGAGTATACCAAAATTTTTGGCAACTATGCAAAATATTCATGCCCTAGCCATTTTGGCTCAGTGGATAGAGTGTCAGCCTATGGACCAAAGGGTCCCAGGTTCGATTCTGGTCAAGGACACGCATCTTGGTTGCAGGCTCCTCCCCGGCCCGGGTCCTGGTCAGCTCTCATGAAGGAGGCAACCAATCAATGTGTTTCTCTCACATCGATGTTTCTCTCTGTCTTTTCCTCTCTCTTTCACTCTCCCTAAAAATCAATGGAAAAATATCCTCAGGTGAGGATTAACAAAATATTCATGGCCATGGTCTACAGGAAAATTGAATAAGAATTTTTGGCTGGCTCTTGCAAATTCATCATCACCTAGAATCTGAGCTAGTTGCCATATGATACTTTTAATTTTTATTTCTATTTTTTTTACATTTTTTCTTTATTGATTAAGGTATGAAGAAAGTTTCTCTAAATCTGCACTGTCCAACAAAATAGCCATTAGATTCATGTGGCTACACCACTTGACATGTGGTTAGCATGGCTGAAGAACTGAAAGTTTAATTTTATTATATATTTTATTGTAATCACTTTAATTAAATTGCCAATGTGACTAATGGCTACAGTATTGGACAGTACAAATCTAAATAATTGCTTCCATCCTTGACTTTTAATAATTAATTAGTATTGACATTTTCAGTAGTAACAAAACGCACAAGCAAAGAACACAAACAGACAATTTACAACTGAAAATATAAAAATAAGAACTATTAACCATCTATACATGCTAAGCACTATCCTAAGATCTTTATATACATTATCTGATTTAATACACAGAATATTTATATGACTTTGGTGCTGTAAATATTTGGATTTCACAAACCAGGAAGGAATCACAGAGAAGTTAATTATACCATCTAGTAATTGGCAGTCAAGATTTGAACTCAAATGGTCATGAAATTGGTTCTTTACCACTACATTTGCTGATGAAAAACTGCCTCACCTCCTTATTAATCAAAGAATCATAGGTAAATTAAAATAAAACAGGTCATAACTTGTCATCCATTAAATTAGTAAACACTTAGATTATAGGATCCAATAAATAAACTTATTTATTGCAGTTAGAAGATATAATAACCAATTATTCTGATTTGGCAATAAGAACTAAGAATCACAATAATGCCCATAACTTTTCTCAGCTCTCATTTCTGGGAATTCATTCTAGAGTTTAAAAAAGACCACGAATACTTAAAATAGACCCAAATATTCAGATTTATCAATAAGTATAAGTTTATATGACATGCATTCAATGACAACTTAACAGTTAAGTGACTATGATGCCCAAAAGAATATTAAACACATAATAAAAATAATAGTGAAGTAATATTATTCCCTTCAAAAATTGTAAAATATTGTTTCTAGCAATATTACAAGAGTAATAACTTTTGTTGGTATACATTAGAAAATAAAACCTGTGCTTACTATGATGACAACCTTAAAAAGAAATGATTATTCATGAAATTGTGATAATTATGCTGTAGTATAAGAAACAAAATGCTTTTCTTCCCCCTTTCCAAATTATGACCACAGACATGGTTTTGAGGATGTTATTTAACTCAGAGCTATCATTGGAAAATATCTATCTTGCTACTCAAGTGAAGTTAACTTGAGAAATATTTAGAAATGCAGAAGCCCAGGTTCCACTACAGAATTACTAAAACAGAATCTGCCATTTTAACAAGATTGCAGGTAACTTTTATTCCCATTAAAGTTTGAAAACACAGATGTAGTGTGCTACAGGTAATTAGCACTCTTTTTTTTTTAATGGTTGAGCATGGCTACTCTTTTTATATATATATATATATATATATATATATATATATATATATATATTATTGATTTTTTACAGAGAAGAAGGGAGAGAGATAGAGAGTTAGAAACATCAATGAGAGAGAAACATCGATCAGCTGCCTCCTGCACATCTCCTACTGGGGATGTGTCCGCAACCCAGGTACATGCCCTTGACCGGAATCGAACCTGGGACCTTTCAGTCCGCAGGCCGACGCTCTATCCACTGAGCCAAACCAGTTTCGGCAATTAGCACTCTTGCTGCTTCCTGGAATCTATCTCCAAGCTATGATAAGTAGCCACGTATTGAAGTCAATTCCATTAATTATGGAGGACTTATTTCCGTAGAGGATATCTTTATAAATGAGTACTAATTTTGCCACCACTCTTGGGAACATTACTATGTATGTAGATAATCCATGAAACACCCTGGACTTTCAGAATCTTGAACTTCTTAACTTCAAATGTTTTCTCCAGTCCACTTCCTTGCCTTACTCCAGTGGCTTGATCCTAGATATGGATCAATAAACAGGAGCTGTAAAGCCTTTACTAAAACTAGACATCCATCCTATTTAATTCATCCTACATAGAATTGCCATAAAATTCTTCTTAAAATGATGTAATATTTTACCATGATTGCTTTTGGTTCACTTTATTTCCTTTACAGCATCTATCAGATAATTCAGTAATTTTTGTGCTTACATATCTGTTTATTCCCTCTTCCCATCTCCCAATGCTTAGGTCATAGGACGATGCTCTATCATCTGTGACAGAAATGTTTAACCCAATTCCTGTCTCAAAGCAAGTACTTAGCTTTTGAAGAATAAACATAGGCATATGTTTTGGGTATTTTCCCACTTTCAAGAACCTTTATCCTCAGCCATGTGGACCAAATACAATTATCCTTATTTAGTAAATGAGGAAAATGATGCCCATGACTTGCCAAAGATTAGAAATAAAATGATACCTAAAATTCTGCTACATGTTACTCAATACTGCCCAATTTTAGTGTCTTTCTTACTTTTCACAGCTCCAATAAGCAAAATTACAATTATCTTATTTAGTTAAATAACACCAATTTCCCCAACAACAACGTTAATTTCAGTTAACGTGGCATATTAGCTGTGAGTAATTGCATAATGTAAAATTGCTGCTAACTCTCTAATTAATAAATCTATATGTAAATAACAGATGTGCATTGTGCTCAGTGACCAACCCCTTCATGTCCTTTGGAGTCTGTGTGTCTGTTACCAGTACACAAAAAGACAACAAAGCATGTAGTTTTATTGACTCCTTTTTTCTCAGTGATAAAACCAAGTGACATTTTACAAAAATGGATAACCATTTCCGAAAAGAGGGAATTGATTAGCAAAGATGAACATGTAGCAAAGAAATAAAAAGTGGTAACACCGAAAGCGAAAGTAGAATCAGATATAAATGGAGTTAAGGGAAAAAATAGCCGACCCTGAGAATATTGGCACTGCTATTTTTCAACATGTTCTACATATACAGCTGGAAAAACTTAGTGAAGAACAACTTATTGACACAAATGAAGAAAGTGGTTGTAATGAAAGGATGAAGGAGCTGGCAAAAAAAAATAACTTCACAGATATTTAAAAAATGCAAAGTAAAATATGAGAAGTTGATCCAAACTTAGAAAAGAGCATGACTATTTGCCAAGTCATAGAAGAGAAGGGTATGCTAAGAGAACAATGCAAGCACTGTCCACACCACTTGATACTTTTTATAAATAAATAAATACTTTTATTTATAATATTTTAATGTTTTCAAGTACACTGTACTAAAAAATTATTAGTTTTACTAATTTTTATTTCTCTATATAGTACAAGAGTTCTAAATGTTTTAATGCTACAGAACAATGTAAACTTTTTCTATTGATTACTAAAATCTCTTTGCATGCACCACATAGGAAAAATCATCAGATTGAAAATGCAATCTGAACAACTATAGAGAATATTTGTAAACTCTGTGCCTGATAAGGGATTAATGTCCAAAATACACAAGGCGCTCAACTCAGCAAAAGAAAACAAATTGAATAAACATGTCTCAAAACAAGATATTCAAATGGTCATCAGGTCCAGGGAAAATGCTCAACATCACTATTCACCAGGTAAATGCACATCAAAACCACAAATATATCACTTCACCCCTGTTAGAATGACCAAAAAGACAAATGTGTTGGTGAGAATGTGGGAAAAAGGAGAACCCTGTACCCTGTTGGTGGGAATGTAAATTAGCACAGCCATTGTGGAAAACAGTATGGAGGTTGTCAAAAACTTAAAACTAGCACTACCATAGATCTAGCAATCTCACTTATGGGTATATACCAAAGGAAATGGTGGTTGCCAGGGGCAAAGGGGGAAATGGGAGATGTTGGTCAAACAGTACAAAGTTTTAGTTATGCAAGTTAACTAAATTCTAGACATCAAATGCATATCGTGGTTACTATAGTCCACAATACTCTATTGCATACTTAAAATTTGCTAAAAGAGTAAATATCACATTCTTACCACAAAAAAAGGAACTATGTGAGCTAATTGATTATAGTGATCATTCCACAATGTATAAGCATATCAAATCATCACAATGTATAGCTTAAATAGATACAGTTTCTTTTTGTCAACTATACCCCAGTGAAACTGAAAAGAAAAGATTTTTTGCATAAATAGTTTCAGCTTGCATATCCATATTATGGTTTCACGCTGCCAGGGAAAATGAGGACTACCTCTATTCGATTTTTTATGTATCTTTGTTCTGTCTTCTTCTCAACTAGACTGTGAACTACTTGAGAATGTTAGGTAGCCTTTAATAATTTTTTAAACTGAGGGAAAGTTTACATAACATAAAAGTCATCATTTTAATCACTTTAAACTATACAAGTCAGTGGCTTCTGGGACATTCACAATGTTGTGCAACCTTCACTGCAATTTAGTTCAATAACATTTTCATCACCTTAAAGAAACCCAATACCCATTAATCAGTCATTCTACATTCCCCCTCTTTCTTGCTCCTTGCCACCCACTAATCTACTTTTTATCTATATGGATTTGCATATTTTGAACATTTTATATAAATGGAATCAGACAAAAAAATGTAAGTTTTGTGCCTAGCTTCTTTCATGTAGCATAATATTTTCAAGTTTCATCCATGTGATAGCAGGTATCAGGTACTTCATTCTTTTTTATGGCTGAGTAATATTCTATTGTATGGATATACCATATTTCGTTTATGCATTCAAGATATGTTGGATATTGTTTTTTGCCTTTTGGCAATTTCAAATTAATACTGCTATGAACATCTGTGTACATGTTTTCATTTGAATATGTTTTTAGTTCTCTTGGATACTAGTACATGCCTAGAAGTGGAATTGCTAGGACACATAGTAATTCTATGTACAACTTTTTAGAACCATCAAACTGCTTTTGATATCAGCTGAACCAATTTAAATTCCCACCAACAATGTATAAGTGTCCCAATTTTTCCACATCACTGACAACACTTGCTATTTTCAAGTTTTTTATTATAGCCATTTTACTGGCTGCAATGTTGTATCTGATTATGGTTTTGATTTGCAGCTCCTTAATGACTAATAATGTTGAGCATATTTTTAGGTGTTGGCCATCTGCATCTTGTTTGGTGAAATGTCTATGCAAACCTTTTGCCCATTTTTAAATTGAGTTGTTTGCCTTTTTGTTGTTGAGTTGTAGGAGTTCTTCATATATTTTAGATGGTAGACTCTCATCATATATATGATTTGCAATATTTCTGTCATCTGTTTGTTGCCACTTGCTTGAAAGTGTCATTTAATGAACATGAGTATTTAATTTTGATGAAGTCAAATTTATATAACTTTAATTTTCTTGCTTCTGCTTTTGATGTCATATGTAAGAAACCATTGCCAATTCTGAAGTCATGATGATGTACTCCTATGTTTTCTTCTAAGAATTTTATGTTTTAGCTCTTATATTAAAGTCATGTATATATTTAGAGTTAATTTTTGTATAAGGTTTTAGATAAGGGTTCAAATTCATTTTTGGCATGTGGATATCCAGTTGCACCATTTGTTCACATGATATTTTTTCTCCACTGAATGGTATTGGTCCCTGAGTCTAAAATGAAATGACTAAATAATGTGAGTTTATTTCTGGACTTTCAAATCTATTTCATTTAGCTTTATCTTTATGTCCACAGTGATTTGAGTACTGTAGTTCGTAGTGAGTTTTGAAATTGTGAGATGTGAGCCCTCCAACTTTGTTATTTTTCAATATTATTTTGGATATTTGAGGTCTCTTGAAATTCCACACAAATTTTAAAATCAGCTTATCTATATTTGAATAAAAATATTGGGGAATTTTGATGGGTATTATATTAAATGCATAGTCCAATTTGGGGAGTATTGTTATCTTAACAATATGAAATCTTCCAATCCATTAACACAAGATGTGTTTTCATTTATTTAGGTCTTTCAAATTTTTTTTCATCAATGTTATATAGTATTCAGTGTGTAAATTTTTCACATTTGGATAAAATTTATTCCTGCATAATTTGTACTTTTGATACAAATGTAAATGGAGTTTTTTAAAATTTAATTTTGAATTGTCTATTGTTAGTTTACAGAAATACAACCTTTTCTTTAAACTGATTTGAGAGAGACAGAGAGAGACAGACAGTGATGTGAGAAACATCTATTGGTTGCCTCCCTCAGGTGCCCTGACCGGAAATCAAATCCACACCTTTTGGTGTACCTGATAACACTCCATCCAACTGAGTCACACCAGCATACACAACCAATTTTTGTATATTGATCTTGTATACTGCAACTTTTATAAATTTGTGTATTAGCTCTAATAGTTTTTTGTTGTAGGGGTGGGAAGATTTTCTCTATATAAGATCATGCCATCACTAAATAGTGTTAGTTTTACTTCTTTCTTTCCAATATGATTATTTCTTTCTTTTTCCCAATTGCTCTGGCTGTAAGGGCCAGTGTAATGTTGAATAGAACTGGCTAGAGCACTTATTTTACCCCTGTTCCTGATCTTATGGGGAAAACTTTCACTCTTTCACCATTGACTGTGCATTTTTCATAGATGTCCTTTATTTTATTTAGGAAGTTTCCTTCTATTTTGTTATGTTTTTTCCTATCATGAAAGGGTATTGAATTGTGTCAGATGCCTTGTCTGCATCCATTGAGAGGATCATGAGTTGCTGTTTTTTAAACTTCACTCTATTAAAGTGATGTATTACATTGATTTATGTTAGTGTATTGAACCACCAGTGCATTCTTGGGATAAATCCCATTGGTATAATCCTTTTAATATGTTATTGCAATCAATCTGCTAGGATTTTTTGCATCTCTATGCATAAGTTATATTAGTCTGTGGTTCTTTTCTTCTGATGCCTTTGTCTGGCTTTGATATCAAGGTTATGCTGGCTTCAAAATGAGTTATAAACTATTTATTTCTCTTCTGTTTTTTTAGTTAGAGTTCAAGAAGGATTGTGTTAATTCTTTGTACATTTAAATTAAAAATGGTATCATATTTTTCAGTTTGTGTGTATCTGTGTGTGTGTGTGTGTGTGTGACTCACTGTGCTAGGCATAGAAAAAGAAATACATAATGTGTAGATAATTTCTATCCAAGTAAGAAAAAAATTAAGTTAAATCAATTTAAAGATACAAAACTTTCTGTAATTATATCTATTGTATGAGTATGTTCATCTAACACCATCCCAGCCAGTCCTGAAATAAATTTTAAAAAGGCTAGCATGCAAGAGTGTCACAAACATATACTGTGGACATAAAAAAAGAGAAATAAGCTGCACTCAGTGGCTTGAAAGAAAAACTCCATGGTAATAGACTCACCATACAAGGAGAATCTATGTAAAATTCTTAAATGGATTAAGGAGCAGAGCTGTGGCTGAAGAAAACCAGATTAGCTCGGCCAAAGATGATAGCTGTAAATTGCACCAAGAAGATGTCCAACAATAGAAAAGAGAAATTGTTTGCCAGTAAAAATTCATGATTCTGAAAGTGGACACCACCAGCCAGATTTAATAATTGTCGGATCCTTGATGGAAAGAAGAAGCAGGATATGGTTGAATGTTTTTTAAATTTTAATTAAAACTTAAATGGTACTTATTCCTTTGCTCCTCCATGATTCAAGCAGTTCCACAATGTACCAACTGTGAGAGGCAATGATTCCCCACATTTTCAGAAGGGGATTTTAAGAATCAAAGAAACATGGTAATTACAAGGAATAAAGTTCCACATGATCTGTCCCTGTCTGACTACTGCCTGCACGCTCTGCAGCACCGCACATCCACAGTGCGCCTGGCGTGAGGGGGGCCTCCTGCCTGCCTCACAGTGAACCTGGGCAACGCTGCCGTCGCCAGGCCTTCATTTCTCCCTGGGAAGAAGAGCGTTTTCTCTTCCATGCCCAGGAGGGAAACTTATAAGATCTCCCTCAGACATAAAGAGAAGCCAAGATTCTAAGGAGTAATTTTGGTCTGCTTGATATTTGGTGAGATATGAACCCCACTGTTAGATGTTTCTCTTTTCACTACCTGCTGGAAGAAAACAGGACCACATGCTAATTGCAAAATCCCTTTTTGAAAATCTTCTGATTCACATGCTGTTCTTATCACTTGTCCTTAGCAGGCATCAGTCAAAATTTGTTAGCATTACTAGATGGCAGAAAACAGTTTGAAAAACTAATTTCTGTTTTAAAAAGCACTTTATAGCACCAAAAAATGTGGGGGGAGAGAGGAGGCAAATGGCCAGTGAAAATGGTTGGTAATAGGACAGCAACAGCTTTATTAGGTTGGGTGCAGTTCGAAATGACCCGGAAGCAAACATCCATGGCTTATTTGCTGTTGCAGATTTCTGAGGCCCATCTCTCATAGCTCTCAGCTTTTGGTTAAGGAATTCAAGTTTATTGGTAGGTGATTTACCAAAAAGGTGCTGGGCTGGACACAATAAATAAACTTTGGTGTGAGGTCTCTAAAAAATGCTAACTAGAAACTTCAAGTTCTGCTCCAGGAAATTAAAGGTATTAATAAAATATATTTTTATTAAAATTTCTATTGGATTTTAGTTTGTAGAGATTTGATTCTTGAAATTAAATAAATAACTAAAACAAAAAGCACAGAGTATGCAAATTTTGAATTGAAAATGAATCATCCAAAGAATTTTCTAAATTGGAAGAAAGGGCAAACTATACACTGATTAAATGATGCGTTCAAAGTTTATATCAATTAGTGGCAAGGAAACTATGGGGTCTGAGAGTTCATTAGTTAGTATATCAGATAAAAATTTAAAATTTGTCAAAATATTTCCTATGAATTAGTTAAATCAATTTCTTTATAAAGGTTTGACCAGTTCATTAACCAGTTAACTGCCACGCATCCAAAACTCAAACCATCCTTGCTTCTATAGATGCTTATGACGTACAAAGTGTTAAACTATCTGGTTAGACAACCCTTTTTGTAAGTTATACTCTTCTCCCCCTGCCCCAATTCATTGTACTTATGGTGTATGAATGGAACATATACTTACAGTGTATTAATTGACTGGTTATGAATGACAACAATCAATTCAGGCAAGTTGTAAATTAATGATAATGTAAGTATGTATATGGCATAGATCTGTAGACTTCCACTGCCTGCCTTCCACAGCCATTATCAATCCACTTTTGTGGTATTTTGCAATCATTTACCCTTTTAGTTAATAAGACTTTTTCATTGACATTGACTAATTTGAACCCAGGCAATTCTTATTATCATTTTAGCAATGGTAAAAACTAGGAGAAATTGTCTGTTCTACTAGAACTCCCCCACCTTTTGGTTTAGTGGCACTTCTTGACACATAGTGATGTGATTCAGAGCACGTAGACACCCAGGGCAGTCTGCTCAGTTTAAATACTGGTTCTGCAATTTTCCGGCCCTATATCTTGGGAAGCTATTTAACCTCTTAATTCCTCAGTTTCCTCCCCATAAATAAGGGCAGTCACAGAACCAATCTACCTAGAGCTGTTATTAGTTAACATTGGTGGAGTGCTTAGAACAGAGCATGTCACCAGCTAAGCTCTGTTCATGTTTATTAAATAAAATGATCTGTAAACACTTGAACTATGTTGCATTTTTTGTTTACCATGGAAACTTTATGAACTAGCTTATCTTCTGTGCTCCTTGCACTTTTATTCACTTTTTGGCCATCCACCAAGAACTCAAATTAAGAAAGAAAAAACATCTAAACTCATGCAAATTTCACTTGCCAACCCTCTGCTTCTAACATCAGCATATCACTTAGCTAGTTTCCCAGGCCATTGGTATTATCTTCACCATCAACATAATAAATAGCATCTCCATCAGTTAAATCTTTGCAGCTGCAGTTGCCAGGCCAGAACCCTCTCCTAGGTGTGTCCAGAGACTGTGGGTATAATTTGGTGGTGGGTAAGGAGGTGACACTAGAGGCGCAGTATGATTTTACCAGATACTACTAAGATTCGTGCAGGCAGTGGAAGGAAGCACTGATTACCAGATTGACTTCTCCCTCCTCTCTAGCCGTTTTCCCTAAGGCACATCCTGAAGTTAGAGATGCTATTAGATGCATGAGTAGTAGAAAGACCCCCCTCCTTAATACCCAGTTAACTCTTTCACATTCTCTGGTGTTTTTTTATTTTGGCCTAAATCACTCAGATCACAATTTTACAATAGCTAAAGTAACTGAACACAGGAGGTCATTTTCCTCAGAGGCTAGAAGGGAAATTTAAACAGAGCACCAGTCACAGCAGCACAGTGAACTAAGAAGTGCTCAGTAAGCCACATATACACCTGTTTAAAAAGTGAAAGCGTCTTATAAAACCTCCTTGGCACTTTTGAGGAGAAAATAATTTCTGCCACTTTTCTAAACATCTTCTTCAATGTGCAAATAAAGCAAAAAGAAACGGACCCTGTGATTTAGACAAAACTGAAGTTAATGGCCTAAGTACTCTGCTTCTTCTTGGCCATGGAAAATCTATATGTATAAAAAGCTAATATGCCAAGTGTCCAACCATCTGACCAGTCGCTATGATGCACACTGACCCTCAGGGGGCAGACGCTCAATGCAGGAGCTGCCGTGACATGCACTGGCCATTTACAGAGAAACAGCACTGCGGACCTGGTGCCCACAAAGCAACACTCGGCTTCCCCCAAGTGGGACCCAGGTCGCGCCACCACCCCGGAGCGACAGCCCACCAAATCACAGCCAACTCTGTCGAGACCCCATGGTGCTAAATGTGGCCCACAGCCCAGCCCAGCCCCGGAAACAGTCACTGTGGGCACCAGGTAATGATATCACATAGCAACACCTGGCTTCCACTCCCTAGCAACTAGCCTTCTTGGAGTTTCTTCAGCCCAGGAACATGACTTGCTTTATAGCCAGATGCAAACATTTGACACTCTAACCAAATGTCTGTGAAGCATTTTCCTGTGCCTCATCTCATTTTATCCTCACAGAAGTCCTGGATTCGGTAGATAGTAGTCTTGGTAGGATCCTATTTTCTTTTCATTAACTGAAAAACAGAGATTTATAAAGCTGAGTAACTTGACCGGACTGAAAAGTAAGAAATGGTGGAACTTGAAAATTACTTCAGGTTTTCTCACTGCACAGAATATAGTCAAACACTGCTACAGTTAAGTTTACCCTTTGTTCTCCCTGCGTGATGTACAATAATAATCTACTTCGTGTTGATATTTACTGCTGTGTTGCTGACAATTACCTGAAAGAGAAGTTGGGGTGCTTCACTGGGCTGGAAAAAGTTTATCTAAATCAGAAAGCAGGTCTAATTAAGCAAGTTTATTCGATATCTATAAAAGACTAAGTTGACTCGTGCATGTGCAATACATATAAAGCTCTTGCTGGAGCCTATCGCATGCATGTGTTTCCATCTGTTATTGTCAATCATGAATTTGGTTGACACGTCTATTATAGAGAAAGGGCAAATAGCGATATTAAAATATTTCTTCTAATTAAATTCCTTTTAATGTGCACAAATTTGTGCACCAGGCCACTAGTGACACTCTTTGTTGATGAGAAATGATATATAAAATTCAAGGTTCAAATCTGGATTGTTATGACATACTAGTAATTTCCTTAAAAGACAAGATGGGGTTTTGATATAAATATAAAGCATGCATAGATCCCAAGTGGGCACAGCAGGCTTTAAGTTTCTCTCTTTATAGTCCCTAGTGTTTGTCTGGTATTCTGTACATAGTAGATACTCTGTAATGTATCAGTGTTAGTTGATTTGGTGCATAAATACTACTAATAATATGTTGTCTTTACTTGCATTGTCATGGCAGCTATATTAATAGTTAAATTGCTTGTATTTTCTCCAATGATGTCAAATGAAATGGCAAAATGAGATGTGTTGATGAATGAACATGCAATATAAGCATGAATGAGCACAGAGATATCTCTAGTAGTCATATTTAATTGGCTTAAAGGGACAATCACCCTTCACTCCTCTATTTTATATACGTTAAGATAATATTTCAGCATATATTTTCCAGTGTAGTGTAAATTGAAAGACTCAGAAAATATCTATATACATAAAAGCCTAAGTGACTGGATGACTGGTAGCTATGATGTGCACTGACCTCCAGGGGGCAGAAACTCAACACAGGAGCTGCTCCCTGGTGGTCAGGGTATTCCCACAGTGGAAGTGCCACTCAGCTGACCAAAGGGCGCTGGGCTCATGGTTCCCAGTCCAGGCATCGGGACTGACTGGGCACAAGCCCATGGCTGCTTCTCTGGCACCGCACGAGGAGCGAGGCTGCAATAACAAGTGGTGGCTGCATGGTCATGGGCTTGCCAGTCACCCTAGGACAGGCGTACAGAGACTGCAGCAAAACAGCAGTGAGCCTACCGAGTGGCAGCAGCATCACTAGCAGCGGGTGCAGCAGCCAGGATGAGTGGGAGTGGCACAGCGCCCGGCCCGGGCTTGGGCTCCTCCCGGGCCACCTGCCATTTAGCACACTACTTCGTGCTGTGCGGGATCAATGCGGACAGATGAGCTGGTGGGGAAGGCCAGGCTGTGGCGGCACAGGGGTACACTGATCCCCTCAGGCCAGGTCGAGGGACCACACTGGTGCAGGAATCTGTACACCAGGCCTCTAGTATTAAAATAAAACTATATTTGAAGCAAACCAGGCAGCATATATAAGTAGTAAAACTTTTTTATATATCTTTCTAATGAATGAGCCTAGCTCCAAGAGTTAATCTATCAGATTCCCATAATCTGTTTTCTTTCCATCCATGGAGTCCGTCAATCAGCTTCAAGCAATAGTTTTCAAACAAAGGCAATAGGGCTTTGCTGCTGGCTAAAATAACATAGGGCTGTTTAATCTTTCTCCATCAGATCTTTACCTCCAAATTCTAGATTCAGATCTCACTGGTTTTAAAATTTGATTGATTTCTCTGTTATCCATTTTCTGTGGCTTTCAAATTTTGTCAATGAGCCTGTGAAAGATACCACATTTATATAGGTAAAGTAGATTTAATGGATTACTATACTAGAAATCAGGGATTGAATTTAATTTTCTACTGTTTCTATTTTGTCATGTTAATATAACATGAATAAATAATTTGTATATCAACCTGACAAATGGGTAATGATTGAGATATGATATGGCTTATTAAAAATAAAATAAAAAAAGAAGAATCTCTTACCCTTTGAGACAGCTTGGAGGGACTGGAGAGTATTATGCTAAGTGAAATAAGCCAATCAGAGAAAGTTACATGATCCCACTCATATGTGGCATCTAATGAACAAAATAAACTAATGAACAAAATAGGTCCAGAGACATAGAAGAACAGAACAGACTGATGAATATCAGGGGAAAAGTGGAGGTGGGTGGTGTATGGGGAGAGATTATGTAGGAACTTATATACATATGTGCATAGCCCATGGACACAGACAATAAGGTGGTGAAGGCCTGGAGGGGCAAATGCAGGGTAGAGGGGGTTCATGGGAAAAAAGGGGGGACATCTGTAATACATTCAACAATAAAAACAAATTTAAAAGAAGAAGTAAAATGAAACAAAAAATATGATGCTGGAATAGAACTAGGGCTTGTTAACAATATTGTTTTAATAATAATATCTCAAAATAAATTCAATATGTAGCTTTTTAATAAAAGTTTTCATAAAATTAGGGCTGTAACTAAAGTGGTTTGATATACATGGATTGGGATTTTACCATTGTGAAGTTATAGGCTTAAGTCTATACATTTTTTTTTACTTTAAATAAATTTTTATTTTTCATTTACAATTCACATACAATATTGTATTAGTTTTGGGTGGATAGCCCAGTAATTAGACATTACATAAATTACTTAGTGATCACTCTTATAACTCTAGTACCCATTTGACACAATATGTAGTTATTAAAATATTATTGATTATATTCCCTTTGCTGTACTTTACATCCTCATGACTATTCTGTAACTACCAATTTGTAATTCTTAAGTCTGTTACCTTTTGCCCATTCCCCAAACCCTCTCCCATCTGGCAACTGTCAAAATATTCTCAGTATCTATGAGTCTGTTTCTGTTTTATTTGTTTGATTATTTTGTTCTTTAAATTGCACTTATAAATGAAATCATATGGCATTTGTCTTCCTCTGTCTGACTTATTTCACTCAGCACAAAATCCTCTAGTTCCACCCATGTAGTTGCAGATGGCAAGATTTTTTTTATGTCTGAGCCATATTCCATTGTATATATGCACCATTTCCTCTTTATCTATTCATATACTTTTAAATTAAATTTATTGGGTGACATTGGTTAATAAGATTATATAGGTTTCAAGTGTACAATTCTCTATATATTTAATTGAGAGTCCACCATCCAAAGTCAAATCATATTCCATCATCATATACTTGGCCCCCTTTACCCTTTACTAACTTCCCACCCCACTTCCCTCTGATAATCACCACTTCGTCTATGTCCATGAGTTTCAGTTTTATATCCCATATATGAGTGAGAACATACAGTTGTTAGCTTTTCCTGACTGACTTATTTAGCTTAGATGATATTCTCAAGGTCCTTCCATGTCGCAAATGGCAGTATTTCATTTTTTCTTATGGCTGAGTACTATCCCATTGTGTGTACGGATCTCTCCTTTCATATATGGATGAATACTTAGGTTGTTTCCATGTCTTTGTTATTGTAACTAATGCTGAAATGAGCATATGAATGTATATGCCTTTTTGATTTAGTGTTATGGGTTTCTTTGGATAAATACCCAGAAATGGAATTGCTGTGTTCTTTCTTTGTCTCTTGCTCTATAGACTTTGTTTTAAAGTTTATTTATCTGATATAAGTATTTCTACCTACCATTTTTTGGTTGTTGGTTTCTTTCCATTATTATGAAATATATTTTTCCATCCCTTCATGTTCAGTCTATCTTTCAATCTGAAGTGAGTCTCTTGTAGAGAGCATACATAAGTAAGGATCTTGTTTGGTTATCCATTCAGTCTCCTTGTGTCTTTTGATTGGAGCATTTAATTCATTTTCATTTAACATTATTGTTATGTATTTATTGCTATTTTATTATTCATATTTTATCTTGTGTTTTTTTTAATTTTCTTTTTAAAGAAGGCCCTTTAACATTTTTGTAATACTAGTTTGGTGATGATGAACTCCTTTAGCTTTTTCTAGCCTGGGAAGCTCTTTAT
Organism: Myotis lucifugus; assembly: GCF_000147115.1. NCBI lineage: Eukaryota > Metazoa > Chordata > Mammalia > Chiroptera > Vespertilionidae > Myotis > Myotis lucifugus. The sequence continues at coordinate 3,779,407 of NW_005871155.1, forward strand.
CTATCCTTTGATTCTAAATAATAGCTTAGTTGAGTAGAGTAACCTTAGTTGTAGATTCTTGTTTTTCATCACTTTGAATATTTCTTTCCACTCCCTTGTGGCCTGCAAAGTTTCTGTTGAGAAATCATCTGACAGTCATATGGGAGCTCTCTTATAAATAACTAACTGCCTTCCTCTTTCTGCTTTCAAGATCGTCTCTCTCTCTTTAACCCTTGGCATTTTAATTATGATGTGTCTTGTTGTGGACCTCTTCAGATTCATCTTGTTTGGGACTCTCTTTGTCTCTTTGCTCCCTGGACTTGTAAATCTATTTCCTTCACCAAGTTAAGGAAGTTTTCCATCATTATTTTTTCACATAGATTTTCAATTTATTGCTCTCTCTCTCTTCTACTTCTGGCACCACCACTCCCCCACCCCCCATTATGTGAATGTTGGCATTCTTGAAGTTGTTCCAGAGGCTCCTTATAGTATCACCAAATATTGCTTTTTTTTTTTTTTTGCTGTTCTGATTGTGTGTCTTCTGCTTTTTTATCTTCCAACTCTCTGATTAGATCCTCTGCTTCATCTAGTTCACTCTTGGGTCCCTATAATGTATTCTTCATTAAAGGTAGTGTATTCTCCATTACTGATTGGCTCTTTTTTATGTTTTCTATCTCCATTTTTATGTTTCTTATCTCTTTGTTGAAGTTCTCACTAATTTTATCTACTCTTCCCTAAGTTCATTGATCATCCTTATAACCAGTGTTTTGAACTCTATATGTAGTAGATTGCTTGTCCCTATTCTGTTTAGTTCTTTTTTTCTGGAGTTTTGCTCGGTTGTTTCATTTGGGACATATTTATTTGTGTCTTCATTTTAGCTACCTCAACTATGACCATATGAAACACAATATTTATCAAAATTATAAGGCCATAAAGTCACCTATAATTAATTAAAAAGAGACCTTAACACTACAAATACCATTCAGAACAGCTGGGTGAAAAATTTTGTCACGTCAGGGTCCTACTACTGGCAATGTTGAGCACATAGCAGCATAATGATACCCCTGCTAAAAACAATTAGAAAAGTCAGATAAAACACACAGTCAAGAGTTGAAAGACATCACAAAGCTTCTAAGACAACCACAGATTGGGGGACCAAGAAGGTAGAGAGAAGGAAACCCAAGAGAGATAAGCATATCTCTTTGGCTCCTTTTTTACCTTGGGGCATTTGCTCAAATGGGTAGAAAGTTGAAAATCAGAGCGCAATATCTCAGCCAGGAAGCAAAGGGCCAGCAAAGCATCTGCCAATCTCACAATAGTGGAAAGACAAAAATTGGAGTTTAGGATCTTAAAGGCAACCTGGATTTGATAGAAACAGGATGGGTAAAAAGTGAGTGGAACCTTTGTGCTTTTCTCCTCAAGGCCTTTACCAAATTGTTTAGCTGTGAGGCAAGAGGTTAAGAAGCTAAGCTGAGGCACTCTGAAAATCAGAGCTTTTAGCAGTTTTACGAGGCTTAGAAAAGAAATTTTGTAGGTTAGAACCCACCAAGGACTTGGGGACTCTAGTAAACACCCAAATCTCTTGCCAATTAACCCATGGAGACAGGGTGGACTAGACATTGAAGAAGCCATACGGAAACCTCAACTTGACTCAAGGAACTCAGTCTTTGACAGATAGAGATAAAAGGTCCACTTGCGATAACATATTTTGCTATATTATATTTTAAAATTTGTATATAATACTTTTTAATATGGATATTTAAATAATTAATTTCAGTCTTTGTTTTGCTAAAATATGCATTTATATACAGGGGTGGGGATCAAGCCTGCAATTTGGGCATGTGCCCTCTCCAGGAATTGAATTGCAACCTCCTGGTTCATGGGTCAAAGCTCAACCACTGAGCCACACCGGCCAGGCTTGTGCCTATCTTTAAAGAAAGATTTCTGCCCCACCGGAGTTCAGTTCTATCTTGCAATCAGTGTTAAACACCTCCTGCTAAAATAGTTACACTGTATGCAGGTTCTTCTTTCCAGTTCTTTTTCTCATTTGTTGTTTTTAAGGACATACCAACGGTCTGCTTTCACTTCCGTGAATACTCAATTACTAGTAGGTTCACTCTAAACAACCATAATGTTGCTTTCCCTGGACATCAATAAATTTGATATATTTTTACTATCTCGAAGGCAAAAAATATCCTTTTACAAAGTGTGTTTCATGAATTAGGTCAAATTACATTTGGGCCAATTCAGAGCTGCAGAGAAAGGTGCCAAACATTTGATATAACACAACATTGTATTTATCTTCAGGGGAAACTTCTGATTCTCTCATAAAAAAGTAAAGGGAAGCCCAGGTAGTGTGGCTCAGTGGTTGAGTGTCAACCTATGAACCAGGAGGTCACGGTTTGATTCCCAGTCAAGGCATATGCCCAGGTTTTGGCTCGATCCCCAGTAGGGGGCATGCAGGAGGCAACCAATCAATGATTATCACTCATCATTGATGTTTCTATCTTTCTTTCCCTCTCCCTTCCTCTCTCTTAAATAAATAAAAACATATTAAATAAATAAATAAATAAATGTACAATAGAACAAGGATATGCAATGTCAGATTTGCTTTATTTCAGTCTCCTTGTTTATTAGGAAGGAATAGAAAACAATGCCTGAAAAATTTATGAGCAATAAGCTATTTGACATGTTTTCATAGTTATTATAGAATAGGGGAGAAACCATACTCAGTTCTCAGGGAAGATCAAGACAAAGAGATCATCTGAAACTATAAGAAATTCCTCATCATAACACAGGACCTACTGAATTATAATTCTGGAGGAAAGGGTGACAATTTGGGGATGAAGAAAGGGCCTGTATATGTGATACAGGCAACCAAAACCTTCTTTTCAAGACAAAATGGCCTTCCTGAATCAAGTGAATTAAAGCAGGTCATCATAAGGAACATCAAGAGAGCAAAAGATGGTGGTATGAACCTATGGGTTCATAAGTTGTAGAAACAAATTTGCATATGTCTTGCAAACTAACTCTGAAAAAATCATTGGATAAGCCTAGAATTGCAAAATGAAATATCTATTCTTTTGTTCACATTAAACAAAATAAATTAATCAGAATAATTAATTACTAAAACTTTAGGTCCCAAAGGAAATAATCTCTAAAATTAGTAATTTTCCACAATACATACATCCAAATCACCACTGACATTAAAATAAGTGTATCACTTCTTGTTATGATTCAATGCTTTATGGCTTTGCCTCCTCTAATTGTGCTAACATTTTTTTCTTTTTTTATTGTTTAAAGTATTACAAATACAAGTATATATGTCTCCTTTTCCTCCCATTAAGCTCCCCCCAGTCTCCCCCAGCACATGCCCTCACAGTGTCTGTGTCCATTTGTTATGCCTATATGCATGCATACAAGTCCTTCAATTGACCCAGTAGTATCACTTCTAGAAATATATCCCAAGAAACCAGAAACACCAATCAGAAAGGATATATGCACCTCTATGTTCATAGCAGCACAATTTACAATAGCTAAGATTTGGAAACAGCCTAAAATTTTATTAAAATATTTGATATTTCTCCTTACTAGATCAGTCTTCTTCCAAATGTTTATCTCTTTTCTATACTGGAGTCAGGAAGATTCCATTCCCAGTTCTAGCACATCTTTTATATCAGAACAAAACGTTTTCTCAACAAAGATTCACAGGATGCTAGATATGGTACAATTCTTGGAGGTAACTAATTTCTATTGATTCATTTAACTAGTGTGGGAACTCAGACAATGAAAATTTAAGAGGTTAAATGATGTTCCCTCTGTGGAAGACATTTCACATGGCTCTCTTGAGATTCCACACATCTTGCTGGCTATGCTAAAAATGCAGGACTGTCACCACTCCACCAGGGCCATTTCACAGGATCATGTTTGCTGTGAGAATGAGGTAACATCCTCCATTAGGAAAAACAGTAGGATTGCTTCCTGCTCACTACAAAACTGTGCTTTTCCAAGTTTAGAATTCCTCTCTGATAATGTAACCCACTGCATGTGCAGGCACACATCTAGGCCTTCTGCATTATCCCATGAAACTTGGGGATAAGGGTAGACTTGTGCAAATATACTGATGCTCATGCCATTTGCTGTGTTGTAATGAAGTCCTTTGTCTCTGAGCTATGAGTCTCATGTCTTCTGTGAGTATTCATGAAATGATAATGACTTATAAACTAGGTAAAATCAAACCCCAGAACTGACACCCAGCGGAAAAGAGAAAAAAATAGAGCCATCATCTTCAGGTATCTCTTTTTTTCCATTAGAAATAATGCTACACATTGTGGTCATGAGAAATCAAAATGTTAGTATCTGAAGCCTATTAAGAAAAGAAATAATTTAAATACATTTTTGCCCATATGGTTTTATAAAAAATTAAGGGGAATATCCTCAATTGAGAAAATATTGTTCTGTTTTACTATATAAAATAACTAGAGGCCTGATGCACAAAATTCATGCAAGGGGCTTGGCCCTCGCAGCCCCAGCTTCATCTGGAAGGATAGCTGGTCTAATTAGCATATTAACGCTTTTATTATTATAGATATGAAATAGTAGCACACACAAAGGAATATATTTTTACTCTTAAATTGTTAACTTTAAATTCACTTTTAAATTTTCTATTTGGTTTATTTCCCAATCTTCTCTCTTTGTTTCCATAATATCAATAACATCCATTGTTTTCATCTATGAATAATATTAATATTATTTAAATTTCTTTTCAGATTTCTCTGTTAACTCTAGTGCTAAGAGTAAGGATTTTCCTTTTGGTTGCATTTACTTTTTTTGTTTCCATTTGGGTTTTAGTTTATAGTTTTAGCTTCTTGGCTATGTTACTGAACCTATCACACAGTGGGCTTAAAATTCTAGTTTCTCACAGAGGACTCTGTTCCGTCTCTGATTGAAGGTGAAAGTAAGGCTTCCTGAAGACTTCCACAAACATTCGATTTGGTGTTTTGATTCCAGTTAAAAGATAAAATAGCCATTCCTAGTTCCAGAGAGGGGCTTAGACCTGATTTCTGTTAGTATTAAAACCTAAGCACCTAAAAAAACATCTAGCCTGATCCCCCTGAAACCCTTCTCACAAACTATAGCTCATTCCTCAGACTCTCAAATTCCTTTCCATTTCTGGCAACTCAAGGTTTCCCTTTGATGTTTTTGAGCTCAGGCCACTTTTTTATTTTTAACACGGCCTTATTTTATACAGAATTCCTATTTATACTATCTAGGATAAGAGGGTACCTTCCCAAGTCAACTTTGTCTGCCATAGACATACCAAAGAGACGCAACAATGCTACTGTCTCTTTTTCTTTACTATCAATGTGGTTTTTATATGTAAAAGCCAGTCTATGCAACAAAATCAGAAAATATTCTAACAACAAAATGGAAATGGGGAACATTTCCAAGGGCCATAGGTCACAGGCAGATAGTTGTTAAAATAATTGTAGAAGTTGAAATGTGTAATAGCTATCAGTAGAAGCAATGGATAATCCTCAAAAGAGAGAAAAGTTCTAGTCATTGAAAAGGTATTCAGAGAATATTAAATAATAGTATTTAATAAACTATTGGTAAGCATTTTAAGCATTTTGTGGTAGTGCTGTTTGGGGGTGATTCGTGTGTATGTGTGTGTGTGAGAGAGAGAGAAAGAGAGAGAGGAGTATTCTGTTTTAATTTTTGTTTTTAAAGTTCATTTCTTTTTTTTAATCAACATCTTTTTTCCTGGATTGTTTTTCCTTAGTCAGTCTTAGTTCACTGAGATTTTTTTTTCTTAAAACAAGAAATAGTGTCCTGGCCAGTGAGTCTCAGTGGTTAGACTGGCCCAGGCACCAAAGGGTTGCCTGTTCAACTCCCGGGTTCCCAGTCAAGGGCATGTACCTGGGTTGCAGGTTCAATCCCCAGCTACGGAGGCTGTGTGTGGGAGGCAACCAATTGATGTGACTTTCTCACGTCGATGTTTGTCTCTCTGCGCTCTATCTCTCTCGCCTCCTCTCCACCCCCCTTCCACTTTCTAAATATCAATGGAAAAAAGTATCCTCAGGTGAAGGTTAGTAAACAAGTAATAGTTTTCCTCTTCGATTTATTCTTTTAGACCAAGACTGAAATTAGACTGCATATCAAAGGCCATGGCAAAAAATTCCTAACATTGGAAATTGTCTTCACAGACATTCATGTGCCCTATCTCCCTCTACACATTCCATTGTCTACCTGACAATGTTTAAATTGTTTTATTTTTCTTCATTAAAACCACCACACCTCTTCATTTAACTCCTGTTTTAGTACCTTGATTCAGCAGGATCATAAAAACTTTTATTTTTGTTGTCTCTGCTTCTTTTTTGCCGCAGGGAGAAGTAAAAAGAAACAAGTTAAAGAATAAACAGTCAACCCTTCTTTAAAAATATATAACTAGATTTCTAAAGAAATGAAAAAATATGATACTAGTGGGAAAACATTGCAGTCAAATCTATATTTAACTTGAAATAACATAACTTTTTGTGGGTGTATTTGACATTCCCTCATAACTGCTACAACCTCTGTGAGTCCTCAGTAAATATTAATTATGGATAATTGACAATTCCCTCTTCTAATGGAAGCTACAGAACTAATTTCCAAGTTTTCACTTTGTGCCAGTGCAGCAAAGGGCAGCCTTAGAAATGTTCTTTTCTCTGTCGGAGAGCATAAACATGATCTTCCTATGAGAAAGAGTGTGCATTTTTCAAAAGGAAGTCAAGTTCCTATACAGAATCAAAACCTCAAACAAACCAGAAAACCTATTTTATCTCTCTTTATTTAAAGAAAAATAATTAAGTTAGATTCTGAGCAGCCATTCTATTTTAAAATACACTTTCGATTTTATAAGAAGTTCTACTGAAGTGAATGCCTTTAATTGACCAGCCTGCAAATGACTTAAACTGTTACAATCTCCTAATTAGGAGAATATAATGGCAGTGGCAAATGTCACCAGAGAGCTTTAGTCTATTTCCTACCAATTCCACCTGATCAATCTGTTACATTTGCCGTATATCTAACTTACTGAACAGTGAATAACATAAACTCATCACTTCAGCTCATTTAATATATTTTACAATGAGCATGGGTGCATTTTTAAATTGGACACAAACACAAATATATCTGTGTATGTAAACAAATACATACATATGTTATATGTATAATATATAAAATATTATATATGATGTTATATATAAGGTACTTCTATAATCTTTCCAAATAAGTTGAATTAGATTTAGCTTCAGAATAAAAAGAAAACTATAGCATGCATTTCTACTATGAATTTCAGGTAAATAAAAAGCTCCAGCCCTAACCAGTTTGGCTCAGTGGATAGAGCATAGGCCTGCGGACTGAAGGGTCCCAGGTTCGATTCCAGCCGGGGCATGTACCTTGGTTGCGGGCACATCCCCAGTAGGAGGTGTGCAGGAGGCAGCTGATCAATGTTTCTCTCTCACTGATGTTTCTAACTCTCTATCCCTCTCCCTTCCTGTCTGTGAAAAATCAATAAAATATATTTTTTTAAAAAAAGCTCCATAGAAATACTTAAATCATGATTTTTTAAAGGTTTAATTTATTGACAAGTTTTCAGAAACATACCTATTTTCTCAAGCAAGGTTCACTTTTGTTTGCTTTCTTCATCATAAACTGCATGGTTACCTGAGACTTTTCTCTTTCATGTGCCAACTGAGCAGTGTCAGACATAGAAATTGCTTTTATGTGGATTGATCATTTCAACTGGAATTTGTGTTTCTAACCCAAAACTTTTGGTAAGAATTTAGGTCATGTCATTTAGCCTGTTCATTGTACTTAGTCAAATGTGTCCAACTCACACACTTTCAGTAAATAGCATGAACTAACACTCCCAGCTCATGGGATCCAGTGGGAGTGAGAGTAAGAAGGAGCACTGCCCCCTGGTCCAGGAGGGGAACTGGGAAGACTTGGCTCGTCTGCCTTCTATGGGAGCTCACCAAGCATCCAGGCCTTCGCTTTACCCCTCTACCATCCACATAAAACTCCAACTCAAAAAAGGGAAGAAAATGCCTGACTGACACACGTGCCTTCCCAAAATAATATGAGTGAGGATTGTTAACACTTACAGAGAGCTCCCTAGGTAGGTGCCAGGCACTGTTCTAAACACTTAGCACATTTTATCTCCTATTATCTTCATAATAATCTAGTGAAGCAGGTGCTATTATTTTCCCAAGACTTAAAGATAAGAATACTGTGGTGCAACAACGTTAAAGTAATTTGTTGAAGATCACACTGAAAGAAAATTCCATTTGTTTTTTTTCAGTCATATTAAATGGTATTGTGGGAGGGTAGCATGTAACTTTATTTAATGTATTACATGCCCAGACTCAGACAGGGTCAGGTGCAATTATATTAGGACAGTCTAGAGCAACGGTTCTCAACCTGTGGGTTGCGACCCCTTTGGCGGTCGAACGACCCTTTCACAGGGGTCGCCTAAGACCATCCTGCATATCAGATATTTACATTACGATTCATAACAGTAGCAACATTACAGTTATGAAGTAGCAACGAAAATAATTTTATGGTTGGGTCACAACATGAGGAACTGTATTTAAAGGGCCAGAAGGTTGAGAACCACTGGTCTACAGTGAGGAAAGTGCCGGGTCAAGATCAGCGGCCTTGTTTTCAGCATCCCTTCCAGCCTCCCACCTAACCAGCTTTTAACCTTGAACAAGTCACTTAACTCCTGGGCCCAAATTCCCAATCTGCAAAAGGAGAGATTAGGTGTTCTCAAGGCCTTTTCAACCAAAAAAACATATTTCACTATGAGTAATGGCTAAAAGAAATGTCACAATGATCTGATGACTTGGTGTATGAGCCATGTTAATATTAAAATTATTAAAATGAGTGTATCTGCTTTCTAAATAGAGATTCAGCCACAATTCCTTCAGATCAACAGGACTAGAAAAAAACATCCTGGTTTCTAAAGCGGTAGGTCTTTGATATTTTTACCAGCACCAGTACAGGAGATGCGTTGTTCTAGTCACTGAACTACAAAGGATGAATAAAACAAATGCAATTTCTGCTCCCAAGAAGCTATGCATACATACACACATATGTAAACATATATACAACACATTTATAAGTGAATGTGTGTTTATAAACACTGATGTACAATAGAGATTGTGATAAATTCCAGAATACTGTACATAGAAGACTTCCTGTAGATGGATTTTTAAAATTGGATTAAAATAACAATACTGTATTATACACTTAAAAATTCACAAGAGAATAGATCTCATGTTAATTATTCTTACAACAACAACAACAACAAAGAAGCACAAAAAAAACGTATAGAGGTGATGGATATTCCTTTTATCTTAATTGTGGTGATGGTTTCATGTGTGTATACATATGTTCAAACTCATCAAATGGCACACATTAAATATATACATTTTTCTATATCAAATATATCTCAATAAAGCCATTTTTAAAATTAAAAACTAAAAGAAAATTGAATATAGTTGTGAATGTCTGTTCAGCAATTCCATCAAAACAAAAAAGACTTACTGTGCTGCACCTGTCACAGGCCCTTAATGTTACAAATAATTAGTATTTATTTTATCCATATCTGAAGATTCTATATTGTGAAGATTTTCTTCCCATTATAACATTCAAAAACATGTATGAGCCACCTTATTTACTGAATTTCTAGGATAATTCTAAACCACTCTTTACCTGAGTTAGAAAATTGTCCTTAGTTCATGATACATGTGGTAATTTCTCAAGCTTAAGCATGCATCAGAATCACCTAGAAGGCTTGTTAAAATGTGGGTGCTTGGGCCCACTCCCAGACATCTGATTGACCGGTGAGGTGTGGGGACAGGAACTTGCATTTCTGACTATTTGCCAGATGATGCTCATGGTGTTTGCTGGTCCAAACCCACACTACCCCATGACACTATTTTTCACACACTGTTGAAGATATTTATGTGCCATAAAATATTGATTCTCAAAGCTATTCGGTAAAGTGGCATAAGAATACCCATTTATGATGGTAAAGTGAAACCCAGAGATGATAAGAAAGTTGATCAGTGTCTCAGAGTCCCTAGGTAGCAGCCCAGTTTGTCTGTCCTGGGGGTCATCATGGAATGTATTGTGCAAAGCTGAGTTCTAACTTTAAATTTAGTGACAAATCTAAATTGATGTCCTAGACAGATCTTGGGCCCCAGTGACATACTAACAGGACTGTGGTATTTATTTCATTTTGCAAATAAAAGAAAACTGAAACTCAGGAGGCCCTCTGTTACAATTAGATGTGCTGTCTAATACCTAAAATTAAAGACCCATGAATCAAATAAAAAATATTCATTTAGCATTCCATTTTGTTTCTTTTTTTTTAAATATATTTTATTGATTTTTTACAGAGAGGAAGGGAGAGAGATAGAGAGTTAGAAACATCGATGAGAGAGAAACATCGACCAGCTGCCTCCTGCACATCTCCCACTGGGGATGTGCCCGCAACCCAGGTACATGCCCTTGACCGGAATCGAACCCGGGACCCTTCAGTCCGCAGGCCGACGCTCCATCCACTGAGCCAAACCGGTTTCGGCCATTTTGTTTCTTTATAATGTAAAATCTTACCTGAGTCTTGAAAAATATTTTCCATATAAAGGCAGATAATGAATGATATTGAGGTCAAGTATACTATAATCCCAATATTTATAAAGTATTATATTTTAATTGAAAAGCAACAACAACTAGAAAGATTTGAGTCCAGTGTAATATGTGTCTTGAGTTTTGGTGACACCTGAGTCAAAATGAAGACTTTTTCTGTTTGTTTGCTTTGGTTAACCCTCACCCCAGGATATTTTTTCCATTGATTTTTAGAGAGAGTGGAAGGGAGGAGAGATATTAATGTGAGAGACACTTAATCTACCCCCTCCCTTCCCCCGCCCCCATGTGCTGGAGATCAAACCAGCAATCCAGGTACATGCCCTTGACTGGGAATGGAACCTGAGACCCTTTGGTGCACATACTCTATCCATTGAGGCACACCAGCCAGGGCAAGACATTCTTATAAATCCTGGATTATTACTAAGCTAGAACAGAATATACTACCAACAAAAATCTTGAAATGGGCAGTCTCTCAATTTAATTTTAATAGAAATACATTTTTCATAGTTACACCTTGTTCTTTAAATATATGTAAAATGTAATATTTTGACACTAATATTGAAAGAAAAAGGAAAAGACAACAAGCTCCCTTTTTTGGGGTCACAGCCCAGAAACCTAGCTTAGTAAATGGTTGGCATCTCACAAAGTGAGAGCAGGCATTTGTTTAGGCATTTTTCCCTAGAGAGGGATCCTTATTTGCACGTATCATTTACAGCTTTGCCATGTGGGTTCAGATGAAAATGGAACTCAGTCGGGGGCCAAAATTAATTGAATCAACTCAAGTCCTTTGACAAAAAAACATGCAAGTAAAAACTACTTTGGATTATAGAGTTCCAGTTCTTGTATTGATTCCACTTAAGAGAAAAACATGCTGACATTCCAAAAATGTGTGACCCCATCCAAGTGAATGAAAACTTCAGAACTAGAGACAAAGTGTGTATTTAACTGTTTATTAAAATGCCCTTGATACTTTTAATGAATATTTTCCTCATTTGCATATCTTCTTCCATTTGGCTCTAAACACCAAAACAAGTGCCACAAAACTCTCCAAGCCAGAATGCAGAAAAGTATTTTTTTTATTTATTTTGCTCAAATCAATTCCAGAACTTTAAGTTCTATTATGGTGAGCTAAGGTAATCAGTTAGCCTGCTTTTTTCTTTGTTTTAAATTATATTTCTCCATTGCAGGATATTATTTAGCTTGTACCAAAACTTTAGTTTCCCATGAAGCAGAAGGTGTATAGTTACATGAACCTTGCGTATAGAACCCAAAAGGAGATCCCTTTGAGTGAAGGAAATGAAGTGAAATAAAAGGAAATATGAGGAATTACTTAAACGTCCTTACTTTAATTTTAGGAACAATAAAGAACCAACAAGACTATGTAAAAGTTCCAGAGGGTGTTGTGAGCTTACATGAGATGCTGAGTTGAAGAAACAGTGTATGGACACCTAGATATCAGCTGGAGACACTGAGAGCCCTGAGTGGCACAGTACTATTGGAGGGAAGAAGGAAAGACGTGCAGTATGCATGCTTTGAGCCAGTAGTTGGTAGGCACTGTGATTGTAAGGTAGCTACAGTAATACATAAAGTATTATCTCAGGCCTTGATGAGCTCAAATGTGGTGACAGTCACCTACTTATACTATCACATAGAAATTAACACAGAGATGCCACTGTCTCATATTTAAAAACTAATCTACATATCAGTTCAGCTATGTGAGTCATTGACATCCTCCACTTACATATGTAAAAACAGAGTCTGAACATGTCCAATTAATGGAGCTAGTATTCTCTTCTTGCTTCCTCTCCTAAAGGTCTTGCAAGGTGAAACTTATAAGAGTGATAGGTAAGAGAACAAGATAAGTGAGAGAGATAAGGGAACAATATTTATTTATTAAGGGCTTACTATGCTGTTTGTTTTATATAAATCACCTCTCCTGTGAGAATAGGGTAGAAGGGCAGGTCAAAAAAGACTCCATAGGAAAATTTACATTAATGTTGGGTCTTAAGTAGGATTCATCTTATTCTGATCTGTTTTAAGCCCAAGGGAACACAAGAGGGCAAATGGGTGTAAGTTAAGTAGATTGGCAAGAATGCAGACTGTGGGAGCAAGGGGCAGAGGAAGAAACTGGAAAGATTGGCTAAGGACAAGTTGAGAAGAGCTTTAATATCTTGCTAAGTACTGGACTTTGTACAGTAGGCAGAACTGAATATGAGGCAACGGTGAAGAGCTACAATTTATACCTTTACACCTAATTTATATGCCTGATGACCCTAATACACAGACTAGTGCATACAGTGGTGTTCAATGAATAATTGTCAAATTGCATTACAGACTGTGCTATTGTATCATAAGTAAAGAGATGGTGTTAACTTATTGTAGTATTAATAATAACTAGTACAATTTATTTAGTGCCTCTCAAGTGGCAGACACTTTTAATAAATTATCTATTATTATTATTGTTCCATATAACAATTCAGTAAGTTTGTTATTATTGTCTACAAGTTATACATAAAAAAACTGAGTTGATGTGACCTCCTAAGGGTAAGCGGCTAATAAGTACTGAAAACCTAGATTTGAATGCTAGTTTTCTGATTCTAATATCTATGCTCTGTCTACTCTGCTTTACAGTTTTTCCAGGCGCAATGACAAATTTGTACAAATCTATCCAAAATAGATGCCTCCCCTCTGACTCCAAACCTCCCTTCCTCCCCTCACCATGATGTGAACAAGCCAAGTGCAAAATGGTAGCTTGGGTTGGAAATGAAACATGTGGTGGTAACACAGCCAAGGTAATTGACCCCTATGGGGATTAGAAGTATTACTTTGTTCCTAAAATAGTGAAAAGGGCAAGTGGAAACAGATGCAGTGAGGCAGACTGTGAACTCAGAGTGACGGAGAGAGCGTGAAGGAAGAGAAAGGGTGGGGGGGAGATTAGTGCCAACAGGAGATAATGGTGACAGAACACCAAGAGACTCAAAGCAATCACAACATACGTGTTATCCTCTGGTTTTGCCAAAGAGAGTATGCACCTGACTGATGACTTACTACCACAGAGGAATTGTGGATTTGGGAAGAGAAAGAACCTAACTTAAGAGAAACAAAGCCACACTGGAGGCCCACAGAGCTCCCAGGGAAAACTGGGGGAAGCCAGGTGCTTGTTAGTTAATTCTCAGTCCAAACTGTGCGTAGTCGGATACAGCAGGTCCTTGAATAATCTCCTTTTCTTCAATGCCCTTTCATTATAACATTGATAAGAAAACAATCATTTGATTCCCAGCCAGGGCCACCCTCTATGGAGGGTGCACGTTCTGCCACGATGTGTAGGTTTTCTCTGGGTCCTCTGGATGTTCATGTGAGGGGAACCGGCGTGTCCACATTGTCCAATCTGAGTGGGTGTGTGTGTGAGTGGCCCTTCCAAGCGCCACCCCTTGCACCCCAAGCTGCCAGGAGAGACTCTCATCACCCACCACCCTGAATTTGAATATGGGGATTGAAGAAAAGTATCTCACTTGTTTTAATTAAATGTTCTTAAGTGGATGTGTAGCTCACATTTATTTCACTGTTTAACACTGGAAGTGTTTTGGTGAAGAGGGCCTAATAGATGGTGATGGAAGATGATTTGACTTTGGGAGGTGAGCACAAGTACAATATACAGATCTGGCCATGTAGAAGTCCACACCTGAAACCTATGTGATCCTATTAACCAATGTCACCCAAATAAATTAATTCAAAAAATAGAAGTGTTTTGGGTGTTTATTCAAAAGTTTGGTGATGTTTTTCGTGACCAGAAATATGCCATAGAAATTTAACTCTTGTTTATATCAATTAGCCTATGATAAAATTCTTTTTTTACACATTGTTTTGATTAAAGTTGTAGTTTTCAAGAACCTATCAAAGATATTAAGCAAGGACTTACTGTACATGTGCTTGTGGCTAACTTGAACCAATATCAAATGGTGTTTTCAGTCTTGGAATGGAAAAAAAGACAGAGGTTCAGGGTGCGTCACTGGTGTATTTGAAAAAATAAAAAGATATGAAAACATTTAGGAGGACAAGGGGGAGATTTTTATCTGGATAATCATCTGTTCCCTTCTAATGTTTCTTCTCCAGGATGAACAAACAGCCTAGGAGGCTAAACCTGAAATAAACAAGCAAACAAAACTTTTTAAAAGTGGCTGAAGCAGAGAACCTTAAGAAATGGTCAGGCCTCAATTATAACTTCAACAAATAACATTATCTGAAAGGACATTGACTTTCATTTTCTTACCAATGTCTTTTATTAAAAATACAAAACAAACAAATAAATAAGAAAACCCACAAAGCAAATTTGTAAAAATGTATTTCCAAAGGTAAATTATTTTTTAAAAAATAAATCTTTATTGTTGAAAGTATTACATATGTCCCCTCTATCCCCCATTGATCCCCTCTAACCTGCCCCTTCCCCCCACCCCAGGTCTTCATCACCCTATTATCTGTGTCCATGGGTTATGCATATATGCATACAAGGTCTTTGGTTGATTACCTCCCACCCAATAAGGTAAATTACTGTGGTATTACTTAGCTACTTGGGAAGACATTGTTTGAAATTTTACTTAGGTGTAATCACAGTCTTTTGTTTTTAAATGCTATGTAATACATTCTGTTCTCAAGTAGCAGCTTTATTGTTCTACAAAAATACTGTCAGTATAGAAACATAGATGTTAGAGTTTGCAGGAAGATTAAATCACCTAGGTTCACTTTTGAATTTTCACTGAGGAAAACACCAGCCCAGAGAGGTAGTGATGGAGAAACTGTGCAGCTGGCTGCTGGTGGCAGAGGGCACCTGGCAGCCCTGCATACTGAGTCCACGTTTACAGCTCTATCCACTACACTAGTTGGGAACAATTTTAAGGTTTAGAGAAACTGTGCTTATGAAAGAATGCTTCCTCCCCCTATTTTTAGAGTTATTACCAACCACTTCTGGAATAGAAAGCCACACCCAGACCTCCAAGTATTCATAAACACCTGAATAATATAGCAGGTTTTTTGTAAGAATCAGTGAGCGAAGATTATATTTATAGAAGACTATTCAGGAAATACAAACTATAAAAGATTCATGATTTTCTAATATTTTTCCCAGAATATGTTTCCCATCACTCCACCCATAACCCTTTCATATAATTGCACAGTCATAGTCCCCCGTTCTTGGTAGTCTGAGAGTTTATAGTTACTCATTTTGGAAAAATAGATAAATAAATAATCCTACTAGAAGACTTGTTCAATTTTTTTTTAATGCAAAAAAATTAAAAGGTTTTTTTTTCTCTTTATGTCCTGATTAGAATTTAAAAAGGAAGAATTTAAGAATTTAAAATTTCCTCACTTAAAAATTCTGAGCTTGCCCACAGCACTAAAGAAGATGGAGACCTTTACTAAGTCAGGCAGCCTTAATCCATGATGCCAGTCCACTTCCCTGGCTCTGTTTCTGTTGAGCTCTCTACCCGCTAATAATAAAAGTAAACAACTACAGTATTTGAGCCTTAGCTGGCTGACCAGTTTTTACATTCAGCAGTGTGCTGGAGAAGAACAAAGAAAGGGCGCTTAGAGTCACCATCTCTGAAGTGTCCACATGATTTAATAACATCAGTTTCTCTAGTTTTCATTCCCTTCAGCCAAGATGGGAGTAGCCTCTGAAATAAGATCTTAAATGAGAAAAACAGGAAACAGAGAATCTGGTTCAAACTTAATGTTTCATAATTCCTAGTCCATATTTTTCTTTAGAAAAATAATGCAACCCTGTGATTCTGAGCCTCCTGCAAGAGAAGCTTCAGACACAGAGGTGTAAGCATCCTCTTATCAATACTCAAAGTCATGAGAGTCCACCCTGAAATTTAATGGTTTGATAAACTACCAGTTGCTTTTTAAAGATTTCTTTTTCCTCAGCAAATTTATAATTAGCTCGTGAAGTGATCTAAAAGTCAGTAGCCAGAGTTCATGACCTGGTGTCTGTTCCTTCTCCTGAGTCACCAAAAGTTCAGGTAATACAACACCTGACAAGCAGTAAACATTCTCAGGAAACATCTAAGTATCATGGCTATTCAACATGTAAGAAATTTGTTTGTTTTGAATTAAAGAAAAACTTCCCCTGAGTCATTCCTCATAAACAGAATAGCAGACATTAAAGGAAACTATGAATAATCTGCTTTGACTTGGAAATGACATTGAGAAAATGCCAAAGAGATTTTTTTTCTTTAATTGATGTTCCAAGTTGATTTGAAACAGGCCCACTGCTTTCAAACATACATGTTAATAGACTGGTACTCTACTCTCTTCAATCAAAATAATCCACTGGTCCACCAACTTCCTAATAAGCTCATAAGCCTTCAATATCACATAGCTCACTCTGTCATTGAAAAAATGAGTCTATTCTCTAGGATCAATGGCCCTCTCACTTGGTGTGAATATCATGAGTAAATGGAAGCTTATTTCATCCTGATAACTTATTCTATTGTCAGTAAAATCAAATTGTCAAAAAGTTCAGAAAATCTTTTATATATTAAATCAAAATATAACTCCTTATAGTATCCACAGATCCCAGATAAGCCATCTGGAAATTATTCTCCAAACAGGTCTACTTCTTTACATAATAGATTTTCAAATACTAGAAGACAAGTCTCACTCTCAAAGTAAATTTTCTTTTCTCATCTGTAACAGTGTCAACGACAAGAGAGAGAGGGAAAGAGAGAGTTAGAACTTTCAGTCCCACATCCTGACCTCCCGGGAGGCGGAAGGAGTTGGAGGTTGAATCAATTGTTACTGACCAATGATTTAACCAAACAGGCCTATGCCATGAAGCCTCCGTCAAAATCCAAAAAGACTGGATTCAGAGAGCATCTGAGTCTATGAACACGTGGAGGTTTGGGGAGAGACATTCACATGGAGAGGAAGCTCTGTGCCCTTTCCCATACCTTGCCCTGTGCATCCCTTCTGTGGACAAAAAAAAGGCCATATACTAAACCTGACAAGTTCAGGGGAGGCCTGCATGGTGGCCTTACAAACTCAAAGACCAAAAGTAACCATTAATTAATTAATTAACTAATCAATCAATCAATCAATCAATCAATTTTTTCTTCTCAACAAAATTTATTCTCAGAGATTCATAGTTTCTCTGACTCTCAGCATTCTCTCAACCAGTTCTGAGTTTTCACAATGGCAGGTATGATATTGTGATCTTCATCCAGTTTCTGACTGAAAGCTCCTGAAAACCTTGGAATGTAATAAACAATGGGAACCATAAAGGTGTCTTTTGTTATGTTAAGGAGGTGACTTTTGTCTAGGGATGAGAGCTGGTTGCCAGGAGAACCAAACAAGTAATTTAAAAGATTGGAACTTTCAGTGTCACCCTCCCCCCCCCCCCCCACACACACACTCCGGAAAGAAAGCAGGACTGGAGGTTGAATCAATCACCAATGACAATGATTTAATCAATCATGGCTACATAATAAATCCTCCATAAAAATCAAAGAGGATAGAGTTTGAAAAGCTTTCCAGTAGATAGGTTGAAGTGCTGGGAGGGTGGTGGACCCAGAGACAGCACGGGAGCTCTGTACTCCTAGTAACAAACCTTTCCCATGCATCTTTTATCTGGTTGTTGATGTGTATCCTTTAATAACCTTTGTAATTAATTGGTAATCTATTGAGTAAACAGGTTCCTTGAATTTGGGGAGCCTCTAGCAAATTAATCAAACCCAAAGTGGGGACCATGGAAACTTCTGACTTATAACCAGTCAAAAGTACAGATAACAACCTGGACTAACTGGTGTTGAAATTCCAAGAAGTGGCTTGTGGAAACCTCTAATCTGTAGCCAGTTGGTAAGAAGCACAGGTAACAACCAGGGCTTGCAATTGGCTCTGAAGTGAAAGAAAGCCTTATGCAACTAAGTCTCCTGACCTCTAGGATCTGATGCTCTCTAGGTAGGTGGTGTCAGAACTGAATTGCTTACTGGTTGGGAAAAACTCTAACCTCTCCACACATTGGATTTGGAGACCAGAATTTTAGCAGATAGAAAACACCACATGCTGCTGTCTCCTTATGCCACGTGAAGACAGAGACAATACCAAAATGAGAATTCCAAAAAGAGAAAATTTTAGAGAAAGCCCATATATACAAATTTATGGCTGGCCTTGTACAGGTTGAACTGCTTTGCTTCAAAACCATTTAACAAAAACAAAACCCTAGGAAACTATTAACAAAGCAACATTTTCAAAGCATAAGAATGTGAATTTATCTTTAAAAGAAAATAGTCTAACTTCTTGAAGATAAAACTCAAATGTTATACTTCAGCAAATAGAACAACTAGACTCTATTGAATTTTCCTTGATGTGATTGCTTTAGAAGTTTAAATATCATTAAAAATTAGGTTTATATCAGTGTGATGGTTAATTTTGTGTCAATTTGATTGGGCTTGGGTGCCCAGATATTTAATCAAACATTATTCAGTATTTGTGTGTGCTGTGTGTCTGTGTGGGTCGGTCTGGATGAAATTAATAATTGAATTGATAGACTTGGTAAATCAGATTGCCCTCCCTGATGTGGTGGGACTTATTCAATCAGTTAAAGGTGTTAATAGAACACCTCTCCTGTTGACCATATTGACTTCAGACTCAAACAGAAACATGACTCCTCCTTTGTATCAAGCCTGAAGGATTTCAGACTGTAACCTGCACCATACCAATAGCCAAGCTTAGGACTTCTCAGTCTCCATAATCAATTTCTTACAATAAATCTATATTTATCTATCTCTCATCTATCAATGTCTCCTAATGGTTCTGTTTCTCTGAAAAAACCCTAATACAATCAGTATTATTGTTTACTTAACCTTTCTAGCCATTAGTTTATTTATCTGTAAGTTAATTCTAAACTTTTTCAGCCATTATTTTATAGTTTTCTAATTCTATAACAGTCATATCAAATGATACTGTTATCTCTGGTTTTTACTGAATGAGCATTTACACTGTCCCAATACTGAGCTAGAACATGTTTATGTATTTACTAATTTCATCTCATAAGAACCTGAGGTATTACTATTTCTTATTTTTATATGTGAAGACAGACAGACATTCAGCAATTTGCCCAAGATCTCAAATCTTGGGAATGGAAGAGCCAGAGGAACTCAGACATATTGCCTTGGAAAGGTTATTTTAAACTAAACAAAATAAAATAAAGAACTTGAGGAAAATATTAGAAAGTAAAAAGTAGCTGAGTTAGGAAAGACTTTTTTTTTCCAACAAAAGTTTATTGCTTATAGTTGTGGAGGCTGAAGTTTGAGATCCAGGTGTCAACACGGTCAACTTTTGATGAGAACTTTCTTTCTGGGTCACAGCTGGCGCCTTTTTGCTGTGTCCTCTCAGGGTGGAAGGAAAAACCTGTTTTTTAAATCCTCATCTGAGAATATGTTTTATTGATCTTAGAGAGAGAGAAAGGAATGGGGAGAGAGAGAGAGAGAGAGAGAGAGAGAGAGAGAGAGAGAGAGAGAGAAACCGAGATCTGTTGCTTCCTGTACAAGCTGCAACCAGAGATGGAACCTGCAGGAAGACACTCCATCCAACTGAGTTGTATGGGAAGACACTCAACCAACTGAGCCACTGGGCCGTGACAGGAAAGATCTTGATACTTCAACACAGCTTACTGGGTCAACTCCTCTAAACTTACTTTTGTCCTAATAAACAAGTTCTGCTCTCTAAAAATCTTTTACAAAAGAAGGTTTTAGGTTTATGAAAGTGATTATTATTTTAATGCCCAAACACTAATTCTTTATGTTCTGACCACCATTCTCACATGATAAAAAAATTTACCTATTAAAAGAAAGAGGTTTATGTGACTTCTGGCAAATACTTTATTTTAATGCCTTTATTTCCCAGTCTTCCTGAAAATGTACCCTCCTCACTGATTATCCAAATCATTGGTTAAGTAATGAATTAAAATATACAAGCACACACAAACCCACACACAGGAAGAATTATATAACATCTTATTTTTCTCTTCTTCAACAAATTGATGAAATTAGTGTTCTTATAGATGGTCCCAAATTTTCCTGCACTTCCTTTGGTGTGCATTCTATTTTAGGCAGATTTATCCACCTAATTTTCTTTGGCTTATGGTATTATTAATATTCACTATATTTTTTAATATGAGGGGGATGTGGGAAAAAAGTAAATTTGTTGGAAAATATATCTACACTCATCAATATCTATATATCAATAATGGAATATTTATTGTGTCAGGCTGTATTATAATAGCTAATGCTTCCCGGGTGAGACTCTGTGAAGAATTTTAGTTTATTGTCTCCATTTTGCAGTTGGAAAAAGTGGAGTTTAGCAAGGTTAAGTAATGAATATTACCTCAAAGAAGAGCTGAAATTAGCTAGTCTAGGATTTATACCTAAAATTGGGAAATGCAGTTTTCACAAAATTCCACAAAGCAGAATAATTACTATAATTTTAATATTCTGATAATGTGCCTTATTTTAATGCTATAATCACTGCAAGTAGAGCAAAGATTCCTCAGAATTATTGACTCCTTCTTCATTAAGTAAAATGTTTTAGCTATTCCTTCCCTGCTTACAATACACTTTCTTGTTTTAAATATTTTATATGTATACAAGTTTTTGTAACTAATTCTAAGAGTCTGCAGTAGAAAAGAAAGGCAAACCAGCTTAAACACTCTCATTTTCCATGATGTCTAAAAAATTCTGAATAGGATCTACCATTTGACAAACATAAGGAGTGGTATCCTTTCAGACGGGCTGAGAAATTTGCCCATATAGTAGTTTCCTTTTTAGTTTGAAATCACCTCACTCCCTGCCTCAGATTTTCCAGAGGTTCTGGGCAGAAAGAAAGGTGAAAATTCGCTAAAAACCTGAAGCACCATTAACCTTTGGTACATATCAAAGCTTCTACTTATACATTTAAACATAATGAATTTCTCAGAAAGGCAATGATCAGAGGCACTAACTTCACCAGGAGGCACGGGAGGCAAAGACAGTTGAGTGGCAGTGTGCTTGGTTCTGTGAGTATGAATTGTGCACAAATGATCCCCTCCTTGCTTCTGAGCAGGACAGCAGCCCAGTTCAAACAAAGCACTTACACAGCTGCACCTGTGGGTTGCCAGAGCTTCCAGGACAGATCCTGGCTGCCAGACAAACTCTGACGGAAGGTTCATTTAATAAATGCTTCCAAGTCAAAAAGCCATTTTTACTGGGCTAGTTTCAAGCAAATCAGTGCCAAGGCTTAAATTCCCCATCTCACACTGCCATCTACTGTCTAATGCCTGGTGCTCCGAAGAAAGGAAAAAAAAATAGGAACACAGCACTTTGGCCATCATGAGATTACTCATGAACTCATTTCAGTCTGATTTTAATTATAATAGAATATGACCATTTTTATGTTCACCAACAACACTACTTTTCACTGAACAGAGTCGTATAAATGTATATGGACCAAAACCACACTATTCAACCTCATGTGAGGTACAAATATTATTGTCTTTATTTTAAAATAATTAGAACCACCAAATAATATTTAGGGATAATAGAACCAAGAGATCTTGACTGAGAATCTTTGCTTCATTGTTTTAACTATAGGAAAACAAAGCTGCTTAGAACTACTGGACTTCCTTAGCATTAATGTGGCCCTCAAGTTGTAACCGTACTAGACCTTGGCAGCTAACAAGAGTCTCCATTAATAGATGGCCAGGACTAGGCAATGTCAGTTAGCCATCAGCATTTAAGGCTGCATTCACTCATTGCAGACTATTGATTCATTTGAGCCTCCCCAATCAATTTCCTCCTTTCACCACTGGTGACATCATTTCCTAAGACTGGGCTCTTCCACTTTTATTTTTCTTCCTTTTTACATTTTTTTTTCCAGAGGGGATGGGAGAGGGAAAGAGAGATGAGAGAATATCATTGATCGTCTGCCTCCTGCATGCCCCACACTGGGGATTGAGCCCGCAACCTGGCATGTGCCCTGACAGGGAGTCGAATCATGATCTCCTGGTTCATGGGTCGATCCTCAACCACTGAGCTACACGAGTTGAGCAAAGGCTCTCCCACTTTTAGATCAGCTGGCCCCAAACCAGCTGCACCATCATATCCTTCAAAGAGGGAATTCCCAACCATCACTGCCACATAAAAGTATTTTGCGGTATAACTCTATTACTCACTCACAATTTCAACAAGCACTATCTCTTAGTTGTTGTTGTTGCTTATGTTTTGTTCTGTTCCTTATGAAGGGCATCATGGAGTCATAAAAGAAGTTCTATATTAGGAGCCCATAGAGCTAGTCTTCATCATGGCTCTGCCAATTACCATAGGTATTTATGACTTTGAGTAAGGCGCTCTTTTACAAATCTCAGTGTCAGTTTTACTACTTTAATATAAAAATAATAATTATTTCTCTTCCTGCATCATTGGTTGAAATAATACAATTTAAATAAGCTATACAAAAGTAAACTATCATTAATATTGATATCATAACTTGGCTTTTCATGGGTGTTTTTTCATTTAATTTAAGTTCTACCTCCAATTCCACCGCAGAATCTAGAACTGTGTTTTGACCCTAGCTGGTGTGGCTCAGTGGATAGAGTGTTGGCCTGCGGACTGAAGGGTCCCAGGTTCCATTCCGGTTAAGGGCACATGCCCGGGTTTACAGCCTCGATTCCCAGTAGGGGGCATGCAGGAGGCAGCCAATCAATGATTCTCTCTCATCATTGATGTTTCTATCTATCTCTCCCTCTCCCTTCCTCTCTGAAATCAATATAAATAAATAAATAAATAAATAAATAAATAAATAAATAGTATTTAGAACTGTGTTTTGCATGAAGTTGGCATTTCTCACACATATCATAAATTGATATTCTCTGAAATTTACTAGGAAATCCAACTCTCTACATGGTAGCACTTGTGTTCTCTAGAGAGTATTGATATTAATATTTTAACTTTAAATAATGCCCTGGTAAATAAAAAAGAGCTCATATAAGGACGAAACAAGATGTTTTTCATTGAAAAACTTTTACTATTCTAATTTTCAAAATCCATTTTAACTCCTATCAAATGTGCTTTTGAAAAGGTGTCCAAAAAAGAACAATAAGATACATTTATTTGTTTTGAGTTAAAACATAGCAAGCCTTTCTTCTCTGCAAAACCACAATTGTGCAATAAGGGAAAAGTCGGAATTTCCAGAGTTGCAAACTAAGATTTTTAGGCCACCCATTACAAAGTAAACAGTTTTTAAAATCTTGAAACAACTGACAAATATGTTTTAGAAACCACTATGTATTAAATAATAAAAATAGAGTCTGTGTATATGTATGTATATGTATGTGTGCATGGAATGGTTATTCCAGGAAGAAATCTATGTTAATGTATATAGATTCATTTATTTCCATTTTGATTATAGTTACACATTCTCAAGACACTATGGGTTAAAATTATAGTCAATAACTCTGAAATTGACAAAGAAAAAGAACAGCCTTTAATGGGTTCAAACCCATGTCACTGACATCACCATCATGCTATTTGCTGAAAATCTCTACTACTAACAATTATCTGCTAAATTTGTTCTAAATTCCTATTGCTTTCCATTTAAACTAGTGAATTCTACTCTCCTTACTATTAATTAAGACTATATATCACATAAATAGGCTCTCCTATGAGAACTTGCTAACATAAAATATAGGAAAAAACAGGAAGCCAGGGGAGGGAGGTCAGACAGGACATGGAGGCTTTTTCTGGCTCCAGGCTTGCCTGTAAAGAGGCCAGCTAGTGATCTAAAATCACACCATTCAATGGGCTGTGCAACTGTTAGACAAGATCCCATGTTTCAGGAACTGGAACTGAGTCAGATTTGACTCTGGATTAGGTAGTACCTGCAGATGGAAGAAATCTATATTGGGAAAGATGAGGGGATGTGGCGTCTCAACCAGTGTTCCCCAACATGAGACAGTGAGTGTCAGAGTCCCCAGGTGGGCTTCTTAAAACACAGGTTGCTGAGCCCCAACTCTGGAGTCTCTGACTCAGTAACCTGAGGAGGGGCCTAGTATTTGCATTTCTATCAACTCCCTAGGTGGTGGTCTCTAGAGCACACTTTGAGTGCCACTGACTTAGGAGAAAATCACTTTGGAGACCCCTGCCCATAATAGTAGGCTGGACTATGTTACCACTATTCTGAATATTTCTGAAATATCTCAGCAAAGTACTCCTTATTTTTCCTATGTAAACTATGTATAGTAGTTACTGTTCCTTTATTTTGAACCATGAACTATATTGTAACAATAAAGACTTTCAATTATATATTAGAACTAGAAGGGAGAAACAAGAAGTTAGGGACAGGTCTTTTTATTTTTTTCATTTATCTTTTTTCTTACTTATTTACTCTACTATATTTTAACTAGAGGCCCGATGCATGAAATTTATGTAAGGGGCTCGGCCCTCGCAGCCGTGATGGCTTGCCTCAGCCCTCGCAGCCCCGGTTTTGTCCAGAAGGTCGTCCAGAAGGTTGTTCAGCTGTCTGGTCTAATTAGCATATTACATTTTTATTATTATTATAGACTAGAGGCCTGGTGCACAAAATTTGTGCACTGGGGGGGGGGGGAGGTATCCCTCAGCCCAGCCTGCACCCTCTCCAATCAGGAACCCCTCAGGGATGTCCGACTGCGGGTTAGGCCTGATTGTGGGATTGGGCCTAAACCAGCAGTCGGACATTCCTCTCACAATCCAGGACCGCTGGCTCCCAACTGCTCGACTGCCTGCCTGCCTGATTGCCCCAAACTCCTTCTGCCTGCCAGCTTGATCACCCCCTAACCACTCCCCTGCCAGTCTGATCGACACCTAACTGCTCCCCTGCCGGCACGATCATCCCCAACTGCCCTCCCCTGCAGTCCTGGTTGCCCCCAACTACTCTCCCCTGCAGGCCTGGTTGCTCACAACTGTCCTCCCCTGCAGGCCTGGTTGCCCCCAACTGCCCTCCCCTGCAGGTCTGGTTGCCCCCAACTACTCTCCCCTGCAGGCCTGGTCCCTCCCACCTGCCCTCCCCTGCTGGCCATCTTGTGGCAGCCATCTTGTGACCACATGGGGGAGGCCATCTTGTGTGAGGGTGTGATGGTCAATTTGCATACTACCTCTTTATTATATAGGATTATCTTTTACCTCTCTTCTTTCTTACATTAAGGAATTCTGTCTTTTGTGTCTAATGTACTGGCCTAATCCAATAGCAAATAGTTTAATAAAACTTTATAAAATAAATTAATTTTAAGTAAATTTAAATGCATGAAAGTATGAATGAATGAAATAACCAATTGAAGGCCTATGTATATTGGAAAAATAAACAGAGATACATCCTGTGTTAAGAGCTAGGGATGAATGGTAAAAAAATAATAAGAAGAATAAAATAGATGCAGTTTGGATTCTCATTTAGTTTGTAGCCTAGTGGAGAAGATATACATTAAAGACATAATTACTAATGTCAAAATGAACTGTGAAGAAGAAACCCATGGTGCATGGAAACACAGGTCTGCTATAGCAGTGTGAGCAGGCATGGAATGTTCCTTTGAGTTCTGAGCAATAAGTGAGAATTCTCCAGACCTAAGTTGTAAATAAGTGAATATGAAAATGAAAATTTTCCTAAATATGAAATATAAAATATGTGAATTTATAGTATAAGTAATACCACTAATAAATGTTGGCCTAGAACCAGAAGACCACATGTTCTTCCAAATGTCATCAGGTTAATAGATATTACTACTCAACAGGAAGTCTAGATTTTTGTTAATCTTATCAAAATTAAAACATTGTAGGAAAAAAAAACCCCAAAGTTACTAGTGAGTGCTTAGTTGTGAGAAAGAGAAAAGGAATAGCAGTAAAAGGAATAGCAGTAACATGTTTATTATAACTGGTATTTATTGTCTCAAATCATGTTAAAGCATGGATTACTTCAAATACTCTAATTATATGCTCTGGATCAGATATAACTCTTGCTAAGACTATTACAGTAAAATAAAAGCATAATGAATCTAATTCTATCGTTAGTTTGGCTCTTGCTAGCACAACTTAAACGTTTATTTAAAACCAAGCGAATTCTACTTTTAGGGGACATTTTTGGCAGAAAGGCAATATTAAGCACAATGATGTGATAATCCACTATAAAAAGAACTTGACTTATTATAAAAAGAAAAGTTAAGTTAATATTGGCTTATAAAAATTGTGTTATTCAAACAAATTTATTCTCTGGACAGCTGATAATCCATTGCTTCCAAATAAAAATAATTGATAGTTTGCACCTGGTTAATTGAAAACCTATTAAAAAGAAGAAAAACATATATTTGGAATTTTTTAAATTAATATTTGTTACTATCCTGCTTTTATATTTTGTCAGAATTTTAGCAAGCTTCCCATAACATACTGTATTAAATAAACTGAAAAAAGAAAAGATTTCTCTGTGGAATTTCATGATCAGGAATAAATTTCAGACTCCATTATTTCAATGAGCATTCACTACTGAACACCTGTTTGAACAAGGTGCTTGGTTAGCCACAGGGAAATGGGGTAACATTTAAGGTATAGGCAAAAGTATGCAAAAGCTTATAAAGTTAAAAAGACAATCATACACTCAAGAAATTAGCATGGCCAGAAAATAAGGTTAGTGTGGGAATGAAGTGATTGTTGATTGAGGAAAATAACCTGCAGAGGGAAGTAAAGGGTAGATCATCAGATATATTATAAGTCATATTTCATAGTTTGTGTTTCCCCAAGCAAGGACCCTGAGACAAGACCTTGGATATGGGTAGTTTATTGAAGAGTTGATTTCAGGATACACAAGTGAGAAAGAGGTGGAAGTGAGATAAGGAAAGAATAAATAAAAAAAAGGTCTGTTAATTTGGTGGTTATGGCTATGGACAACAGATCTGAGAATCATCCCACGGAAGGTGTTGGAGCTGCGATGGCTGGGGCATTTATTCATTGTTTAAGGGTGGCCCTAGAGGGGCCACTGAGCATTGAGCTAGTTGCCATTGTACTAGGGAGAGCCCTCATGTAGGGATTAGCAGAAATAGATCATTTGCGTGATAGGAGAAGCCACCAGCTTGCCAAAAACTATCCACAAATTCAGGAACTCCGATGAGTTTTAAAAAAAAATACAGGGTGGGCTGGTCATTAAAAATGCTGCTACATCATGTTACTGTTTTAATGTTAAAGGTTTTTAAGCAATGAAAGGACATAATCAGAATTATGATTTGGCAAGTTTATTCTAGCTGTAATGAAATCACTCAACTGAAGCTGAGCAAGATAGGAGACAATAACTTGTTAGAATCCAAATAAGTTATAATGATTCTAGCTAGAAAGAAGTAGACTGATTCATGATCTGGTTTGAGACAGGATTGATTATATTGTGGATGAAGAATAAGGAGAAGTTAGAAGTGACCCCACATTTACACACCAACTAGAATATGTTAGCATATCCTTTGCTTTTCCTTCTGCTGCCATGGGTGAAATGTCTATGTTCCTTCGTTTGTACTCTAGATATCCTCTGCTCTAGTAATTCTACCCTCTCTTTTTCCTTCATAATCAAGTTTTTCCTTTATCCTGAATAATTCCAATTAACATACAAACATGCCATTATTAACATTTTCAAAAAACAACCTAATCCCCCTATTTCCTCTTAGATAACCATGTCATTCTCTTCTCCTTTCACTGTCAATTCCTCAAAAGAATTGTCTATTTTTTCTGTCCCTAAATTGCCTGTTTTTATTCCCTATTGTACCCAATTCACCCACCCCAGTTTTATCATTCCAGTTTTCTCTACCAAAACTGCTCAAGGTTTTCATGATAATGCCCACATTCTAAAATCAGCAGCCAATTCCCAGCACTTATCCTGCTAGGCAATACAGTTAGTCACTCTCAATTTCTTGAAAGATTTTCTTCACTTGACTTTTAATTCATCATACTCATTTTATTTTCATTTTTGTCTGCATTTAGGATCTTATTCACAACATATATTTCCACCTTTATTGTCAAGGGTTAGAAAAGTGAAAACAGAGGTGAACTTAACATGGAACTTATGCATGAATCCAAGTGAAGGCTAAAGGACATTACAACACAGAGCAAAGGTTCCATTGTGGTTTGGATGGATCAAAAAGGGGAGGAAATTGACCCATTTCTGGCAAATTAAATGGGCATGTCAAACTTGAAAATCTGCCGTAACACCCAATTCCATGTTCCTATTACAAAGCATCATCTGACAAATGAATCAATCTTAGTAATTCGAATACTACTGCTTTCATAATTTTGAACAACCTTAAGTTTTATGATTTTTGATTTGCTATTTGTAATTTTCATGATTTTTATAGATGCACTAGAGGCCTGGCGCAGGCCAGGCTGAGGGACCCTACCAGTGTGCGAATCCATGCGCTGGGCCTCTAGTATGCACATAAGATCTTTGGTTAATCTTTTCCCACCCTCCCTCCTCCCTCCTTCCCTCTGAGATTCATCACTCTGTTCCATGTTTCCATGCCTGTGTATTGAGCATCTGCCCCCTGGTAGTCAGTGTGCATCATAGCTACCGGTTGAACAGTCACTTAGGCTTTATATATAGGTAAGAACTATAAGAACAAGAAGATTTTAACTTTTTATTGGCACAAACTTGAATGATATTACACTGAAACTAATTCTTAGTCAATAATGGGTATTTTCTAGAAGTTTTGTTGTGATTATATATACATTACACAAATTTGAAAAAAACTTTGAACATCTGGTTGTCATTTTATGCTACAAATACATGAAGAACACAATTAGGACTTCCAGTATAATGCATAAATAAAACTATATATGTTTAAATAATTTACAGCATTCTAATATATATCTCATCATAGGTTCATATCTTGTGCCCTAGTTATTCCTCATGCAAACTCAGAAAAAAAACATTTTAAATATTTATATATTTAAAATTTAATATTATTGAAATTCACCTTTTTCTTCTTTTAGTAACTAATTAAAATGTTCACATTCAAGTGTGAGAGTCAGAATTCTAACAACAAACACCATGAGAATAACTGGTTATTAAACTGTCAGAAAAGCAACATCACTAATATTAATGAAACACCAAATAGAAAATAAAATATAATAAAAAGCCAAACTAATTGTGCCTTTGAGTACTCTCTTAATATAAAATAACCTTTGTGGCTCAATTTTACAGCACACTGTAAATAGTTATTTAACACAAGTTAGGTTCCCAAATTAGATGTAAAAAACAAGTTTTATGACCACTCAGGAATATTTTAAGATTTTAAAAAACTGGTCTATTATGTATTAAATACAACAATAGAAAGAATTAATAATTATGTAATGATGGCCAGCACCCATTTAATCCCTTATAATTCACTATAAAAGCTTAATTCATTCTCTCACTTTCTTGGTTTTATACAGCCTCCCTTTGCCTTTAGCATACCACCAAAAACGTATGCTACTACAGGCACTGTTGAGAAGAACTGCACTGTAATATCCTCAACTGAGTCACAAAGGCATGACTCATACATAGTGTCAGTAGTCACTCCACCCTCAGTATAACTTTGGAACATCCAGAAATGTCTCCCAACAAAACAAATAACTAGATAAGATAAGACACCCTCAGTATAACTTTGGAACATCCAGAAATGTCTCCCAACAAAACAAATAACTAGATAAGATAAGATAAAATAAAGAGACCCTCCCCATCCATCTGTTCAATGATGATTGAAATTTGTTGATCAAGGAAAAATTAACTGTGATGTTTATAATGTACAATTCATCCTACAAAGTATTTCTCAAAAATATCATCTTTCTCCACTATATCACCCAAATCTAGACCAAAGTACCTTTATTTCTGTCCTGAAAAACTTCCATCACAAGTCAACTGACCTCCTTGAAACCTTATCCTTTCCCTACTTGCAACTTGTTCTGCACAACAAACAGAAAGAGATTTTAAAAACCCAGATTTGATCATGTAACTCTACTGTTTAAAATTTTTTCATGGTTTCCTATTGACCCTAGAATAAGGAACAAACTCATGACCCTAAAATAAGGAACAAACTCATTTACATGGCCTATAAAAGCCTATCTCCTGACTATTTTGTGAGCTTCATGTTATATCGCTCTCCCTCTTGCCCTCAGTCCTCATACCCCAGCATCTAATTTTTCATTTCTCACACCTGGATGCATATCCTACTGCTGGGACTTTGCAGTATATCTTCAGTTCTGTGCATTCATTCTTCTCTCGTTTACTTAGTTACCTCCTACTCATCTTCCAGACTTCAGCTCAGTTCCTTGGTACAACTCAAATACTAGCAGGAAGAGAGAACACATTCAGCAAATATCTGTTCAATGCCTGACAAAATTAAAACAAGGAAAAAATATAAAAACGGAAATTTACTTTTACCCACATTCAGAGATTTTTGTTAGAGAAGATTTAGAAAAAGAAGGTGTAAGGAGAGTGCTAGGTGGCACT
The DNA here is from genome assembly GCF_000147115.1 of Myotis lucifugus. Lineage (NCBI taxonomy): Eukaryota > Metazoa > Chordata > Mammalia > Chiroptera > Vespertilionidae > Myotis > Myotis lucifugus. The sequence continues at coordinate 3,810,595 of NW_005871155.1, forward strand.
GAGTACAGGTCTCTCTCAGTGCTGTCTAAGACAGATAACCTATAAACCAAGAGCGTGTCAGAAGCAGAGGCAAAGGTAGCTGGGAACATGGTTTTGCTGCAATATAATTGCATGATTTATAATTAGGCACCAATGTACTACCAAGCCAAGTAACTCAGAGAGAAAAGCCTTCCTGGCTTTACACCACATAAGCATAGGTAGACAGGGCTTATTCACTGACTCCAGGGCAAAGTTTGTTTACAAATCAGACCCGGAGACATCACTGGCCAGATGTGGGTACCTGTATAGTGATTTAACATGCATGTCTTCATGCCTGGCATACCTCTGCCACTCCCAGCCCTACTTCCTAACACTGCCTTTATACTCCTAAAGCTCTTGGTGAGGGGAGTAGCCTCGCTGCCCTCTAGGAGTCATTCATGAAGCTGGAAATCTGGAAAGAGCATCTTCAAGACTGCTATATTTTCAAGAAAAAAAGCAAGAATATATTTACACATCAACATGTCTGCTCTTATTTCTTTTCCAGTTGAAATATTAAGTCTTATAAATTACCAAGTGAAATACTTTTGCTATACAGATAAGAAGATTGGGTTCAGAAAGCCGACTTACCCACACTCAGTTCCCCAAACTGTGTGGTCCAATTCTATTCTCATGAAGACAATGTTAGCTAGGTTGCTCTCCTGCAGTCCATTAATGTTTAAAGATTTAATCTTTTTTTTTCAAAAACTGAATACTCATGTGCAGTTTTCTTTCACATTACCATCTCATTTTAATCCAATTTATCTCAGTACATGCTGTCTTTTAAATTATTTCCTTCCTTTAAAATGATGACTTTTGTGCCATACATTTTTGCAATCCAGGGTACATTTTCCATTTTACCCCATGCATGACATCCTTATCTGGGACGCAGTTCCTCAGTTTTGCATTTTAGTGTGAATATTTGTCTTTAATAAATAAGTACAATAGAAGTGAACTTGCTAAAATAACACGGCTATTTTCTTATTTATCTCAGTATAACAAGAGGATACTATATAATTTGCACTTACCTCAAATAGAATAAATTAAATTAAAATTTCATTAAAATAGTAATAAATTTATACTCCCTAAAGGCAGTACAAGTGTTTCAGCTTCATCTAATATCTTTTCATAGTTCTTATCAAATCCATATTTTGGAATTAATTAATAGCAAGAATAATATTTATTTAGTTTCACTATGTTCCAGATTCTTTTCTAAATATTTCACACATAGTATCTCATTCAATTCTCACAAAGGCTATGTGTATAGAAATTGTTATAAGTACATTTTGCAAATAAGAAAACCAAGGCCCAGAGAGGTTAAAATACTTGCCTAATATCAGGCAGATGGAGCCAGGATTTGAGCACAAGTGGCTTCACTCCAATGCCTACACTCTGATCCACTATGCTGACTTCTGAGTAGAAATTATAGGTGTTTCTTAAATGCTTCTGATGCCTTCTCTTCTGTAATAATTTTGTGGGTAAGTAACATCAAAGACAATTTGTATTTCTTAAAAATAACGCAGACTCAGCAATTTAATGTTTTATTTTTCTCCCCAATTTCATAGTTGGGATATATCTGAGCTACAAAAGAAAACAAACAAAAAGATGACTTTTACCTTGACCTCATCATATCTTCTTTATCTTCTCTTGACATATACTCTCTATTTTAATTGGTTCATAATTAATCCTTGTGCTTCGGGATTTGAATAGCATTAGAGTATTGGTAGTCAGTTTCTACTCGCTCATTTTTTTAAACAATGTTGATTGAAAATTAATTCAATGTGGAAGAAAATGACGATGTAGCAAAGTGGCCTGTGGGTGCTCTAATTTAAAAATCCTGTCAATTAAGGTTGTAATTTCAACTAAAGTTTGCATATAGACACTAAAAATGGGTGGTCCTAGAGCCTAAAGAGACAGTCCATGCTCAGAAGAATCCCTTGTGTCAGTCAATAGAGATATTATTCTTTGTTTGGAAAGAGGACAAAATATGTGTTACTGGCTTTGAATTTCTAGTTACATAATATGAAACTGTTGAATATAATTGTGTCCTCCATGAGATCTTTAAAGCAATATTTGAGACCTGAGGAAAAAAACACACACAAACACACAACTTTCTGAATGTTCCTGTAAAGCCAGCTCTCAGCTACAAAGATTTGAACAACATTTGATTAAGAATTATATCTTATTGCTTTTCTCTTACCCAGTGGGAGTCATTGTATTTTTTATCTTCTCAGAGTGAATAATTTCTAGTAAACCATATTCAGGTCGTTCATAACAATCAGGTAATTATTATTTTTCTTATTCATAGATTTGATTTTCTTCTTTCAATATTTTAAAATTCATGTTTATCCTTTGATTGTCTGTACTTGAATTTCTCTCTTATAAATCTAAATATGTTACATGGTAGATATGTGTTAATGATTCAATTGCTTTAGCAATGGGCAATAACCAATAGAAAAGAATATTCTTAGTTTAATTAATGCAAATCACAAACACACAAAAGCTTTTTATATTTTTTCTTAGTTTCTAATATTGAAACATCATGCTAATACATTTAACAGCATATGCATTATTAAACCTAAATGCTAGTTTTATTTTTATTCCAAGTCACATCAAAACATGCAGAAACTAGACAAATTTTGAAATATAAAATCTTATTTTTTAAAGTATAAATCATATGTATGTCATGAACATATTATTTACAAATCAGTACATGTAGCTATATCTAGTTCTGAGCAAGGATAAATATTTAATAAAATTACAGGAAACATTGCAGTTATTAATATTAATTACTTCTGTCCCCATTTTTAGAGATGCTAGTTGCCCATTCAAAAGCCATTTCCATATTCTTAAGTAGTTGAACAGTGGAGTTGTGCCCCCTTTGTACATCTTGCAGCTAGATCTGAACAAATGACCAGCTTCTGATCCATAGCTTAGATTATTGGTCATTCTGCAGGCACATAAAACTGCTGGAAAGTCTCTTTTAAAAAGGGAGTTCACTCAGGGCATGTTTTTCCTTATGCTTATTTTGTTTTCCCTTCTCTCTTCTCCCTTCAATGTGGATATGAGAGCTGGATCTCCAGCAGCGACCTTGAACTATGAGGCAATCTTGATATTTAAAACCACATGCTAAAAATGACAATATAGAATGAAAGAGCCAGGTACCCAATAATATCATAGAAGGTGCTTGCCCTTATTTTTGTGTGAAATAAAAATTCTTATGTTTTTAGATTATTTTTATTTTCTTAGGGTTTTTGTCCTCTTTTGTTATGCAGTAAAACAATTCAAACTGGTATATTCCCCCACCACAAAAGATAAAATGTTGTATGTAATTATGCCATTTTAAAATAAAATATATATAGTATAGCTTATGACTGAAGTAATAGATATGTGACATTTACAAGTTTAGTATTATATTTCTCTGTAACTTATTAAGTTGGGCTCTACAAATATTTGGATATATATTTGTGAGGCATGAGGGTTGAACATGATTGCATTCTCTGCTATTCAACCAACCTGGCATACTAGACTATTCAGACTTGGCCTGGTAGATAGGGCTTTACTTTTGTGTGTAACTCAAAAGTGAGCACGTTTATGAATAAGTTGAAAATAGTTACCCAAATGCTTATTTTGAGGATTCTTTATCTCTCCCACAAATACTAAATGTGCAAATTCCTATGTCTCATTTTGTATACTGAATGTGAAAATTTCCTATCTTTCATTTTGTCCTTTCTTTTTTATTTTTTCCTCCAGAAAAAAATATTTTTTTCATTGGTTATATACTATCTTGAAAGGGGGATTTGCCTCTTTGTGTCATAAAATAGTTGGCAATCTCCTCACTAGCTGCTTCCTGTCACCGTGGTCTACTCAGCCTCTAACAAGAAAATCAGAATAACTTTTCATGCGTTTCTAACCTATGTAGTCTAGAGTTTCCAAGGCACAGGTTAAAACTCAGGAAGGCTGACCCCATGGTGCAGAAAAAGATCAAGCAAGGCGGGAGTTATTGGTAACATTTTTAATATTCCTCTGGTTATAGTGTGGGAGAAAGAGCAAGGGCTCTCAAGTCAGACCTAGTCTGAATTTTAACTTAAAATAAACTTGTGCAAGTTATTTAATTTCTTCAAAGCTTAATCTTTTATATGTAGGAATGCAGGAAACAACATCCTTATAGGGGTCCTTTGAAAATTAAATGAGATAAAGTATATAGAATCGGCACAGATGTGGCAAATGGAAACTATTGTATATAGGCTCTTTTATTCCTCTTTCATTTGACTTGGTTTGCATATCCACTTCTTCTATCCTGGTTTTATCACTACCCTTCTATTCCAGATCCTTGTTTCAATATAACAAGAGGATACTATATACTATTAATTTGTACTTACCTCAAATAGAGGTAAACCTATGGTGTTATAGATTAGCTAGATGCTTACTTAACCCAAAAACTTAATACAGTAATCATTATTTAATGGACAATTTTGATATTAAGTGATTTGTCCCGTTCTCAGTTAGACAGTTCCATCTTGCTTCTGTGAATAGTGGCTGGCTGAGCTATATTGGATCAACTCTGTTCCACACAGTCTCTCCGCCACAGCTGCTATCACAGGTACATGGCACTGGCCCAGAGTTTCCAGGTAGCAAGATCCCTAAAGGCCTAAGCTTGAAACTGCCACAGAGTCTACCAATATTCTTGGCCAAAGCAAGTCACAAGGCCAGCCCACATCCAGGAAGTGGAGAAATAGGCAAATCCTAGTAAAAGAGCTTTAAAATAAAGTTGTAAGGAGAAGTAGGGCATTATGATGACCATTTCTGTAATCTACCATAGCTCTCATCAACTTATTGGTCTTTCAGCCTTTTAATCTCTCTTCCCAACAGCTTATTTTTTGCATTATTATTTCTCTAATGGGAGCCCACAAATACTCAGGAGTCTAGGAGTTTAAATTAAAAATTTAATGTGTATTTTGTATAACAATCTAAAAAGGATATTTACAATTTTGAAAGATAAAATACCTACTTTGCAATGACATCTTCCAATTTAAAGGCATCTTTGGACATCTTTTCATTCTTAACCTGGGTTCCCCCAGAAGCCAGGCCTAAGACAAAGTTTTGCTTGTAGTTGCTCATTGAGGAATGTGATCTCAGGTAGAGGAATCACATGCTGTGGAAATAACATTCTTGAAATAAAAATATAATATAAATAAACATCCCCCACACACCTATTAGAATGCCCAAAATCTGGAACACTGACAACACCAAAAGCTGGTGAAGATGTGGAGTAATAGGAATGCTCATTTATTGCAGGTGGGAATGCGAAATGATACAATCACTTTGGAAGACAGTTTGATGGTTTCTTATAAAACTAAACATACTCCTGCCTATGATCCAGCAATCATGTTCCTTGGTATTTATCCAAAAGAGTTTAAAACTCATGTCACACAGAAACCTGCACATGAATGTTTATAGAAGCTTTATTCATAATCACCAAAATATAAAGGAAACCAAGATATCCTCTAGTAGGTAAATGAATAAATAAATTTTCATACATCCAATCAATAGAATATTACTCATAACTAAAAAGAAATGAGCTATCAAGCCATCAAAAGACATGGAGGACACTTAAATGTATATTACTAAGTGTAAAAAAGCCAATCTGAAAAGGCTATATACTACATATATGATTCCATACTGTATGATATGACATTCTCCAATGGCTATGGAGACAGTGAAAATATCAGTGATTGCAAGTGGTTGGAGGGTAGAGAGGAGAGGAGTGAATAGGTAAAGCACAAAGGTCTTTCTGAGCAGTGAAAATGCCCTGTATGATACCATAATGAAAGATATGTATCATTATGCACTAAACCCGTAGAATGTACTACAAAAGAGTGAACCTGAACTATAACGTAATCTATGGCCTTTGAGTAACTATGTGTCAATGTAGGTTCACCAGTTGTAACCAATGTGCCATTCTGGTAGTAAATATTGACAACTAGAAGCTCAATGCACGAGATTTATGCAAGAGTAGGCCTTACTTCCCACGGCTGCCAGCACCGGCTTCCCTCTGGCACCTGGGACCTGGGCTTCCCTTGCAGCCCCGGCTTTGTCCAGAAGGCCATCTGGTCTAATTAGCATATTATGCTTTTATTACTATAGATGAGGAAGGCCGTGCATTTGGGGTACAGGGATAATGGGAAACATCTGTACCATCCTCTTAACTTTGCTGTGAACCTAAAACTGCTCTAAAAGAATAGTCTTTAAACTACACACACACTTATATAAAATATAGAAATAAATATATAAAATATAAAATAATTTATATAATTATATAAAACATATATCCTAACATATATAAGTTCCTAGGGATTAAGGAGGAAGAGGGGTGGAAGGGAAGTGGAGATAGCAATAAAAAGTATCCTTGTGGTAACGAAAATGTTTTCTATCTTAACAGTATTAATGTCAACATCCTGGTTGTGAGTGTGTACAATAGGGCTATAACATGTTACTATTAAGGTAAACTGGGTAAAGGGCACATGGAATCTTCATATATTATATCTTATACTGCTTATGAATCTACACCTATCCTATATAATAAAAGCCCAGCACAACAGCGGAACAACTAGAAAGACCAGAGACCAGAATGATTGGGGGCATGGCCAGCCTGCAAACCACCCGTGGCTCCTCACTCAGGCTGGCCCCGCCCCATAGCGGGGACCCCTACCCTGATCTGGGGCTCCCATCAGGGCAGGCCAGCTGGCCTCCACCCATGCACCAGGCCTCTATCTTATATAATAAAAGGGTTATATGCAAACTGACCCTAACAGTGGAATGACCAGAACGATCACTGGACCAGTCACTATGAGGCTCACTGATCACCTCTTAGTCCTTTTCCCCAGCCGGCAGGCTCCGATCACCTAATGGCAAATGGGGAACTGGTGGTGGGTGGTGGGGGATGCGGGGTGCACCAGACCAAGGCCCCCCCACCAGTTGCCCCACACACAGAAGGAGACCTGCAGTGGGGGCGGGGCTGGCAAGCAGGCAGGAACATCCAACCTCTCAGTCCCTTCCCCCAGCCATCAGGCACCAATCCCCCAATGGTGAACTGGGGGGCGGGCCGACTGTGGGCAGCTGAGAAAGATGGCCCTGGTCACAGGCTAGGTCTAGGGACTATACCTGTGCACGAATTTCATGCACCACACCTCTATTCTTAAAATAAAAAGTTTAATTTAAAAAAGTGTATATGTCAACAATAATCTCATTTTTTTACTATAATGTGTCTAAATAATTTTTATTTGTTGCTAAGTTATAACCAAGTAAGGTTATGTTTATTGCTTCCAGAATATACTATATCTCATTGTATAAAGAGTTTGAAATGATTTTCAAGAAGAGAGAGATTGACAGACAGGCAGATGAGGAGAGGGAGAGAGGCAGAAAAAACAACCAAACCTCAGACCATCACTACCTTATTATTTTCTTTTTGTTAATTTTATAGTAAATTATTTAAAGACATCTTTTTTTCTGGACTTTTTCCCAGTGGTAATTTTGTATTTAATTCAAATCCAAGTATTTTAAGAAGCATAATATGTTCTATTTTATTCTAATGATTAAGAATAGAAATAAATGGCATTATAAACCTTTTCTACCAGGCTTAATAGAATACAATGACTATTAATATGTGGAATTAAGTTTTAATCATGGAAGAATTGATTGACTAAATCTCAGACTTTTCTTCCAGTATTAAAATATAATTGAAACAGTAGAAAAACGGCATTACTTTTATTGAATTATGTTCAGTAAGATCAACTGTATTTCAGTAATGAAATACATTATGGAACACATTGGGTTTTACTCAATATAAAAGTAATTGTAAGTTTTTTGGTTGAGGTAGGCTTTTCGGGTTGTTCTTCTTTTTTTTGTATTTACTACAAAAAGTTAAGCACTTAATAAATGCAGGTGTTTTTCCTAAATTTTAATAAAAATTTTAACTTAAGATTACCAAAGTGAATAAGTGATCCCTGACATATGTTAATGTTTCCATATTCTCTTTATGAAGTTTGTTGTGAAACAGCTTATCTTCTTAAGAACTCCAAACAAAGATTTTTCCACATGCAGCAGTACCATATAGAGATCATAACTCAAGTTTATCAAATACAGTGCTCAGGAGGGCACTGTCCTAACACTACACAATTACTTAGAAAATCCCATCAAGGTCAATCCTGTGGCTCACAGGGCTTTGTCAAGTGGTGCAAAGTAGACCCTTTGGGCAGCACTTCACGGTCTATGGATTAGGGATGAGGTTAGGGAAAGCCTTGTAATTTGCATATCTTTCCTGCAAGGGAACCAGTGTTAGAATCTTCTCATTTGTTGTCAATACATTATCACTAACAAAGGGAAAGTAGAAAATGAAAGGATAAGAGGAAATAAAAAGAAAGGCAAAGAAAAGGGCAAAGACTGTCTATCCCGATCAATAAGGATTGGTCTGTGTTTTAGCCCATTTAAATTATAAATATAATCTCAGTACTTTTGATTTACTTTATTATGCTGGAGTTATTCACAGAGGGTGTTTAAAATGTTAATTTGTTGTGGTTGTCTTAAATATGCTTAGGCAATCCTTTTAAATAGGTCCTTGGGCTTTTGCTGAATAATTTAATATATACTATTTTCTTTACTATTTTCCACAAAGTGATATGCAAATTTATGCCCAATGTTTAGATTTAACACATTATCATTAATTATTAACAAATTTATAGATAATTCTATATGCAAATGTTACATTTATAAGCAATACCTCTAATTGTGTATTCTATTCTTCACTCATCAAAAAATTTCAGAGAAATCAAAACTACAGAAAAATTTAGAGATCCTATTCTAATGAAATACCTGCTGAGTCCATCATATATACACCTGTGCATGATAAACTTCATCTGTATACTTCTTAGGATACCTTTTAAGTAACTCTACAATGGGGAACCACATTGATTAGCGAGTTTCAAAATGTAGGATGCGATTTACACTCATTTTGTTATTTTCTCTAATTAAAAGTTTAGTTGCGCCCTAACCGGTTTGGCTCAGTGGATAGAGCATTGGCCTGCGGACTCAAGGGTCCCAGGTTCGATTCAGGTCAAGGGCATGTACCTTGGTTGCAGGCACATACCCAGTAGGGAGTGTGCAGGAGGCAGCTGATCGATGTTTCTCTCTCATTGATGTTTCTAACTCTCTATCCCTCTCCCTTCCTCTCTGTAAAAAAAAAAAAAAGTTTAGTTGCTAGAAATGTGGGCATTGATTGGTGGTAAATATCTAGGATGGGTAATAATATGAGTTTTCAATATTTGAGAATTGCCATATTCCAGCAATGTAATTTAGCAAGTTAAATAATCCTTGTATAATTTTAGAAAGGAACAAAAATATTATTTATATAAATGCCTGAATAATAAATTGTGAAAATAATTTTTTTTGCAGCAAATATGAACCACCTACATCAGATACCGGGTAAGGCACATAACCCAAGATTGTGAATCTGTAAGATTACTCTTCTATTCCCTAGCTTGTTGCTAGCCCTGTCATTCCCATTTCTATTAAGGCCACATCACCTTCACTCTCCCAGGCATGGAAATGGGTACTTAAATGCCTTTTAGCTTCTCCCTCCACCTTTCCTGTAATAACCTGAATCCCCTTGGCTGTTTAACACTCTGATTCTCAGTGAGTTGACCCTACACTCATCTGCCTTCCCTATTCAGTTCTGATTTCCTCTCATCTGAGTGACTGTGATATCCGCTGTCTCCTCAGCTCTGAGTCTCCCTTTCTCCTTTCTTCATTCATGCTATACCTCATAGGATTAATTTCCTTGAAACATATTTTAACATAATCCTCTCCTGCTCAACAACCTTCTATAACTTCCCAATGAATAGAAAATTATTAAAATTGTTCAGCTTGGCACTGAAGGCCCCATTGATCTGAATTTTCTCCCACTTGCCCATTTGTGCCTGCCTGCTCTCCAGAGGATTCCCACCTGGGTCTCTTCAGCCTTTGCCCACAGGATGGTCCCCTCGGAAAATGCTTTCCCCACAGATGTGGGAACTCTTTGCTGTTTCCTACAGCTGTAGGTAACGTCTTCCTTCTCTGGCAGAGATGGAGTAATGCTCTGTTATTTCCGCACGTGCTTTTCCTTCCTCGGAGGACGGACTTATTCTATGTCTCTGAAGGTAGGTACCATGCCATAGTCATCATGGTGTGATTCACAGAATCTAACAAATAGCAGGGTAGAAATTAACAAACATGTGTTGGATGGCTTCACATATTCTCATTTAGAATATTAGAATATCCTTTAGAAATAAAATTTAAATTAAAAAACTCATAAATGAAATTAATCCTTAGGTTGCAATTCTAATCTATTCCTATCTCTTACATTTTATTTGTCAGGTAAATGTAGGATATCATAGAGTTTTATAGCCATCTTCCTTAAATCAGGTGTCCCTGTGAAGGCATTGTGAAGATGTTAATAATTTCAGTCTTTTTGTAAAACAGAAAACTAAAAAGTGCTTTTTTTCAGGAATTTTGCAATCTAATTGCAACAAAATATAAACTTAGTCAATAAAATTGGGATGAAATAATAATCATGAGAAAAATTTTCTTTAAAGAATTCTTTTAGATGTGATTTTAGAGATTTCACTTTTTTCTGTGTAAAAAAAGGACTTTTAAAAATGTTTTTGTTAGAACTGTAAAAAAATATTAAAAGGCTTTAAGATAAATTCATTTGAGCAATTCCCTGCTCTGAGAGGACTATCTAGAAGTCAATGAACAGAAAAGAGGCCATGTATTAGACCTGACAGTTTGGGGGGTACCACCTGGAAGGTCTAACAAGCTCTGGAACCAAAAGTACCCACACAGAGTGGTCTGATCACAAATTTCTAACCGGACAGATCAGAGTGTGTAGTCACATCCCAGGCCTATACCTGCCTTAGCAAAGCTCAATCTCTCCTTAAATGAGTCCTGTCCATTGTTCATATGCATTTAGGATAGCATACCTTTGAAATGTCAAAGTAATTTTCTTTTCCTACCCAGCCAAGACACTTCCGCAGGCTCCAGAGCATAAGACCACGGTACCCCTCATTGTTATCTTGTTCCACACACGCCACCTCTGTGTGCTGTAAATGTTAACTATCCTGTCCCCACCAATGTAAAAAATATATGTTTCCCCATTTTGCCTTTTATTCCTGCTATGCTTTTTCCTGCTTCCTTAATCGACCACCAATCGATTGCATGCACCTTCCTCATGTCTTCTCCTTTGATGCTAATGTATGAGCTGCAACACTGCCATTCTTGAGAGCATTTGAGATTTTGCTCCCTGGCACATGTCGTCAGTTGGCTCAAATAAACCCATAAAATTTCTCTACAGGTTTGGACATTTCTTATGTCAACAAGCCCAACTAGAAAGATAGATAATTTTCAAAATAAGGAAGGGAGACAATAGACCTGAACTTGATTTTAAGGTTCCTTGATACAGACAGGTGTTTAAACATAGTTTAGAGTTGAAAGTATCCTTTCCCTACTTAAATACTCTGCACTTCATTTTCATGAACATTTATAGTCCACTATAAATTATTTCTTTTATCTGTGCTCATACTAAGACTTAATGAAATTCAATCCACAGTAGTACAAACTTACATAAGACTTGAATTACTACAGCATTTACCACAGTGTGCTTCAAATAATTAGTTTCCTGAGTGCATTTACAATACCATTCGATTTATATTTCTCAGAAGCACATTTGTTATGCAAAGTGGGGTATACCTGTAATTAGATGTTAGGTTACATGGAATCTATGTAAAATTAAATGAATAAAATATTTTAAAAACTCACCACAATTGCAATAAATACAATAAAAGCTCTGGAAGCTAGAATCTGTTGAAATTAATAGGGAGAGAAAAAGAGACTAATAATCATTGAAAATTGACATTGCTGGCTGTTACCAGTGGAATCAGAGAAGTTATCTGATTAAAACCATAGACATCCTATCCAGATGCCTTTTAAAAATATCCAGATAGCTAATTCTGTATAATTATAATACTAGGGTAAAGACTTTGAAGCAATTGTTAATTTTCATTGTAATATTTCACTCTACTGACATTGCTCTATGCAAATAAACCAATTACTCAGGCTTCCTTTCTTTCTCTAAACATATCATATTGGAACATCCATTTCAATTGTCATATGTATATTTGAAAACTAAATGCCACCAAATAGCTACAGCATGTTTTTTATCCATCCCGTTTTCATCTGAAATTGTGCCACTCTATCTGTGCGTGGCATTGATTTCTGAATAAGCAGCCCAGTTGAGGTGTGATCAGTTATATAGACAGGCTCACTGCGCTTTCTTATATCTGAAACATCCCTGGAGGCTCTTACAATTTCTCAATGTCATGGAGTCTAATCTTTATGGATCTTGTCTAAAATTAGAAAACACAGAATACCATGATTACCTACAATATGAAATATTTACAAGTATAAGTAAAACTCCATTTGTTTACATAGAGAAGCACTTCACAATAAAATGCAACATCAACCACCTTCTTTATAGTGACCTGCTTTTTAAAAAAATTACCAAATATGGAAAAGGTTTAAACTTTCTATTTAATTTTTTTGAGGTCACACTTCACAACATTTAAGCTATTATTCTAATAGATGTTGTTTGCTTCCATGTGAGGAGAGTATTTACAGCTCAAACTCCTAATACTTCTCAGTAAATTCTAAAATTGCAGGTGTTGCCTTGACATCTAGTCTCACAAGGCCCCAAAGGCTCAACCACGAGTTCCCCTGCACTCACCAGACTGACTCCTCTGCCCCCAGGGGAAAGGATACCCACCCAGCTAGTTCCCCTGTCACTCCATTCAGTCCTTGGCCTAACAGGTTTCACGGGTCTGCCAGCCTGGGAATTATTCAAACAAGTCAATCACAGCCTCCCCCAGGGACCAGAGCTCACCCTTCCTTCTTGTTCCTACAGAGTCTGCTCCTCACAGCCTCTCCCGGGTTGCTCTGCTCCTGAGTGCAACCCCTATGTGGCTCTGGATGGCATATGGTGTCCTCCTACCCAGACTCTGAGTGAAATTGTATTATTATTCTATGACTATAAATATTCATTGATTCCAAAATAATTTCAACTAGTGGAATTTCTTGATGATTTTAATATGAGTTGTCTCTTAGCCTTGTTTTCATTGTTGCTAGTAACTATCCATCTCTTCAATTTAAAGAGGAAGTTGTACATTACCAGACCATTTCTTGTGTTTAAAACATCAAAAGATCTAAATCAACTGTGATGATGACAAATAGAACCTCTACCATCTCAAAAATCAATAAGTACTTAAAGAAAAGATGGCTCTTCCAACATAGATGATCTCCGAGTTGTAGGATTTTAGTAAGAGGATAATAATGCTCTCACATTATGCTTTTAACAGTTATCCCAAAATCCAGCCCCCCGCCCCCATAGAATACAAGGGAACATCTTTAAAGTTATAAAACTAGGAAAATTGTTAATGATAATCAGGTGGTCCCCAAAGAGTTCATATGTCCTTTTTGAGTGAAAAAAAATGACTTAGATGAGAGAGAAAGATCAAATTTCTATTTTAATTGTAGAGCCATATTACACTTTGAGGAATACACAGCCTGTGTTAGCATAAGTGTGGCAACTCAAGTGGGACCTGAGATTTAACAGTGGAGAAAGAGAAATAAGCTCTTGATAATGAGCCACAAAAATTTCAGGGTTAAATATGGGTCCAAAAAAGGCACCCATGACCTGCCCCCCAAATTAAAAATCACTGAAAGAAGCAGTGGGTGATGGGTCAGCAGACATTTTTCCAACAGCACTCATTTGCATAACCTACTTCATTGGGAGATGAGAAGGGTCCTTCTATTTCATCAACATCAGCATCACCTTCATAAAAATATTTTCATATAACTCTTCACACACATATTTGTTGCACATTCCACAGTGTGACAGTGTGAGTTTTTTCTATATGAGTACTTTCCAGCCTCTTACCTTCTTAGTGTCTTTTGACTAAGTTCTTAGTTCCACTGCCCGTGCCTTAGGTATTGATGTTCCTCGGGCCCTTCCTTATGCCATCTTCTATTCTTATTCTAGATATTTTTCTTGAATAATTTCATCATTTTCAATACTTTACCATCCACCAGCTATTGACTATCAAGCATTTTATTCCAGATCATATCTGTTGTATAAGCTTCAGATCTGCTTATTAGAATCTCTGCTGTAGCCCATGAGCCCCTCAAACTCAGCAGATGCAAAAATTGTGTCTAATCCGTATATGTTCTCCAACCAGAGGCAGTCTTTTATAACATTCAAAAATAAATAAATTTAGGATCTATCAGTTATTCCAGTTAATGTTTAGTGAGCATGATAAATAATAATTCTGATCTATCTAGCAAGAGTTTTCATAATATCCCTGATGCACACAGAAAAAAATTAATTCCTATTGCCTTTGAGTCAGGTATATTTTATTCTTTGCACTATCTTATTTGGCATTATGTTTTCTGAAACCCAAAATATTACACATCTTTGTTTTTGTTTGATACTCTACTCTTGTTTTTTCTCTTCTCCAGCCTCTTACCTTCTTAGTGTCTTTTGACTAAGTTCTTAGTTCCACTGCCCGTGCCTTAGGTATTGATGTTCCTCGGGCTCTTCCTTATGCCATCTTCTATTCTTATTCTAGATATTTTTCTTGAATAATTTCATCATTTTCAATACTTTACTATCCACCAGCTATTGAATATCAAGCATTTTATTCCAGATCATATCTGTTGTATAAGCTTCAGATCTGCTTATTAGAATCTCTGCTGTAGCCCATGAGCCCCTCAAACTCAGCAGATGCAAAACTGGGCTTTATCTTCCCCTCCCACCCCCAAACCAGCTTTCCCACCTGTTTTTCCTCTTCTTAGATACAGTAACCATACCCACTCCAGCTTATCCAATCTGGACACCCTGCCATCATTACTGAGTCTTTCTCCTCATTCACTTACCTGTTTACAATCAAACAACAAGTTCAGTCTGGCCTTCTGATCTTTCTCAAGTCTTCCCATTCTCTTCATTCCCACAGCTCTCCTAGTCCTTGCTGACATCACTATGTTACATGCTCTTCTCTCCTTTTAGTTGGCTAATCAATGCAAGGGCTGTGCTCAGCAAATGCTAAGCAAATAGGCTAAAGATTTACAGATTTAGGAGGTTAATTTCAAACATATTTTTAAGACTACCTACTTAAGCTTATGAATAATTGACAAACCCTTGGGAAAATACATTTATAAATTCAGAGCTCTCCACACTTTGGAACTACGCTTCCATTTCTTTTTACAAGTATTAAAAGCTGAGTAATTTGATGGGCACAATACCAGAGTAGGCTGCTGAAACATTTTAAATATGTTTATGGGGAAAAATTAATATATTTTTATGAAATATATGATTATATATGTGTGCTTACATATGTTTCTGCATATATATATATTTATATATATATATATATACACACATAAATTAAATATATTTGTCAGACTTTAATTACCAAAGTTTGTTCCTAAGGTAAATGTCTGTTTCAGAATAGGGAGGGTGTTTTTTCCGGTGTATAATGACTAAAATGCAAGAAGCCACGTATCACACTGCCCCTATTATATTTTCATTCCTAAAGTTTGAAAGATCTCTGTTCTGCTGTTGGCCACTTGGTGTTTCTAATAGAATCAAGTTTCTGTGTGATGGATATTTTAAAAATTCGAATAAAATTAATTTAATCTGGCATCAGATTTCCTATGTCTAGCTCATAGAAAGAAAAATGTAGCAGATCATAGGTTTCCTATGTACAATAGTTTATGGGTACCATGTAGCACTTTGCTTTTCCCTCACAGACTAAAAATTAACAGTGACAAAATAATAATGTACAGATTCAAAATTTCTCTCAGAAAAGATCTGGGACAATCCTTCAGGATAGCCTGAATTTAATTCTTCTGGTTTTGAGATCACTTTGGGTAGTTCTAGGGAGTTACAAAATCAGTGACAATATCGAAAGCAATTCCTAAAACACATAATAATTATAATTAATTAAAATTCACCTCTTATGAACACCTGGTAGGCTACACTTCTCAGAGATAAGGTGGTGTTAGGAAATTGAGCATTCCTCAGAGAAGAATGTTGGAATCAGTTACAGGACGTGGGTGCCCTTCAGAGCCTTTGCAGTGTCCAGGATGCATTTCACCACAGGGGCCCAGGATGATCTCCGCTGGCTGAAGTGATGTCATTCACAACAGTGATCCTAACCCTGTGAGGACTGACAAGCCGGAGCACAGACCAACTTGTTGAGTGTTCTTTATTTTCCTAGTTTATCTCCACTTCTCAATTGTGCTATTGGTTTTAAAAACTGTTACTTAATTTGAGGAATTCAAAATTCCTAGTTCTAATCCTGGCTCATTTCTAAAGGGATATTTACTATTGGTCCCCATACTTGCTGAATTGTCTTAAACTATTTTTCTAAATCCTACCTCATATAAAATACTCAACTTTATCTCTAAGGATGTCAGCACTCCAGAAAGAGTAGAATTTTCTGCATCATAATATGCCATTAGGCTAAACAAGAAAACAATGAGTTGGTTTATCATGTTGTTTAAATTTGAAAATCTTGGGTTCTTATTATCACATTTTACTGTAATTATTTGTTTATCTCAATGAAAATTACACAAACACACACACGCACACACACACATATATATTCTATAATAATAAAAGCATAATATGCAAATCGAACGAATGACTGAACAGCAGAACGACCATCCAGATGACCTTCCGGACAACCACGCTATGACATGCACTAGGGCCAGGTCAGCCAAGGCAGATGCAATGCGATTGGTCAGGGGTAAGGGAGGCCCTGCTATCAACCTGTAATCGCCCCACAGAGGGAGGCCTAGGCCACCTTCTGCCCAGCGATCAATTGCGCAGCCCTGGTCGGATGGGCAGGGCCTTCCTGTGCACAGAGATCAATCATGGAACCCCGCAATCGATCGCCTCAAAGAGGGAGACCCAGGCCACCGGCCAGCAACGTTGTGGTGGGTGGGCAGGGCTGGCCAGCGATTCCCCTCAGAGGGAGGCCCAGGCCAGCCAAGTGATCAAACCCCATGCCTGTTGCCAGCAGAGGGAGGTGACAGGTGGCGGGGGTGGGGAGGGCAGGGCTGCACAGATGGCAAGCAGTGGTAGCGGTGGAGTGGGACCAGCTGCCGGTAGCTGGGGGAAGGAAAGCCCAGATAGGCCCTGATTGCCAGCCAGACCTAAGGACCCTACCCTAGGAGTTCTGAATTGCGAGAGGGCACAGGCCGGGCTGAGGGACAGCCCCGCCTCCCCTGTTCACAGATTTCAAGCACCAGGTCTCTAATCTACACTAATAAAAGACAAACATGCAAATTGACCATACCTTTGCTATGTCTTAAGCCATGCCCACCAGCAAATCAGAGCGACTATATGCAAATTAACCCAACCAAGATGGTGGCCGGCAGCACGGAGCTGGAGCAAGCAGGAGGCTTGGATGCCCAATGATGGAGGAAGCCAAGCTTCCTGCATGCCACAGAGGGCTCTGAGCTCCACTCAAAGCAACAAAGTTTCAATTACAGAAGATAAATAAACCCCAGATACCTGCTTTCAGCCAGCCATGGTCACGGAGCTGCAGCTAGCAGCTCCGTGATCCACCCTGGACAGCTCTGAGCTCCTCTCAAGGCTACAAAGTTTCAATTATAGAAGGTAAATAAATCCCAGAATAAAAAAAGAAAAAGAAAAAAAGGAGAGGCTGGGAGCTTCTGTCACCGGGGGGCTTGGCCAGCCTGAAAAAGGCCCTCAGCCCCTCACCCAGACTGGCCAGGAACCTCAGTGGGGACCCCCCACCCTAAAGGGGGTGTGGCCAGCCTGCAAACAGCCATCAGCCCCTCACCAGGGCTGGCCAAACCTCCATGGGAGAGGGTCCCCACTGGGGGGCTTGACCAGCCTGCAAACAGCTATCAGTCCCTTACCCAGGCTGGCCAGGCACCCCAGCGGGACCCCCACCCTGATCTGGGACACCCTTTAGGGCAAACCAGCTGGCCCCCACCCGTGCACCAGGCCTCTATCCCATATAATTAAAGGGTAATATGCAAATTGACCCTAACAGCAGAACGACTGGAATGAGTGGTCACTATGACACACACTGACCACCAGGGGGCAGATGCTCAATGCAAGAGCTGTCCACTGGTGGTCAGGGCACTCCCACAGGGGGAGTTCTGCTCAGCCACAAGCCAGGCTGATGGCTGCCAGCACAGCGGTGGTGGCGGGAGCCTCTTCTGCCTCCTCAGCTGCACTAAGAATGATCAACTGCAGCTTAGGTCTGCTCCCTGCTGGTAAGTGGACATCCCCCAAGGGCTGCTGGGCTGCCAGAGGGATGTCTGACTGCCAGCTTGGGCCTAAGCCACCAGTGGACATCCTCTGAGGTGTCCCAGACTGCAAGAAGGCATAGGCCGGGCTGAGGAACCCCCCCCAAGTGCACAATTTTTTGTGCATCAGGCCTCTAGGGAAATATATATATATATATATATGTATATATATATATATGGGGAGATATGGAGAGAGAGAGAGAGAGAGAGAGAGAGAGAGAAATCTGTTGATGTCCCCTTTTCTCCCCATTGACCCCTTCTAACCCACACTTGTCCCCCGCCCCAGGCGCCTTCACCACACTATTGTCTGTGCCCATGGGTTATGCAAATACGCAACAAGTTCTTTGGTTGATCTCTTCCCACCCATCCATCCACCCACCCTTGACTTGCCTCTGAGATTCCACAGTCTGTTCCATGCTTCTGTGTCTCTGGATCTATTTTGCTCATCAGTGTATCTTGTCCTTTAGATTCTACATATGAGTGAGATATGTGATACTTGTCTTTCTCTGACTGGCTTATTTCGCTTAGCATAATTCTTTCCAGGTTCCTCCATGCTGTCTCAAAGGGTAAGAGATCCTTCTTTTTTACTGCCGCATAGTGTTCCATGGTGTAAATGTACCACAGCTTTTTAATCCACTCATCTACTGATGGGCACTTGGGCTGTTTCCAGATCTTAGCTATTGTAAATTGTGCTTCTATGAACATAGGGATGCATATATTCTTTCTGATTGGTGTTTCGGGTTTCTTAGGATATATTCTATAAGTAGAATCACTGGGTCAAATGGCAGGTCCATCATGGAAAACAGTATGGAGTTTCCTTACAAAATTTATATCTTAATTGGAAAAATTTATACGCTATATGAAAATTAAATGAAATTAAGAAATGCTTTACTTTGTAATATCTAATTTTGGCTAATGGTTCAAGTAATCACAAAAAAGATAAGTTATTTGATAAGACTTATAAAGTACTTGTCAAAAATTTTCTCTGAATTAAATATTTGTTTTGCAATATTTGTACATTTTAATACAAGAACTTAGAAATGTATACTATCCTCTGCTAAGCAGAATTTTCTTAGATATTACCAGGCAATAAAGAAAATATTTTCTTAATTAGTAATGGTAAGGTCTTGACAACAACAAAAACAACAACTACAAAACTTAATTTCAGCCCTAACCTGTCTGGCTCAGTGGATAGAGCATCAGCCTGTGGACTGAAGGGTCCCAGGTTTGATTCCGGTCAAGGGCATGTACCTTGGTTGCAGACATATCCCCAGTATGGGGTGTGCAGGAGGCAGCTCATCAATGTTTCTCTCTCATCAGTGTTTCTATCTCTCTATTCCTCTCCCTTCCTCTCTGTAAAAATCAATAAAATATTTTTAAAAATTTAATTTTAAAAATGGGCAAAGGACTTGAATATCTATTTCTCTAAAGAGCATATACAAATAGCCAAAAAGCATATTAAAAGATGCTCATATCACCAAACATCAGGGAAATGCAAGTCAAAACCACAATGAGATATCATCTCACACCAATCAGGATGGCTGAGATCAAAATAACAAATGCTGTATGATTCCATTATGTGAGGGCCCTGGGGTAGCCAAATTCATGGAGACAGAAAGTAGAGTGGTGGGTTCCAAGGGCTGGGTGGGAGGGACAATAGGAGTTATTGTTTAACAGGTATACAGTTTCTGCTTGGAGTAATAAAAATGATTGGAAATGGATCCTGGTGATGATTACACAATATAGGGGTGGGGAAAAGTAGGTTTACAGTTGTTTGTACACAAAACACAGAGCTTATTCTGGTACTATTATTTATTTCTTATTGTATTGTCCATACAAACCATTGTAAGCCTACTTGTGCCCACCCCTGTATTGTAAATATAGTTAATGCCAATAAACTGTACACTTAAAAGTGGTTAAAATTATTTTGTGTATTTTAGCACAATTCAAACATTTTTTTGATTTTTTTAATATTGAGGTCTACAGAGGAAAGTCCATTATTTTCAAATTTATTAACCATAAAATACTAACATTATAGACCCAATACTTTGTGCCAGGCCCTAAGACATTTTACATATATTAGATAATTAATTCCAACCATAATCTATGGGATATATTGGTATTATCCACAGTTGGTACATAATAAAATAGGCATAAAGAGGCTACAAATTTGCCCAAGATACACCTCTGGTGGGTAGTGAGCCTGGGATTCAAATGTGAGCAATCTGGCTCATCAGTGTGTAGTCTTAGCATTATTAGCTTTTCCAATTTGAGTCTGTAAGATCTTTATCCAAGATCATACATGTGGTAAGTATTATTTCATTTATACTTTTATTCGCCAATCTGTGGCTGTGATGCACAAAAAATAATTAAAAATCATAGTTTCTTTAACAGTGTAGTCTTCATCTATCATATGAACTGAGGAAAGAGTGCTTTCCTATAAGTCAAACACCTCATGAAAAAGCTGACTTCTTTTAAATATATTTTTATCGATTTCAGAGAGGAAGGGAGAGGGAAATAGAAACATCAATGATGAAAGAGAACCATTGATCAACTGCCTCCTGCACACCCCCTACTGGGGATGGAACCCACAACCTGGGCATGTGCCCTGATCAGGAATTGAATCATGACCTCCTGGTTCCTAAGTTGATCTCAACCACTGAGCCACGCTGGTCGGGCTAAGCTGACTTCTTAAAAAGGCCAGGAAATCATAAGTCCTACATTACATATTCAACAATAGAACCTTTAGATTTGTAAAGTATTTTCACAGTAAAAATATAAGTTAGCATGGCCTTGGTTAAATTATGCATTATGAGCATTCTGTAATAATTTTATTATTAATAGTAATGACAAATTATAATTGCAGACTCTTCCAGCTTTTTAATGTATCACTTCATCTATTGTCTCTAATTTTATCCTCAATGCAACCTTGTACAAATGAAGACAGGGTATTGAGCAATTTGCTTAATGGCAGATCTGGGAATAAAACCCAGATTCTCTTGGGTGTGTTCAATAATTACTTGTTTATACACTGACCTCTTGGGGTTCTCCTAAAGAAAAAGTGCTGTGAATCTTAGGCCAGCTCATAGACTCCCTTATGTCAATTTAAGTTAAAACAAAGTTACCCATTTAAAACATTTTTTGATTATGTGATAATTTTATTCATAAAACACCCCCAATTATGGTAACCAAATTAAGTAAAAAATTCAATCTCAACTCACCCTTTGAAATCTCAAATTTTGAATGCATTACAATAATCTGTGCCACAGACAAGCTATACCTAAAAGGATGTTAAATGTAGGCATAAACCTTATTAAAACATTAAAAAAGAAATAATGAACTATAAACTAATCAGAGATTAAACAAAAATGTTATTTTATTTTTAAAATAAAATATTCAGATATAATGACTATTGATAAAAAGATATATGTGATAACAATTTCCAAAGCTAATTTTGGAGTCTGGAAAATGAAAACAAAGAAAAAATTCATAATAGGTAAAGTAGAAGGAAGACCATCTATGAAATCCATTGGAACATCTAAAAACTAGAAAGGTGATTTTTATATATGTAATAAGATGGATATTGGAAACCCAAGAAAAATGATATGTAGATTTATTTTATAAATAAGAGTTTAGAAATAAATATCTAAGCCAGAATTTGAGCAGAAGTAGAATTGAGGCAGAACTCTGTAAATATCACAAGTTTTATGTTTCAAAATCTGTTAACAGGCTTCAAATCATGTATTTTTTGTATAATATAAGACATTTGAGACCCTGATAAGCTTATTAATTAGCCCTAAGTCACACAGGTAGACTGAACCCAGGATTCTTATACAGACTTGCCCTAATATATTCAGGGCTTGGCAAAAAGGACACAAGCCACAGCCCCCAGCCTGATAGGCTCCCTTCTCTTCTCTTCTCTTCTCTTCTCTTCTCTTCTCTTCTCTTCTCTTCTCTTCTCTTCTCTTCTCTTCTCTTCTCTTCTCTTCTCTTCTCTTCTCTTCTCTCCTCTCCTCTCCTCTCCTCTCCTCTCCTCTCCTCTCCTCTCCTCTCCTCTCCTCTCCTCTCCTCTCCTCTCCTCTCCTCTTCTCTTCTCAAGCTTCTCAAGCTTCTCAAGCTTCTTTCTGCACCATGAGGGAAAACTCACATACACACACACACATGCATACACATACACACACCCCTGCATACAAGCACATGGCCACACAAGCTCATACACATCTCAGCTCACAAATCCAAGGTCTGCCCAAGCACTCTCCCCAGAACCACCCCCTCTTGTGTTCCCCTCAGAAGTAACCCTCTCCATGGTGCAGGCTGGGAGGTCAAGGTAGCCTCTGAAAGCAGAGGCCTCTTTGGGTAGGGAATTCAGGGTCCCAGAAACCTAGATCATAGTGTAAAAGCTGGTGCTTGGGCTCTGGATGGGCACTTCTCCTTAACCCCAAGGATTCCTCCTGCTGTGGTGCTGTGGGGCAGAACTAGAATATGTTAAAGTAGGTCTTCTGAAATATGTTAATTTAGTCCAAGCCTTCCTTTCCCAGGTCCAAGGGTAGGACCTTTTTTGTAATCCTCACCTAAGGACATGCTTAGAGAGAGGGGAGAGAGAGAGAGAGAGAGAGAGAGAGAGAGAGAGAGAGAGAGAAATGATGTGAGAGAGAAACATTGATTGGTTGCATTCCATATGTGTCCTGACCTTTCAGTGCACAACACTCAACCGACTGAGCCATTTTGACAGGGCAAGAGTGGGACTTTTTATAAACCCCTTATGTTTGTACAGGGTTCATGATAAATGAAGCAGTTTCACACATATGATCTCATTTGGTCATGCAAAGTCCCCATGTTGTAAAAAAGGTTAGGTGTCGATGAAAACACTAAGGATCAGAGCTGATAGACTCAATGTCCCAAAGCTAGAAAGAAGCAGAGCTCAAGTCATACACTACTTACTTCTGCTCTGTTTCCATTTCCACCATTCGGTATCTACTCACCAAGCCATTCTCCACTGTGTGAAAGACCACGCTAGATCATAACCAAAATGGAGGGTCCAGAGCTCAGGACCTCAGGATTCTGGAGATATTTGGGCTGAATAAAATTATGATTCCACATACCCTAGCACAGATTACTAATTAATCATCTTAGTCTTCTTGGGCTGTCATCACAAAATACTACAGACTGGGTTGTTTAAATAACAGTTCTAGAGACTTAGAGTCCAAGATCAAGATGTCTGCAAATTTTGTTTCTGGTGAGAGTTCTCTTCCAGGCTTGTAAACAGCCACCTTCTTGTGCTGGCCTCACACGGCCTGTCCTCAGGGCATGGCATTTCCATCATCGAGCATTCTGGGGTCTCTTCTTATGAGGACACTAATCTTATGGGATCAGAGCCCCACTTTTATGACCTCATCTAACCTTTATCACCTCCTCACAGGTCTTATTTCCAAATACAGTCCCACTGAAGGCTAAGGCTTCAACCTATTAATTTTGAGGGAACACAAACATGTTATCTATAACATTAATTCAAATATGACATTTCTATTACAAAGGTAATGCCCAATAAGTAATTTATTTATCCCCCTATTGAATTGATTAAACTGCACAAACATCTGATTACATTTTTTGTGACAAAGTACTTGAAGAGCTTCATATTCTAGACTGATTTACACATAATTGCAAAAAATGTGCTAAGTGTGGTGATAGACATGCAGGACATGCCATGGGTGACTGTCCCTCCTGTTGATGTCATGAGCAACACCTGGTGCTGACACCTTCACCTCTGCCCACCAGCCCTGGGTGGGGCTTCCCAGCTGCTGATGTGTCCACCCTAACGATGAACTAGAGGAGGCGACTTTTATCCCAATGGTAAACATATTTAAAATGACACTCTATATACCATTTTATATTCTGACACATTTAACCATTATTTACATATTATAGTCAGCAAACATTTATTGTGCCAGTGCTGGGGATAATATGGAGAACCAAACAAACAGGGGGCCTGGTCTCATGAAGCTCAGTCTATTGATTACATTGCAAGCATTTTTCTATGCCAAGGGAAACCTTTCTGCCATGATAAATTTATGCTTCCATTGCCCAATTGTATGAAAATCTGTCCTAATGTTGAACATTCATGCTGTTTATAGTAATTAAGTAGCTATGATCAATAGCATTGCTTACATTTTTATTCTTTCCTTGAGATAGAGTCTTCCTCTTCCCTGCTTTTAGATTTTAATATGGATTAATCCCAACATCAATGGAAGTACTCTTTATTTGACACAAGATAATATATTATGAACACTTGTATAATGCAAAATTTTTCCTTTACTTTGACAAAAGAAAGACAACATGGCCAGATATATAACTGTTGAGACAGAACCTCTTCTCAAGGTTCAATGGCCAATCTGCCACTCTTTTAGCCATTTAGCTTTGCGGAGATGTCTGACTCTGCTTGTTTGCCCCTTTTTTAATAGTAACTTTGTTGTTGTTCTGCCTGGATGCTTTGAGGATTTTTTAAGGTATTCTTAAATTAAGAGTTTGTGCAGTCTCTATCCCCCTTACTGGGTTTCACTGACACACACATGGAAACTCTTTCATCTGCATCCTTAGATCATTTTTCCAATAGTGAAGTTGTCAACAATGATTCTGAATATTTGTTTGCTTTCCCCCTTATGGGTAGCTATAGTTCTTAAGTTCTGAAGACTCCACTCTGTAGTCTACAGACAGGTCATCTTCTTGAAATATTTAAATTCATTTTAGTTGTTTATTGTTTTATAGAAATTCTTTCCAAATGTGTCCCTCAGCTCAATGATATAATTTTCCAAGTGTCAGCTCTGCCCTTCTCTGCACCCAGTACAAATTTTAGTTATTTTTCCCAATCTTTCATGGTACAGAAATTCATCTTCATCTCACCTGTCTTCTCTGTGCACCGTATGCCTTTCAGTTAGCCTTTTCTCTTCTTGTCATTTTCTGGGACTGTTCCGGAGAAGCTGAATCCTCACTTATCATACTGTTGATACCTAAATAGTTTTATTTTATCTAGTTACTCACACAAATTATTTTCATAATTTACTTAGTCTGACTTTTAAGAAATATGATTCCTTTACTTTGATGTGACAGTGTTTTATATAGTTCCCACATATGTTTTGTTTTTGTTGCTTTCTGCTGATTTATCCAGTAATCAGGAGATAACTGTGCAGACATATTCAATGTTTATCAGTGAACAGCAAAAGTATTTTACCTATTAATATGCTCTCTCTGGTTGCATGCTCTTCTTGAATCCACAGGGCCTAATTACCAGTTTCCAATAGAATTTTGTCTGGTAGAGTCTCTCTAAACTTCACATCCATTACCTAGTTCTTTTCACCACAGATGAGTGAAGGGCATAGAATGCTATAATAGTCAGTACAAAATGCCACCCACACACACCCCACCCAATGTTCTCTTGTGGCAACTATACTACTCAAAATGAAATTCATTTATATCGATTCTCCAACCCCAAGCTACTGTCTGCCTGGTTGTTTTGTGAGGCTTTGTATTTCTGACTGGGAAGAAATAAGACTGGTGGCCTATATACTGCTTCCAAGAGTGATGATTATATGAGACAATTATCTCACAAGGAAGTAGACACGGGGGGGTGGGGACGGATATCCACACTTTAAATGGAATTATTTTTATTAAGATTGGACCATGTTTGCTTTTTCAGTCCAAGTACATCTTCCTTGCAGTTACTAGATCCTTCCTGATTCCAGTAATAGGATCATTGCTAGTGTTGTTTGTTTTTCTTCTTTGTTTATTTGTTTGTTTGCTTTGCTGTTGTCAATTTTTAGCTTTGAATATCTCAGAGGAACTTGGAAAATTTTATACCAGGGGCTGCTAGCTACATGCTATGTTAAACCTGAGAAATAAAAAATTTCAATTTGAAATTGTATTTACACAGATAAACACACAAAGAATTTTTTTTGACCCCTGTGATTAGACAAAGTCTCTCAAGGTTAGGCTACCATTTTAAACTAGTTACAGGTTATGTGAATAAAGGCCTTGCCAAATCAGATCTAAATGCACAGGCCCCTTGTTGTTCAATTACTAGTCAAACCCAAGATGCTAGTGTATTGTGATTAAAATAATAGAAATATGTTTATCCCTGAGGATTTATCCTTGTGTGCTTTTTAAAAGACCCCTTGACCATCACTTCAAACCATCTGGGAACCACTTTAAAGTTATGCCAATTCTAAGGAAAGAGTAAGGATCAATGATAATCTGTTGAACCTCTCCCTCAACTACGCACACACACAAATATGCACACACAAGTTTACACACACGTGCTCACATAAGCACTGTTGAGAGAACAAATACAGAGTTAGTCAAGCGTAAGCTCATCACATGAGGGCAGGGTTATCAGCACATTGCAAAACCCACTCCCATTAGCATATCCCCAAGAAAATAAATAAATTACCTCCTTCAGGGACAATTGTAGTTCCATAAGGGAAGCTTGACAATATTATGAGTCACTCCAAGAAAGTCTGTCATCATGTTTAATTATATTTTCAACTATTAAAATAAAACATGCCCAAGTAAAATAGCATAAGGAACAACATTTATCTTTCTATTATGTGAGAAAGCATAAAAGAAGAGAGTATAATACCATAAATGACACCATTCAAGTTTGCATCTTTATTCCCGAAACCCACTTACGAAACAATAGGACAGAGCACCATGGGAATAAAAGATCATTTTCCGTTAGACTTTAGTAACATAATTAAAAGCATGACTGGAGCACAGTTCCTGGGTTCTATTTCCAGGAGATTATATCAAAATGATGCAGAATAGTTCATATCCTTTCTTATTTGCAAATATTATTATAATAAATTTCTTGTCAGATCATTGCATAATATACCAATTAATTTTAGTGATTGGCTAAGTGATGACAATCTCTCACATAATGAATAATGTTGCACAAGAATAACATCTCAGATTTATGATTGTAACTGTTTCTTTAACTTTGTTTCTTTTTTATTTTACCTCCCACAGCTAAAGGTCAGAAAGTGGTTAGAATGATACAGACAAAAATAAGAGAAATGTCAAAATTATGGATGTGAAACTTTTAAAAAATAGCCTTTACTTTGAAGCTTTTCATGGGTTTTTATACAAACAACAGAAAAAGAAAGACTAAGTGTCTGCCCAGCTCTGGGCCTGATGTGCAGTAGACTACATGGCAAACAAGCTTCTGGATTTTTGAAGGGTACCAGTCCTTATCCCAGAGCCTGGCACATTGTAGGTACTCAAAAGTTATTAAATGAACATTAATTGATCAATTACTTTTGTTTTAGAAGCTTCTATTCAACAAGAACACTTAATTCATTAACCAAAAATACATTTATTGGAATTGTTTCTGTAAAATTTATTTTCTTTCTGGCTATGTTCCCCTATCTTTTCAAATGAGGCAAACCAGATTGTCTAACATCACAGATACTTCTAATTTGTATTAGTGTCCAATTATGTACATTACTAAAGGCATATTATCTGCCCGTAGCCCTGCACTTTTTGCTTTAGAAAGCCATGGCAATCCCATTTAAATTATTTTAACCTGTTCACTTCCGGTAGTTGTAATGGCAGAGCCTTCTGGGCTCTGTAACATAATAGCTTCCCTTTATCACGCTGAATGGTTTATTGGAGCCTGCTTGTGCCGATGATGTAGTTTTACCACGGTGAGGCCACCCCTCCAGGGCTTTCCACTCTGTTTGGGGACTCTTCTGTCATTTTAATGTTTAAGGGTTTGTTTGTTTTCTTGTGGAAGGGACTTCCATTTAATTTTAGCATTATTTACATTATTTATTATCGGGAGACAAATTGAAGACCGGGGGATTGAGAACAGTGCGCTGTGCTTCAGAACCGCGCTGCCGTCTGTGGCAGACCTGTATCACTGCGGACATTCCGTCCCTCCGAGTCATCCCACAGACTCTCGCTCAAATGCACACGGCTGCTTCCAGTTACAGAAACAAATGGAAAAATAATGCTTGGCCTCTTTCAAAACTTGAATTTCACAAATCCAACTGCTCTCCCATTCTTAGTAGACTTGCAGACTCTGCCCATTTCCCTTTGTCGTTTTCATCTCTGGGCTCTGGCTCCGGGCCAGAAAACATAGCAGCCTGGGCTTGAGGTTGTGGTACCCAATTCGAGGTTGTGGTACCCAATTCTGAGTGAGATTAAAGCCCTCGCTCCTTCTGGCTTCTGACTCCACGCTAAGGCCCAGACTTCTGCCTCGCACTCTGTTCTGCAGCCTGCCGGATCTTCTGCCCCATACTTCCATCTAAGAAGGAGGGACCTTTCATGGAAACTGAGCCCACAAGACACCAGGGGGCTCAGCCTCTTTTGGGTTTAATTCTCTCCAGTCTGTTTTGCGAATCCAGCAACTGGGGTTATGCTTTTCCTGGCTGTTCTCCCCACTATCTAAAAGGGACTTTTGTTATCAATCAGTTTCACCCTCAGAAGACCTGTGAGATAATGACTAATCTAATGACACAAAAGGGAGTTAGAAAATAAAATGTTATTTTCCCAAAAGAAATATAATTTTCATAAATTAAACATATCATGACTGAAAAAGTATGGTATTACTTAATTGATGTAACTTCAGAAAAGGAAGAACATAATATTCCAAATTGAATGTGATAAGGATTGATTGACCGATCTCAGCTTCCATTCAACCACAGGCATCAGAAATACCTTTGTGTTTTTTCAGGTCACTTCTGAAATCAGACAAAAGAAAAGCAGTTACTAAATAGTAATGTAAAGGGTCAGTCAGTGTAACTAACAAAAACCTTGTCATTTTCAGATCAATCAACAATACCCAAAGGCAACAATCATGCCTTCCTTAACAATGTCAATGAGTTGAAAGATTTAATTAGAAGTAAAATACAATGATCAAGAAACATGAAAAGAAAAAATACTGTGGATAATGATAAAAAACTAAATACCTATAAAACCGTCTCCTGGTAACTTTGCCATGGATTAGATTGATCTGGAATTGTAGGCCTTCAACAGCCCTTGAAATGGTGAAATTATTTGCATATCAACCTTCAGAGACCACTTTATTCCAGTGAGAATCAGCAAAGAATATAGAAAATCAATGGGGCTGAATTCTTCCAAATTTAGGCAGGCTGCAACACAAAGATACCCTTCCTGGTGACACATCCAAATGAACTCCATCCAAAATCAAACCTTTTTGGGTAAAAAAGCTAATGAATAAATTCCAGCACCACTTTTTTTCTGGTATGTAAATTTTCTTTGGCAAAAGAAAATTTCTGTATAACAAAAATCTCATTGAATTTAGTGAAATCCATGCAGCAGCCAAAAGTCAATACCATTTAGATGCCAAATGTTACAATCACTTTTATTGTTTGATTGACTTCAAAAACTAACCCACAAAATATCCTTGATCTCTGTTCAGTTTCTGGGAATTTCAGAAAAAAATTCTAGTTAATGGCTTAGTAATATGCATTTATACTTATTTTATTCAGAGCCAGAAAATACTAAAGTCACTGGCATGTAAATTGTTCCATAAATGATTTTTCTCCAAATATAGACTGACTACAGTGAAACTTCATGCTTTCTTTTAATATCTGAGTTGTTTAATCAAAGACTAGGCTCAAAACACTTGATTCTCTCAACTTTGTGATCACCTCATTCGAAGCGGTAAGTAGCATGTAATAATGTAAGAATCCAAACAGGATGCTGAGATATCTGTAATTCCTCACTCACTAAATCTTGACCTGAAACATAAATTAAAAGAAACTGCTCAAAACAATGGAACTATTTCTGCTTCTCTGTGTATAGCTTCCAATTTGTGTTTGGTCTGAGTTTAAAAACAAAACAAAACTTCACATTAATGTTTAAGATAACTAAAATCAGATCTCACTTCTTAGTAAAAGATCCTTAGAGTCCATACTGTGATGCAAATAGGCTTCCCTACTGGAGATAACAAGACCTGCTATGAGGCTGGCTGCCTATTAGAACAAGGCCTTCCAAGGTTTCAGTTCAAAGCTGAAGAAATTCCCCCTCATTTCACTTACTATGACCTAGATTTTAGAGAATTACGTAATTTTAAGTAACAAGATGTATCAATCTGGCTTTCTCGGACTAGTTTTATTTTTAATATTCTCTATCCTTGGCATCTAGCAGGATGCCCAGCCTGTAGTAGTACTTAGTAAATATTTGATAAATGAATAAGCACATAAAATGAATAAGTATCTTAGCTAATCTTGTTACTTATTAGGTGATGGACAGCTTTTTAAAAATTCATATCCTTGAAAAAAGTTTCTACAAATACAGGGGATATCGTCCCAAAATATTTAATGTGGGAGTGGGAAGCAGATTTAACTAAACATATGAAAAAGAAATTTCTCAAGCAGTAATCTAACCAGGATTTCTGGTTCAGCTTTCTTAATTCTATGTCATAAAATATTTAGGTCCCATTATTAGTTTTTTTAAAGCACTGCAGATTTCACAAACCAATGGTTCATCATTTATTTTAATACTTTATAGTTTTAAGAGAGATAAAAGGAAGAAGCCAAAAGCCACTCATGCCCTTTGCCTTCAAAGCATAATGTTAATTAATATGAAGAATCAACGTAAACACAGACAGAAGATGATCTCAGCTTCAAGTATCCTCAGAAAGTTGTTATTATTGCCCTACCACACATACACACACTACCCAAAGAATCAGTCTGCACCACTTTCAATTCTATCCTCAGAACAATATATAACAATGGTATTCTTCAGTAAGAAGAAAATTGGTGTCAAAAAACATAGAAATAATAGCTAAGAAGCATAGTTATGAATATAGTTAGAAGTCTGTGTGTGAATCATATGTAATAGTATTGATTTTAGAGACTGGTCACCCTTCCTTTCACCCTAGCACCACCAATTCATAGTTGTGTGATTTAATATGCTTTCTCATCTCTAAAGTTGGCCAATAATGCCAGCTCCATAAGATTGCTTATAACATTGAATGGTCAGGCACCTCATAAATATGAAATGTCTATACTTCCTGCATGCACACATATGTGTGTACATGATGTTTTGAGTAATTTTTAAAAATCTAAATATTTTTCTTAAAATTTGTATTATTCAGGATTTTAAAGCAAAGGAATGTGCCCTAATGACGATATGCCTGATGGTTAACAGAAACAAATTTATCTGGCTAAATATAGAGGCTATTTATAAAATGAAATTGTATCTTATTATTGAGACTGTAGCCTAACATTTAAAATATTGTAAATCAACAATATATACTTTCATCTTTATATTTTATTTCTACATAACCTAACATGTTATGATTAATTCTGAGCACCTATAACATAATCTTAAACTCTAATATGACAAGTCAGAAAAATGAAAGAGTTTTTTTTTAATCCAGACTTTCATAATTTAAAATGTAACCTTTTGGTTTACATGATGCCTGCAAGCAGTGACATGGCTGTTGACGACATTAATATCACTATTTCTGTCACTAAAATCTATAGCAAATACATTAGCAGCCACAAACGGAGGTAGTTTTTCAGAGTTTACTAATTGAATTGCTGCTGTGAACTTAGTTTTGCAGTGTTAATACATAAAAATACATAGCTGAGAAAGAAACTCAAATCCTGGGAAGATACCTGAACAGATTGATAGCTACCTTTGAATCTATATACTTGTGTTTAAGTGACATACTGTGTTCTTATTATTGATATTGTGGAATGACATTCCCCAAATGGTGATCAAATAGACAAAGGCTATCTGTTTGAGACAGAACAATTTACCAAACATCCTAAAGTAAAATCAAGTACTAATGAAGCAAAAGAGCAGATGCTCTTGGTTGCAGAATCTAGAATTAACTGAATTCTTACTCAGTTTGACATTGGCTGTATCTACCTTCAGCCTTCCAATACCCCTCAGAGCTAAAAGGTATTTAGGTTCAATGCACACTTTCCTGGTGGTAACATTTGGGAATGTAGACAGATGACGCCCTATTAGAGAGGTGAGGCTGGCATTCAAACACCAGCAGTCCTACTGCAGAGCCTTCACTTAACCATGGCAGGACCTTGCCTTTTCCTTAGAAGGGAGTTTTCCATCTGATATTCCTGGATAATGGAAGAAATGTGATGTTAAATTCTGAACAATTGGTAATTTTAAAAAAATCACTCTTCTTGCTGGTTTGATTCCCGGTCAGGGCATATGCCTGGGTCACAGGCTTGATCCCTGGTAGGAGGGTGTGCAGGAGGCAGCTGATTTATATGTTACTCTCACATTAATGTTTCTCTCTCTCTCTATTTCTCTTTCTCTATAAAAATCAAAATATATATATATATATATATATATATATATATATATATATATATATTTTAAAAATACTCTTTCTATTATAAAGAAAAAATTCATTCTAATGTCTCTACTCCGAAATTTTGCCATTATTTAATAGGATTAAAAGCTGAAAGTCACTTTCTTTACTCAATCTATTATGAGTCCCAGATATTTAGAACTGGATAGTTTTTCTGCCACTGCTTACTGGCCTTCTCATTCTGTATGTGGGGGAAATGGGGTAGGGAGGTGATGAGCATGAAGACGGCCTCATTCAGAGTCATGAGTTGGTTGGTGGCCCAAGACCCCTGGCTCCTGGACCCTGGCTCATTCCACCTCCTGTCTCAGCAGAGTGTCCCAATGATGGGTTTCCTAAAATCCGATGTTCCTTATACACCTTCAGAGAAAACATAGACAGTATTCATTAGATATCATTGTCCTAGTTATTATCCAAGTTGTAAACGAATAAAGACATTTTGTTTAAAGCAGAATTTTACACCATTGGGCATTGGTCACAAATTCAATATTCTTCTAAGAATTAATCTAAGAATAGGAAAAGACAAGTACACTTTTATTTGATAGTACATCTGTACTATTAAAAGAAGAAACTCTCCAAGTAAAACAAGTTATTGGCAGTAAAATGTGGGGTTTCCCCATCAATTTTAATATCAAATACCATATTGGGAAGCCCCAACTGCTGGCATCAAGAGAACAAAAGGATTCATAAATGGGATGTTGTTCGAATGTGCTTTTGTCAATGGCTCTCTCTTTTTCCATTTATGCTCTGTTCTTTGTAATTACCTAAACAACAAAACATAATCTTAATTTTATATATTTGACTTTGTGATTAACTTGTTCCATGTGGAACTTAAAGGTATATCACATAACCTCTAAGAACTCATTCATCCTTCCTAAGGTTATTTAAATAATACTAATTCTAAATCCCCACATATTATGATTTGCCCTAAGGTGGTAACTGAAAAGCTAAGAAAAAATAAAATGACTCATGAATAATTGGACATTTGATATTTAATATTTGAAGCTTCTCAGAATAGTTGAGACTTTGTTCTTACCAATAAAGTTTCATGTACTTGAATCAAATAATATCAGAGTTTGCTAAACACCAAACTTTATTCATTTCATATCTATATTAAACAAAGGGGAAGGGCATATATTAAAACAAAGGGGAAGTTGATAACGTTTTTTAAAAGGGGGTTTACTTTTATTCTTATTTGAAATTTATTATCAAAATGAACATAGTCCTGGCTAGGTAGCATAGTTGGTTGGAGCATTGTCCCATGAGAAGGTTATGGGTTTGATTCCCAGTCAGGGCATATACTTAGGTTGTGGTTTTACTCCCCAGTCACTAGGATAGCATACAGGAAGCAACTGATCAATGTTTCTCTTTAAGTCAATAAACATATCCTCAGGGGTGGGGGGTGTCAAATGAACATAAAAAATAAGAAACACCAAAAATGCTGTAATTTAATCTTAGATGTAATAATGGAATATTTTTACATATCTATATTTTTCATGAATATCAATTAGGATATTTTACTGCATTGCACTATTACTGTTGATCTTCAACCTTTGTAAGTTCCTTAAAATTGTACATTGTATTTTGTTTCATAATGATGTATACAATCTACATATATAAAAGGCTAATATGCTAAGTGTCTGTCTGGGTAATGATGTTATGTAGCAATACTCAGCTTCCTCTCCCTAGCAACTAGCCTCCTTACAGTTTCTTCAGCCCAGGAACACGACTTGCTTTATAGCCAGGTGCAAACATTTCACATTGTAATCAAATGTCTGTGAAGCATTTTCCCTCATCTCATTTGATCCTTACAGAAGTCCTGGAGTAGGTAGATAGGAGACTTGGTGGAATCCTATTTTCTTTTCATTAGCTGGAAAACAGAGATTTAGAACAGCAGTCGCCAACTTTTAGGACCTCACGGACCACCAGTGGTCTGCGGACCACCAGTTAGCGACCACTGATTTAGAAAGTTTAGAAACTTGATCTGACTGAAAAAAGTAAGAAATAGTAGACCTTGAAAATGACTTCAGGTTTTCTCACTGTGCAGAATATAGTCAAACACTGCTGCAGTTAAATATTTTACTCTTTGTTCTCCCTGGGTGATCTACAATAATAATCTGCTTTGTGTTGATATTTATTGCTGTGTTGCTAACAATTACCTGAAAGAGAAGTTGGGGTGCTTCACTGGACTGGAAAAAGTTAAGCTACATCAGAAAGCAGGTCTAATAAAGCAAGTTTATTCTATATCTATAAAAGGCTAAGTTTACACACGCATGCACAATACATATAAAGCTCTCACTGGCACCAATCACATGCATGTGTTTCCATCTGTCATTGTTGATCGTGAATTTGGTTGACACTTCTATTATAGAGAAAGAGCGAATAGCGATATTAAAATATTGCTCCTAATTCATTTCCTTTCAATGTACACAAATCCGTGCACTGGGCCACTAGTATAGATCATAAAATCAGACTGTGAGAGAATGTGAGTCAGAGGAACCTAATAGATTTTGATCTAATGGGAAATGTATAAATCTGGATTTCTTGCTTCTATCAAATGTATAAACTCAGCTTCACTGCTTTGAGCCTTGGTTTCCTTTCCATATAGAGGGGAGTGATAATACATGCTAATTTTAATGAGGATTAAGGGACTATAGGGCTAGCATTCAACATTGGTATTCTTACTGTTACCATCTAATCCCACCTTCTTGGAAATAGGAAAGTCTGTCAGCCATAGGGAGAAATGCCTAAACAAAGGTCATGAGGTCTTCAGGTCATGTATTCAGGTTATGATCCCACCTCCTGGGGGAGTTAGCTTCATCTGTTTCAAATACACCTTTATGCCAGGCTTTCTGGTTAGGCTTTATAAATAAAGGGGGGAAATCTTTCCATGGTAAAAACTGATTTGATTCCCACTCTTGATAGCTGAATACTGGAAGGACAGGACCAGCAGTCCTCCGGGGACTAGCAGTAAGGGACTATAGGAACATGAGACCTACGCTACCTCAACACATTTCTTCTGCTTACTTCGTGTGTCATGACTAAACTCGGGAAGCCTCTCCCTGAATGGTTATCAATAGGGAACATTATCTCCACCACAGGAAAGAAAATTGGTGGGACTGGAGGCGAAAGAGTAGGTGGCCCAGTGAGTTAGCAGCAGGTTGTTAATGGGGACCCAACACAGCTCCCTTTCTTAACTCTTTTCCTGTTGTCCTGCTCTTTTTTTCTGTTCTCTAGCTGACACCCTAGGAGGAAGTAGGTGGTGCACTCTGACACTGTTCTCTGCCTCCTTGCTTCGCTCTGCTCTGCCTTATCTATTCCTCCAAAAAATTTTTTGCAGCTTAGTTAGATATTAACAGGAAAGTGCCAATTATTCTCATCAAGGTCAATGGTCATCTACTTTTAATCTTCTGTGGCATATTTGCTCAGAAATCTAGATAAGTCTCCAGTGGCCCACATTCCAGGCAATGTGAAGGAATTGTTTGTAAGTGGTGTCTGCTGGTCCCCACATTGAAAAATTGGAAGCACAAGGAGTCCAGTGAAGCTAACTTTGCACATAAAACATGACTGCTGTGGTACTTCCCAATGGGAATCTGGCTTCCTACTGGAAGGCTGGTCTGTTTATTTATAAAACTCATATGGCTCATGAAATTTGCTTTCTTTTAGCTCATTAAAGCTTTTATTTCTTAAGAAAGAAAAGCGGGGGGTGGGGGGGACTCCCAGCATTCATTTCTCTGCTGGTAGCTCTTTAGAGATTCCACTCTCTCTTCTGAATTGTGCTCCTTTGACATGGATTCCCAAATGATCTGCTGATTCACCACCACCCTGGCTCCTTTCCTGGCAGCTGGTCTGCACTTTGTTATGGGAGTTCCCTAAGTCAGAGCTGGCGCACTTTATGGTTAATTTATAGTGCCACAGGTGTGTTTCTGAACAATTTAATAAATGTAATTGAATCCATTATATACCAAACAAGTTGTTTCACAAAGTTTTATTCATAGAGTTGCCATCTACTGAGGGACACTAGTAATTACTCTTATGTTGTGTAATAATTAATCTAGATATTCCCACAAAAACAGAAAAATCATCTTGACACCTGTTTTTCTTCAAATTAATACAGTGATCACTGGCTTGGAGCCAATGACAAAGAATGCTTTAAAAGATAAAGGTATACTAAGGACTTCCCTAGTTTGTTTTGGAAAGGGACTGCATTGAATAGCACACCTTGTATATATTCAGAAAAGACCAGATCATCATATGCTCCCATTTGTTTTGGAGCACTGTTATGCCTCAGCCATTTGAAAAAGTTTAATTATTTATCTTGTGTGGGGGAAGAATAAAAGTCACATGGCTATCTAAAGATGCTGCTAATGTAAATTAAAATACTTTTCCATGAGTGTTTTTGAGATTTAATGTTAATATGCAGTATTATTAGTCCATAGAAGGGAAATAAAATGTAGTGCTGAGAACTTAATGCCCCCAACATATCAAATAGAGACCAAAGAAGAATTCTGCTTCATGGACAAAAGTTGTCACTGAGATGATAATTTGCATTTGTTTGTTCAAATACTGTGGAGTACTTAGGATGCATGATCATTGTGGGCTCCTCTTGAAATTGTTCATACTTTCAATAAGTCAAAACATTTTGATTACTAATGTTAGGAGAGGTGGCTAAATTTATTAGACTAGATTTTTAGTAGAAGAAATATCAGAGATCTGCATTGACTGATCTAGTTTGTGAGAGAAATTTCTAATATTTGCGGTTTAATCACAGACTCAATGGCAGAGGATGAGAAGCAGTTGGAGGTAAAGAAAAGAAGTCTGAATCAGACTTGCCGTCTCGGTCCAGCTTCTACTGCTAATGAGCTAGGCCATCTGGACCTCCATTTTTTTACATGTACAATGAACTGCTCAGACAAGATGATCTCTCAGGCCCCTTCAGTCTTTAAAATACCTCAAGGTGAAAGCTGCCATACATTCCACTTGCCAATATTAAAGTTTCTGGGATGACAAGGAAGTCATTTGGTGCCTAAGTTGCCCTAAGACTGAACAGCTGCTTTTAAACCTGGCTGTACCTGTTGGTTCACAAACCTTAGTCTTTTTAAAAATTTATCTTTATTTTTGAAAGTATTACAGATGTCCCCCTTGTCCTCCCATTCACTACCTCCACTCTGAACCCACAACCCTGGGCCTTCACAACCCTATTATCTGTATCCATGGGCTATGCATATATATGCATATAAGTTCCCCGTTAATCTCTTCCCACCCACCCACCTCCACCTTCCCTCTGAGATTCCACAGTCTGTTCCATGCTTCTGTGTCTCTGGATCTATTTTGTTCATCAGTTTATTTTGTTCATTAGATTCCACATATGAGTGAGATCATGTGATATTTGTCTTTCTCTGACTGGCTTATTTCACTTAGCGTAATACTCTCCAGGTCCCTCCATGCTGTCTCAAAGAGTAAGAGAGTCTTCTTTTTTACTGCTGCATAGTATTCCATGGTGTAAATGTACCACAGCTTTTTTTATCCACTCATCTACTGATGAGCACTCGGGCTATTTCCAGATCTTAGCTATTGTAAATTGTGCTGTTATGAACATAGGGGTGTATATATTCTTTCTGATTGGTGTTTTAGGTTTCTTAAGATATATTCCTAGAAGTGGGATCACTGGATCAAATGGTCCATTTTTAACGTTTTGAGGAAACTCCATACTGTTGTCCACAGTGGCTTCAGCAGTCTGCATTCCCACCAGCAGTGACAAACCTTAGTCTTGACCTGGATTTTGAATTTCTAATTCCTAGTGGTATGATTCTCTTCCCAGCAGTATGATTCCCCTTGAGAGCCATTTCTAAATAACTTCATATTAAGTCACTATGGACTTCCATTTTTAAATTACTATGGTAGATAAAAATGGACACTGTTATTATTTTCTACTAGAGGCCCGGTACATGAGAATCGGGCCTCTCTCAGTCCAGGACCCCTCAGGATCGGGCCTAAGCTGTCAGACATCCTTCTCGCAGCCCAGGGCTCTCGCAGTCCGGGACCCTTGCTCCTTAACGCTGGCCTGCAGTGGAAGCAGGAGAAGCTCCTGCCACCGCCACTGTGCTCGCCAGCCATGAGCCCAGCTTCTGGCTGAGCAGAGCTTCCCTCTGTGGGAGCTCACTGACTGGCAGGAGGCAGCTCCTGTGTTGAGCGTCTGCCCCCTGGTGGTCAGCGTGCATCATAGCGACTAGTCATTCTGCTGTTTGGTAAATTTGTATAGTACGCTTTTATTATATAGGGTTGGTGACAATGCATAATATAGCCGTTTTCAATAAAGATAAATAAATACATATATGTCATAGACTGCACATTTGATCTTCTAATCAGAAGAAAATACAAGCATCTTTATTTAAAGTACATATAAGAGTATTTTTGAAAAAGTCATCTATAATAATAAAAGCATAATATGCTAATTAAACTAGATGTCCTTCTGGACGACCTTCTGGATGAAGCTGGGCTGAGAGGGAAGCCCGGGTTCCGGGTGCCTGCCAGCGGTTGGAGGGAAGCCCAGGTCCCAGGTGCCAGAGGGAAGCAGGTACCCGCAGCCGGGGAAAGGAAGGCCTACTCTTGCACTAATTTCGTGCATTGGGCCTCAGTGATTTAATAAGAGGAATGTTCTTTGCCATTCAAGAGAAAGATACCATTCCTAGGATGACAAGGAAGGATTTGATGAGGTATTGTCTAAGACAGAATACCTATTTTGGTCTTTTAAACCACAACATTTAAGACTATATTTTATACACACACACACACACACACACACACACACACACACACTCCAGGCTCTAGGATACACTGCTCAAGACTTAATTTAAGGGGGGAAGAAAAATTAAGTACTGAATTTTTCATCTTCTCAAAGGGGCAGTTAGAAGCTGCTACTTTGCTCTTTACCTTGACAGTTACATGAATAAAATGTTTAAAGTTCTTTTGGAAAAAAATTAAAACAGCAACTGGTACAATGAAAAAAAGAGTGGCTACCTTTCAAATTGTTGTGAAAAATAATACAAGAGAAATTAAGCATTAAAATAAAAGTATAAATCAAGATGACTAAGGTAGAACAGGCATAATAAAAAATAAAAGGTCTAAATTCCCCGTTTACAAGGCAGACTCTTAAAAAATCATTGAAAATAAAATCTAATATTTTATTCTTTACAAGAAACTTTTCAAAAGTAAAACAGCACAAACATATATCAACATAAGGCTCTAGAGCAGTGGTTCTCAACCTTCCTAATGCCTCGACGTTTTAATACAGTTCCTCATGTTGTGGTGACCCCCAACCATAAAATCATTTCCGTTGCTACTTCATAACTGTAATTTTGCTACTGTTATGAATCGTAATGTAAATATCTGATATGCAGGATGTATTTTCATTGTTACAAATTGAACATAATTAAAGCATAGTGATTAATCACAAAAACAGTATGTAATTATATTTGTGTTTTCCGATGGTCTTACCAGTGGTCGGCAAACTGCGGCTCGGCAAACTGCGGCTCACGAGCCACATGCAGCTCTTTGGCCCCTTGAGTGTGGCTCTTCCACAAAATACCTGCTCTTTCACAAAATACCGACTTCTGCGCATGGGCCACGAAGTTTCAATCGCACTGTACGTGAGCGCCCGCATGTGGTATTTTGTGGAAGAGCCACACTCAAGTGGCCAAAGAGCCGCATGTGGCTCGCGAGCCACGGTTTGTCGACCACGGTTTAGGCGACCCCTGTGAAAGGGTTGTTCGACCCCCAAAGGTGTCGTGACCCAAAGATTGAGAACCGCTGCTCTAGAGTGTGACTTCCTCTCCTATGTGCTCACAAAACAACCCAGGGTAAATGACATCGACATCAGTGTTACTTGTAGAGATGGCTGCATTCCCTGTAAGCTCCTTGAGAACATGGACAATGTGTTTTGTTTATAGGCCTGTTCTCAACAACTAACAGAGTATCTAGAATTTAATCAGAATTCAGGAAATATTTGTCTAGTGAATAAGTTAATGAATTAATAATTATTATTTTTTTAATAAGACAAATGTTAAATTGAGGGATGATTGTATAATATGCTCACTACCTAGTTAATATGCCCCATTAAAGCAAACACAGGTTCTCCTAGAATTCACCCTCAGCTTAGATACATTGTTTTACATTATTAATAATTATCATTAACCAAAGGGTCCTGGATTTGATTCCGGTCAAAGGCACCTTCCTCTGTTGCAGGCTCCTCCCCAGCCCGGGGCCCTGATCAGGGCTCGAGCAGGAGGCAATCAATCCATGTGTTTCTCTCACATCGATAGTTCTCTCTGTCTTTCCCTCTCTGCTCTCTCTAAAAATCAATGGAAAAATATCCTTGCGTGAGGATTATAATAATAATAATAATAATAATAATAATCACTACCATTAGCAGCCTTCCTTCATTTACCAATACCTGAATTTCCTTCCCCTTTTATAAGACCACATTTCTTAACCCCATGATCATTGCTCCATTTTTCTGAACCTGCTTCATGCGCTAGTTTGTAAAGGGCCATTTTTCCTCTGGTAAACAGTTCACAAGTCATCCTAGTTTATATAAGTAATCTGAGAATTGTTTTAAGTAATATCCATTCACCCAAAAGTATTCCACTAAAATTAAAGGAAGATAATTGGTAACCATGAGGACCAAAATAGTGAGAGATTATCAAAAAAATAAACCACTGAGAAAAATGTAGTAATGACCAGGCAATAAATAAAAATGACTTTTATTAGCACAGAATTGTAGGATCTGGAGTAGCAATAAATTGAAGCAATTGGGTTTGAGCACATTTGTGATTTGACAAAACAGAATGATTTATATAATATACAGTGAAGAATGACTACAGTTAAGAAAGTTGCTATCTTGGAAGATTCAGTGAGTGGGGATACCATTAATAGAAGAAATCTTTTTTTAAGTACAATTTTCTAAAAAATAAAAGTACTTGTTTCTAAAAAATATGTAAAAGTACAGCTTTGAGAAAAAAAAATGTCATGCAGAGAGAATTTGATGGGCCCATAGAGCACTCAGAATGAGAAATCTAGTAGGTAGTTGAAAAGGATTTGTTTTAAATAATGTAGCTAATCTGGTCACACCTTGGAAGGTTTTGACTGAGCACCAGCTATGGTATATACAAGAAGTGATAATTAAAATAAAAGAAATGACTGGATGTTGTAATTGATTAGAGCAGGGAGGAGGGGTAAATAACTCTTGACTCTGCTCAACAACTGTTACTTTAGTGTCACTTACAGTTTTCAGTGAAAATAGAGTAGGACAATGTCCCATTGACATGTTCAAAATCTTTAAAAATCTTAGTGATAAATCACCAAAATAGCAATGGTAACATTGTAAAAGTAAATTCAGCTGAATTAACTAGCATCTTCCACTTTTAAATTTCACAAGATTCTTATTATGTAAGCAACACTTTCCTCATACAAGAGTCTTTTAGGAGCCCTCTATCACATCCATTCCAGCACCATTCTAGCTATGCTATGGATCATCAAGACAGATTGGCTAGAGAGGTAGATCACTTTTGTCAAGGAAAAAAATTTAAAGAGTCAAAGGATCATAACTCTTATCCTATCCAGTAAAAATGGCATTGTTGATGATTTAAGAACTTTGGATGGTACTGTTCAGCCAGGATAATTATAAAAAATACACCACTGCAGAATATTATTCCATAGGTCTGTACATTTTCTGTCCCTTTTCCTATTTCAACTCATCTTACACACCAGAAAGCTTACATTGTCCATAAAGTGGAAGATATGACATATAACAGTTATATCAAAAGAGATCTTTTATGTGAAATCATGTCATAGAGTGATGTTTCAATTTAAGGTAGTAGTAGTAGTAGTAGTAGTTATTTTAACCTATCACAGGAGTAGTGCAGAGGACTTCAAGATTTAGAGTCAAACAGTTGTACTCTTTTGCTGGGCTTTTGGAAATAACACAACTGAATTCTAAAATAGATATAAAACAATAACACAAAATTGTGATAATTACTCTAGAGTTACTGGATTTCATTATTGTTTCAAATAAGAAGGAGTAAGAACAACTTGGAATTCAGCACTTATTTTCTACTCACTGTCAACTTCTTTCAAATTTCATCTTTGATCCTGGAATATAGATTCAGCTTCTTCTTTTGAGTAAGCACATTAACATAGCCTTCCAGGCTCCCCTCTCTATCATTATGTGTCTGTGTTTTATAGCTACTTGAAAAAGTTTTTGTTTCTGGAGACAAATGCATAAAATGGGGGACCCAGTTGAGAGGATGAATTAAAAATATACACTGTCTATTTTATTTTAATTTAGTTTAATTCTAGTCTTAATTTTGGTAATGTAGTATTAGTCCTTTCA
Source organism: Myotis lucifugus (assembly GCF_000147115.1). Taxonomy (NCBI): domain Eukaryota; kingdom Metazoa; phylum Chordata; class Mammalia; order Chiroptera; family Vespertilionidae; genus Myotis; species Myotis lucifugus. The sequence continues at coordinate 3,853,788 of NW_005871155.1, forward strand.
AACCTTGCTCTTTGCAAGCATCATAATTCAAGAAGAAAGTGCAAATAAGTTGTGATTCTTAAAAAACAACTCTGTTCTTAGTTTGTTGACATAAACTTCTTGCTTGACTTGAGTTACTATCGTTGTTGTCATTGTGATGACTGAAGCAAAGCATCTTCTCACCTACACTTCAGGGTCTTCCAATGTACTACCCAATGTACTACCCAATGTACTACCCAATGTACTACCCAATGCACATGTATGTCTAAGAGGAGGAAACAAAGAGTTTTAAGGGGACTTTCACCACCAAACATTAATCATTTTACCTACTATCTGCTCTATTAGTTGTAACATTATTTTTAAGGGGCAAGACTAGGTTGTTCTATATGTGTATGTATGAGCTCTGATGTGTCTAGAATTTGTAAGTTGCTGAGCAAAAATGAAGAATAGGTGTCTCCATTTTTTAATGGTAAAAATTAGTCCCTATAAAAGAAGCAACATGACACAACTCTATCTTTTACTCTCATTCTATTACCTGCCTTGTATTAATTTTCAGTGCTTTAGAACCTAAACAAGAATGAACAATCAGATTGATCTTTAACAAATAAATAAATTCTTTCCTTAACAGTGGAGACTGTGAGCTAGCTCTGATGGGTACTCTATTTTCTGTAATGATCTAAGAAGACTATGTGGTCTCTGAGAAGATAAAATATTTAGTAACACACAAAAAGGTAGAATATAATTTTGTATGATTTTTTTGCACGGTGTGGTAAAATTGCAATGGGTATGTTCCAAGATCCCCAGTGGATGCCTGTAACTTCGGGTACAACTAAACCCTTTATATATTACGTTTTTTCCTGTACATACATACCTATTATAAAGTCTAATTTATAAATTAGGCATAGTCAGAGATTAATAATAACTACTAATACAATAGAATAGTTGTAGCAATATACGGTAATAAAAGTTATATACAATATACAGGTGATAATATTACAGAATTGTACACATGAAATATATAATTTTACTAACCAATGTCACATCAATAAATTCAATAAATTTTTTTAAAAAAATGTTATGCGATTGTGGCATTATTAAGTACAATAAGGGTTACTAGAACACAAGCACTGTGATACAAAAAGTGTCCATCTGTAACCAACTGAGGTGGTTAATAAGTGACAGTCAGGGAGAGTCTACAGTGTGGATATATTAGACAAAGGGATGATTCACATCTTGTGAGGGGGGGGACTTGATGGCATCAACTTTTGTCAAGCTATTCAGAACAGTGCACGATTTAAAACTTATAAATTGTTTATTTCTGGAATTATCCATTTAATATTTTTGGACTGCCATTGACTTCAGGGAACTGAAACTACAGAAAGTGAAATCACAGAAAAGGGGAGACTACTGTATTTCAGGTAAGCTGGAACTCCGTTTCCAAGGATTCCCTTCTCTGCTGAGCTCTGAGTTGAGGGCAGAGCAGAAGAGACCACTTGCACCAGCTTTGGAATGGAAATGTGAGGCAGCAGCCTTATCTTGTATGCTGTGACGGTCTGTGTGGGTGCCAGGTGCTGTTGTAGGTCACACATGTTGGTTCTATGTGTCTCAGCTGGTTGACTTGGGAAGCACCCACATGCAGCTGCTTACCTCCTTCCTGCTCTCCTCCTCCAGCTTGGCCCACACCTGGGGATGGTGCATATTGAGATCCATAAAGATTGGTTTCGATTTCTCCTGCAGGTCACTCCCATCATCAAAGTTGGAGGCTCAAAGGTGTTAAGAGAGGCAGGTGGGTTGCAGCGGGTCCTTGTAGAGTGCACCTCAGCCTTAAGAGCTCCAGTTTGTAGAGCAGTGGTTCTCAACCTTGGCTGCACATTAGAAACACCTGGGAATCTTTTTAAAATCCTGATTTCTGGGGCTCACCCTCCGGAAATTCTGTTTCTTTGTTATGGGGTGGGGCCACAACATTAGTAACAAAGAAACAGAATTTCCGGAGGATGAGGCCCAGAAATCAGGATTTTAAAAAGATTCCCAGGTGGTTCTAATGTGCAGCCAAGGTTGAGAACCACTGTTAGAGCATCTCCCACTTCATACCCATCTTGCCTTCCTGACTGCCTGGCCTCGGGAATCAGGCTCCAGCATCAGACACTGAAGCAACAGCCTCACAGCAACTGCTCAACTGGTTCCCACTCCTAGTGCGCCTGCTTCTGTGATCCAATCCTGCGTACTACACGCTGCTGTTGTCTTCTTTATGACTTCTCTTATTTGTGTATTTTTCTCTTTCCCCTACTCTGTGCCTCTCAAAAGCTGATGTAACCTTACAGAAATGGCTCAAGGCCCACCTTTTGCAAGAAGCCTTTCCTGATATTTATGTATGGTAAAATGAACAACTTTTTCCTGCCAGCTCCCTAAGTACTTTTGCTGTATCTCCTCAAACACTTAATGCATCCTGCCTTGTGTGCAGTTCTGTATGTCTCTGTCTTCCCTTAGAAATTCCTCAGAGGCAGAAATGATGCGTCCCTCATATTAGTATCCCCAAAAGCAACTATCACAGTGCCTGATGCAGAACTGGAGTTTAATAAATATCTGTTGACTTGAAGTCTGGTTTAGTTTGCTTTACCCTCTGGCCCTCTCGGGGACTGCTTGGGTTGTCACCATGACTGTATCTAAAAGACAACTTTGACCCTTCTGGGCTCTCTGCTCTTATTCTATCTAGTTTTACAATGTGTTCGTACTTAGTCCCTGCTTTATGCCGGAAGCTAAGCACTTTGGTGATCCATTTTCAGTGGGGGTGGTTTTCTCAAGTGGAAAGTCCTCACCAGATGTGTTAAAAGTTGTATTGTGAAGCCTTATCGTGAAAATAAATGAGTAAATAACTGGGTCCAATGAAGCACTGCTTAGTGAATGTAGCAGTGTACCCAGCACAGAGCAAACTCTCAGGAAACATGGGTTAAATGACTGAGGGAATAAATCAATGGGTTTACTTAATGAAAACCTAACCAAGGGAAAACCTATCAGGTATGAGTATAGCATTTCCATTTTTAATGATACAACTTGAGACTCTTCCCATGAGAAGTAGATAATTTACCTACCTGGATTTACTCACACCAATAGGCAGGGGCTTCACGCCTTTGAGTTGCATCAGTTATCATCCTTGTTTAGAGTTTGCCGTAAGTAATAGTAAATAATGAATTATAAATTTTCTAATATTTTATGAAATTGCTAAATATATAATAATATCATAAGAATTCTTCAATTCCCATCTGCCTATGAGCTTTAGAAAAAGTTGCTATGCATTTCACTAGAAAATGGGTACAGCTTTGTCTGAAAGCTTTATGTCACAAAACATTTTTTTCTCACAAACAAAGTTCTTTTTATAGGTTCAGAGGAACCAAGTAAAAGTCTAATATAAAATAAGAATTATTTATTTGTTATCTCAGTAAGTAAATTGTCAGGATAAAACTTCTTTAGGGAAAAGCTAGCTCTTTTTGTTTGTAAGGGGCCGGGGGTGGAGGAAGAGAGAGATAAAGAGACTCCAGAAAACTTTTAAAAGATTAAACATCAAAACTCCTACTCAATTTTTTAAAATAAAACTAGGAAAAAAATAATTCATTAAAAGTAAAAGTTTCTTGGTTCAATGTGTGGCCACCTTTATGTACTATGTATGATGTCACTTTGAGAATATCCTTGCCTGCACTTTAAATTTCTTAAGTTTGTTGTGCTAGCATAGGTGTCTTCACAGATATTGCTTTTGTAACCCAGCATTTTTTAGCATTTCTGTTGCCTTACTACCTAACAATTTATCCAACGAACCAATTAAAATTAAAAATGGTCAGTAAATATTTTATAAGTTGTTCATTCAACAAACCTTACTGAGTATTAATAAAGAATTGGCTGTGGTTTATAGTTTAGGTACAGGGCACGGACACACCCTCAAGATACAATATGCCACAGGTACTCTCAGAACGTCTCCATTGACACGAGGTCAGGAAAGACAATAATTAAACGAGTACATCTAAAGTAAATCTTGATATATCATCACTGCTCATTAAACAAAAAAGAGCCCAAGGTAGGAAAAAAGATCTGTCATACAAAGGACACAGAGTGCACAAAGGGTAAGGTGTGAAACTCTTTTTTAAAAATATATTTTTATAGATTTCAGAGAGGAAGGGAGAGAGAGATAGAAACATCAATGATAAGAGAAAATCATTGATTGGCTGCTTCCTGCACGCCCCCAACTAGGGAACGAGCCTGCAACCCGGTCATGTGCCCTGACCAGGAATCAAACCAGTGACCTCTTGGTTCAAAGGTTGACACTCAACCACTGAACCATGCTGGCTGGGCAAGGTCTGAAACTCTTTGATGTAATACATAAAATACCAGGAATGGATGTTGCTTGTCAGGAAGAAGGAAGAAAATATAAAATGTGTCATGGGCTGAATTATGTCCCTACCTCCTAGTTAATATATTGAAGCTCTAACTCCCAGTACCTAAGAAGAGGGGTTTTTAAAGAGGTGATTAAAGTAAAATGAGGCTGTAAGGGTAGGCCTAGTCCACTCTGACTTGTGTCCTTAAGAGGAGATTAGGACACTCAGAGAGACATCAGGGATGCAGCTACACAGAACAAAGGCCATGTTAGGACACAGGAGAAGACAGCTATCTGCAAGACACAGAGTGAGGCTTCAAGAAATACCAACCCTGCCTACACCTTGATCTTGGACTTCCAGACTCCAGAACTGTGAGAAATGAATTTCTGTTGATTAAACCACCAGCCTGTGGGACTTGGTTATGTCAGCTCTAGCAAACTAATAGAAGAGACTGGACAGAGGGTGTGGAACCTTTTTGTGGGTGGCTTTATAGATAACGAGAAGTCTGTACATCCTACAGGCTATGCGGATCATTAAGCAATTATAACCAGGAAACTAGAAATATCTTAATGATAAGCTTTATTTTATGAAAATATCATTCTGAAAACCATGTACAGAAATACTTCAGAGATACTGCAGGTTCGGTTCCAGACCACCACAATAAAGTGAGTATCACGATAAAACATGTGTCATAATCTTTTTGCTGATGGAGGATCTGTCTTTAATTTGTAAAAAAAAAAAAAAGCAACATCTGTGAAAGACAATAAAGTGTAATATAACAAGGTATGCCCATATAAGATACAAGACATAGGAAAACTAGAGATGAGAAGGTCAATAGGTGAGAGAAGTGCAGGAGAGAAGAGTCAGGCTAAGAGAGGACTGATATGAGAGATGCTTCAAATGCAGATTCAGCAGAAGCTGGATCCAAAGTTGATGTCATGTTTTATCAATGAGAATAACATTGAAATCTGATATAATGTTGGTATCTATAATATAGGAAGTCAGTAGGCATTTATGAATGAATGAATGAATGAATGATAAATGAAAAGAAAAGCCAATTATTCTTTTCATCAGATGTGCATCTTAGAATATATCCAAACATAACAATAATATTTATACTATTACCCCTCTTAAATTTTAATTTGCTATCACTAAATATGCAATTGAGTGTTACCTCTAGATATACAGGAACAATACCCATGCAGCCTTGTATGATTTGTACAATGTCTGTTTTCCTATAACATATGTTTATTGATTACCCAGTAGGCACACAACTGTGTGCTTGTTTGGTTAAGGAGTGATAAAGTAACAAAGAATAGACTTTTGCACTAAAAGGGCTTTAAAAAATTTCTGGACTACAAAACCTTTATTCTTTAAAATGTATGTAGCAGCCCGGCCAGCGTGGCTCAGTGGTTGAGCATTGACCTATGAACCAGGAGGTCACGGTTTGATTCCCAGTCAGGGCACATGCCCAGGTTGTAGGCTCCATCCCCAGAAGGGGGCGTGCAGGAGGCAGCTTATCAATGATTCTCTCTCATCATTGATGTTTCTATCTTTCTCTCCCTCTCCCTTTCTCTCTGAAATCAATAAAAAAAATTTAAAAAGTAAAATGTATGTAGCAAAGGAAAAGGCATTACAAAGTATCAGAGGGGAAGTGTGGTTGATGTGGCCCAGACATGCATTGTTCTAATGTGCTTAATATAGAAAAACATCAGTATGACATAAGTGATAGAGGAAAAGTTTAATTGAATTGGTACAACTTAAATTGATATTGAGGGATAGATATATTTACTAGATTTGGTTTCTCTAGAATTTTTCAAAAAACACACAAAATAAAAATAGGAAAATATTAATACAGAAGACCCATCTGGCTAGTGTGGAAAGAAGCATAGGCATCATCTCATTTACCAACTGTAGTTAGAACAGGGCCAGCAAGTTGTGGTCTCACCAGCTGACTGCTTTTGCACAGCCTGTGAGCTAAAAATAGTTTTTATATTTTTAATGGGTAGAAAAATTAAAAGAAGAATATTTATTGATACATGAAATCATACTCATTTAGTCTCCTATATTGTCTACAGTTGCTTTTGTTCTGTAAGGGCAGAATTGAGTATGTAGTTTTGACAGTCCTGTATGGTTTGCATAGCCAAAAATATTTATGTTGCCCATTACAGAAAAAAATTTCCAACCCCTGGCTCGGAGCAAGAAAATAAGATCAAAGACCTAGATTGTTACTGTCTTTTTACAAATACTGAATCCCCAGTGTCTTACAATGACGTAGAGATGATCATCCTATAAACAGGACCTGTGTGTGGCTCAAATAAGCATTTGTGAAATTAGCATTATATAATGTGTGCTGCATTTAAATTAAGTTCCAAAGAATAATAAAGATTGTCAAATGGGGAAAACAATAGGATGTTTCAAGGTTTTGATATGCTAAAATAAATTTTAGATCTACAAACATTTGTCTAACATATTCTACCCTGACATTTTTTTTTCTACTCTACCCTACTTTTCAACATGGGACATCAAATAGGACTATTATACCTTGAAATAGAATTTAGATAATGCTTCACCTGTGTGAAGATGGTAATGATGAAAAACATTTTAAATACTCCCTAAATTATTCAAAAATTTAACCACAAAATCAAGTAATACATATTATACTGAGACTTTGTAATCTTAAAAGTTGCATTGTGATATTAACATTGCCAAAGCATACCATATACTTTTTGATGACCTGCAAGAGGCAAATTCTTGGCAAAGAAATACAGCTTCTGAAGGTAAAGAAAGTCTGCAGACATTAGTGCTGGCCATTTAAAGCAGACCAAAAGGGTTTAATGCAGCAGAAAGCCAAGGTAGCTAGGTTATCAACCACCACAGATTTCTCTCAGAGCCTCTAATCAGCAGGACCACTTGGAAAAACAAACAGCTTGCAAGGGATAATCACTACTTGGAAGTCTAGTTATGCAAAATATGTTCCCTTTATGTGAATGCAAGTCCCAAAATTGGCTCCTGATAGAGACAGCCATTGAGGCTGATAGAATTTTCTCACTTGCTGATTTCTACGGTTTGGGATTATTCCTAAAACCTTAACTTCTTTTCTTAATTTTATATCATGGAGAGAAGTGCTGACAAGTGAGGGAACAGGATAAGAAATACATTCCTCAAAACAAAAAAGGAAGTGTTGCCAGTTTGTTGACTGGCTTACCAGTGTGGTGCTTTTTATTATTTTGCCACATACTTTCCCCACAGTTTTAGTTCACATTCCCAAAGAAAGATTCACATTTCTAGAAAGCATCAGCCTCAATATTTTTGTGAATGGCAGATTAAATAACATACAGAGCTACTCCCCCACCCCCATCCCAAGGCTTGTCTACAAGCAACAGGGCACTTCTGGGAAATCCCGGAGAGTTTGGATAGATACACATAGGAGATCTGAGTTTTGACCAGCTAAGGTGACCCTGAATGGGGGTGTCTAGTTGCCCCCCTTTGATATACTATGGCTTCTATACAATTTTTAATTTCCTTGAAGAGTTTATCCATTTATCAAGAAATTTTAAAAATTGTGAACAAAGATTTTCCTTGTGGAAGAAAAATGAGAATAAAAACTACATATATTCTGAGGCTGTTGTAAGGACTAAGTGAATTCTAAAAATATATATTCATGAGTATGTGAGTGTGTGTGTGTGTGTGTCTTTAAAAAGTGTCTGGCACAAAGTAAGCCCTATAGAAGTGTTAGTTATTAAAATTGTCATCATCATCATCATCATCATCAGAGAAATTTCAAGAAAAACCTCAATCGCCAAAACCGGTTTGGCTCAGTGGATAGAGCGTCGGCCTGTGGACTGAAAGGTCGCAGGTTCGATTCCGGTCAAGGGCATGTACCTTGGTTGCGGGCACATCCCCAGCAGGAGATGTGCAGGAGGCAGCTGGTCAATGTTTCTCTCTCATCGATGTTTCTAACTCTCTATCTCTCTCCCTTCCTCTCTGTAAAAAATCAATAAAATATATTTTAAAAAAACAAAACAAAAAAAAAACCTCAATTTAAATTGCCATGAAGTAACAACTCTAAAATAATCTAGTTGGTAATTTCTGAAGTTTATGTATTATGCTAATATTCTTAAAATATGGTAAAACTTAGTGCAAAATGGACAAAATGCATCATAATAGATGCTATCATTTTATTAATTTCCACATAAAAATCCAAGGATGGGTTGCTGAGATACCTATCCTATACAATAAAAGCCTAATATGCAAATTGTCCCCTCCACAGGGAGTTTGACCAGTTCAACCGCTCGCTATGACATGCACTGACCACCAGGGGGGGGCGTGGAACATGGCGGGCATCTGCAATGCGGTGCTGGAAGCAGGCTGCAGTGGAGGCGCTGCCAGCCCTGATGGGCCCTGAGGAGAGCTGGACCGCAGTGGGATGGTGGAGCAGGTGAGTGGGTGGTGCCAGGCCAAGGCAAGTGTGAGCGGGGCCTGATTGCCCTGCCAATCACCCCGCAGACGGCGACCAATGCCCATTACAGATAAAGGGCAAATAGTAATATTAAAATATTTCTTCTGCCCTAGCCGATTTGGCTCAGTGGATAGAGCGTCAGCCTGTGGACTGAAGGGTCCCAGGTTCAATTCCAGTCAAGGGCACATGCCCGGGTTGTGGGCTCGATCCCCAGTGGGAGGCATGCAGGAGGCAGCCAATCAATGATTCTCTCTCATCATTGATGTTTCTATCTCTCTCTCCCTCTTCCTTCCTCTCTGAAATTAATAAAAATATATTTTTAAAAATAATAAATAAATAAATAAATAAATACATAAATAAATAAATAAAATATATTTCTTCTAATTATTTTCCTTTCAATGTGCACTAATCCATGCACTGGGCCACTAGTAGAAAATAATCTTCAGAAAATTCTAGAAGAAAAGTGAAAGTATGTGGTTTGCCCTGGACGAAACCCAGTGACCTTCTGACAGACATTGATTTTTATTTGGCATCTAACTCATCATCAGTTCATATGGTCTCAGTGTTGACTAATGAGGGAGCCAAATGTGTCACATTTTCCCCTAAGCCCAGATCATGTTGGTAAGGAATGCAAGCTGGTTGAATCAGTCTCTCAGGACTCGGTGATACTACTGAAAAACTTTGCTGCAAGAATAGTAATGCCTTGGATCCAGTAGTGGTAGGAGGGTTAAAGATTTGCCAGCTTTTGATAAAGCCAAAAAGGAAAGTACAGTCACCCTAATGTAGCATGGCTCAGTCCCTGGGGACTCCTCGACTCTCATGCTGTGCTCCAGCCACCTCAACCTACAGCCTTCTCCCCTGGTATCCTGCCCTCTTACCCTAGCAGATGCTTGTTAGGTCAATGTCAAGAGGAACCAGGCTGAATGAAATTAAAAAGGCAAAATTTATAAATTTATTGTTACATCTGTGAACAGAAGGGCTGAGACCAAAGTGGTATCGGCCAGCAAGAGTAGAGAGGGCGGGGATTTATGTCTCTTATGTGGGTCAAGGTTAGCAGTTAAGCCTGATGCAAGTGCAGGCGGTTGCAGGGAGCTGGGTCTAAAGCTGCTCTTCTTGGCTGCCTAGCTCTCTCTTGTGACACCTGAAATGTGTCACAATGTGTCACAGGAGAGAGCTAGGAAAATCCTCAGACAGGGCAGAAAGCGGGGCACAATGAAAAAGTCCTGAGTGCAGGGGAGAACCTGAGCGCAGAATATGCCTAACGCTAACCTCAGTGGCCAGCAGGACTCAAACTTGAGACTGCCTCACCCAAGGAGCCTTCCCTGGGAGTCTGACTCTCAAAGCCCTCATGATGCTATTTTTTAATCTGTTTCCCCCCACCACATTTTGAGCTGCTGGAAATTAAAATCTGTGTCTGTGGTCAAAGTTATAGCCTAGTGTTTTGAACAGTGCCTGCCACAAAATAAGCACTCATAAATTTGCATTTAGCGAATGAATGAAATCATATTTTTATTTCAACCTTTTAAATTTATATAACCATTATTTCCTTATATGCATAATAGAACAAGAACATCCTTACTAATTTTGATGAAGTGAATATATGTGTCCATGTTAGAACTTGGCAGAAAAGAGGCACATACAAATTACAGTAACTCATCAATTTTCAGATTATACAGCTAAAGAAGATTTTATTTTTGCTGACTTTCTCTAACTTTTGAAAAGCAATTTTTCCATTTTTTATTTAAAGCACCACTTTATCTTTTTGAATATTTTCTTTACATTTTAAAATATTCGCTGAAGATTAAAGAAACAGCTTTGAATTCAGTGAGAAACAAACCAGACTTTTGCAAAAGCTTTGCTTATTCAAACAAAAACAGTTCTGTGAATCCCCCCAAAGGGAGATTGGGTGCTGACCTAATCTTGTTTGCTTTCCTGTTCAGTATTCTTCCCTACCAGCCTCCCTCAGGGCCTTAAAAGGAATTACCAACTGCACAAAGAACTCCCTTGATGGTCATGCTTACTTGGTGTTTCTGGTCCAATGGAAGAGTGATATTGAAATAACAGAAAAGTACATTTTTTTCATTTTTATTTTGATAGCTTAACATTTTGAGGAAGTTTGTCTTCCTTTTCTAAAGAAGTATCACATAGAAACAGCAAATTGAATGTTTAATAAAAAAAATACTGCCCAGCTGGTGTGGCTCAGTGGCTGTACCACAACCTATGAGCCAGGTGATCACGGTTCAATTCCCAGTCAGGGCACATGTCCATGTTGTGGGCTCAATTCCCAGTAGGGAGCTTTCAAGAGGCAGGCGATCAATGATTCTCTCTCATCACTGATGTTTCTATCTCTCTCTGCTTCTCTCTTCCTCTCTGAAATCAATAAAAATATATTTTTTTAAAATACCATAATATTCCTTGGAAGAAACCAAAATGACCATTATTTTAAATAATAGTATCCTCCTGTTACTGGAGACTTACTATATAGGCTAAACAGGCACTAGAAAAAATGAATTTTCTCATTTACTCCACTCTAAAAAAAGTTCTAGAAATCCTTCCTTCCCCCTTGTTCATCATGTAGAACATCCTCGAATAACCTTCTTAACATATTGCTTTGATAACACACCTTCCCTAGACAAAAACAAATTGATGACTCTCATTGCCCTCAGAACATGGATAAAACTTCTTTGTCAGACATTCAAGGCTCTCATGCTCTGCCTTGGCCTACATATCTGGTCTTTCCTATCAAATGGTCCTTATACCCAAGGCCATAGCATAAGATTCTACACTGAAAGACTGATCAGCTATGTGCATAGACCCTGCTTTACGGAGCCTGAATGCCAGCCTATCTGTCTGCTCTTCATTTTGAAACATCCCTTGGGCTCTCCAGCTCCATTCCCATCTCATCTCGCTTGAATGCCTCCCACTGCCATTGTCTATCCAGCTCTTATCATATTCAAATGACCACTCAACTTATTCATCTTTGATCTTGTCTTTCCTGACCAACTAGGCCAGAAGTAATTTCCCTCTTTTCAACATTCAGATAAAATTTATTTTGAGCCATATATATGCTGTCTCATATTGCTTTGGATAGTACAGTGTCTAATCTCCTTTTCTAAATTTCTATCATCTTGAATATAAGGAATTGTAAGAGTCAGGATAGGTTAGGTTATAGCGCAGTTATCAAAAAAATTCACTGGGTTAAAACTGCAAATGTATATTTCTATTTTGTAATACTAGAGGCCCAGTGCACGAAATTCAAGCACGGGTAGGGTCCTTAGTGGCTGCCAGCTGGGGGAAGGGGCTCCCTTCTCCCAGCCGCCTGCCACAACCACAGCCGCCACTGGCCCCACCCCAGGCCCCACCTCCTGGTCGAACTCCTGGTCAAGGGGACAATTTGCATATTAGACTTTTATTATACAGGATATATCCATCAGCTCTGAACTTGACTTCTATAGTATTATCTTCTACCATGTGGAAAGTGGCCTGTTGTAATAACAAGGGGGAACATTAGGGTAAATTGAACAATAGAATTCAGAGCTTTTACTCAGAAGTGACATATAACACATATATCTATTACAATTTACTGTGCAATCCAAGTAATTGGTCAAGGATAACTTCAAGAAGAGTGCGGACTTTCAAATGCACCATGGTCCTGAAAAGAGGAAAAATAGAATATTTATAAACTTCCATAATGACCACCACAACCATCTTACCATCTATGGGCACAAAAAGAATGAAGATCTCCACCTGCTTCTAGATTTCAGACATGACTCATCAAGGCTATCCTCTCTATCACAGTCACTATGCAAAGATGGCACTGACTAGGCAAATATGCTCCCTGATTTGGCTCTAAGTGTCTTATAACCATAAAGTATAAAGGCAGAAAAAAAACAGACAATTAAACCAGCACAACCCCAGTTGCCATACAGACTGTTTCACACAGAACCAATATTGTTATACTGATAATTAAAAGGAAGGATCTAGCTGATCTCTCAGCTGTTGACACATCCAAAATATCAGTGGTATACAAAAATAAGCATATATTTCTCACTCCATGCCTGCTGGGGTTTAGCCAATGCAAGCTGGCCTCAACTGGATCTGGGTCTAAGCTTCAGCTTGGGTGCAGCTTCTTCCATGTATCTCTCATCCTCTCAGAATGCTACTCAAAGCATATTCTCCTCATGATAAAAGGTAGGAGCATAGGAGTGCAAGCCCAACTTTGCCAAGACAAGTTATGCTTCCGCTCAAATTACATCTGATAACATTCATTTGGCCAAAGTGAAACACATGGGCAAGCCCCAAATAAAGGATGGGGAAGAACAGGCCCTGCATGAGGAGATAAAGCAAATCACAGGGCAAAGGGAAAGGTACAATAGTCCTCCCATGGATGAAGTGGGAGGAGAGTGAACATTGGTGAGCAATGATTTTTTTAAGCTTCACCGGAAGATATTTTCCCATTGATTTTTGGAGAAAGTGGGAAAAAGGGAGACAGGGAGAGAAACATCCATGTGAGGGAGACACACTGACTGGTTACCTCCTGCATGTGCCCCAACCAGGGATTGCACCTGCTACAGGTACTGCCCTTGACCAAGAATCAAACTGTCAGCCCTTTGGTGTGCAGGCCAATGCTTTCACCACTGAGAAACACGGGCCAGGGCATGGACAATGATCTCAACCATTCCATCTGATGTAAAAGTAGAAGCAAATACAACATGAGTTTTAAGGTAACATTTTTTTAAAATATATTTTTATTGAAGGAAACAGAGAGATAGAAACATCAACGATGAGAGAAAATCATTGATCAGCTGCCCCTTGCATGCCCCCCACTGGGGACCAAACCTGCAACCTGGGCATGTGCCCTTGACCAGAATGGAACTCAGGACCCTTCAGTCCACAGGCCAACGTTCTATCCACTGAACCAAACCAGCAATGGCTAGGGTAACATTTTTGATGCTCAAACAATACTTCCTGCAGGACTTCTCCAAGCTAGAAGGATAGATGGATGCCTAGTCATAGAGCTATGTTCAAGCTGTGTACTTTGAATTCCAGAACTGAATTTTGATAGTGAATTAAATGATGTTCTCCCAGTGCCAACGACAAAAAGAAAGTGTTAGACTACTAGAAGTTAGAAAGCTTTGTGATATGTTAGAACTTGAAGGTGGGGAGGAGGGGTAGGATGCTGTGTGGCACTCCAAGCCTAAATTATTTGGAGCATATATGTTAGGTGTGATGTGGTAGTAACACCAATGTTACACAGCTCTACATAAACCAAAAGACACTTAATGATAGACAGAAATCAGGGCTATAAGAGAAATCTTAAAGGGGAGTAGATTCTTCTTGCTTTTACAAGCAGATTGAGGAGAGGTTCTTAAGCATTTCCACTCTGAGGATGCCCTAGAGTAGCTCCCTAATTGTATAAAGTGGCACCTGATGACATATATAATCACCGTTTTCAGAATATGAAGTTTATAGTGACCCAAGGATAACCAATATATTTAGAATAATAGGGGGCAAGAAGAGAGAAAAGAAAGCTGATACAAAAAAATAGTAATGAAAATCAGACTGTAGGGAAGAGTCTTAAGAAAAGAGAATCTATACTAATAATAGGGTAATATGCAAATTGGTCAGGACACCATCACTGTAATGACCGATCAGCAGGCTACGTGCACAAGCAGGCACGGGTGGGTGGGAACTTGCAGCGTCAGGGACGAGGGCAGGGCTGCAATGTAGAAGCCTCTCTGCCGTGGCCCGGCTGGGGGTCCGCAGGTGCTTAAAGAGGCCCCTAAGCGGCAGGCCCAGCCTGGTGGGTGGGGACTTGCAGAGTGGGTGGGGAAGGGCGGGGGGGCGGGGGGCAGCCTGTACTTCCCACATGGTGGCAGCAGCTGTGAGCGGCGCCAAGTGGAGCCTGTGGGCCGAGATGAAGCAGCACCTGCAGGCCATCAGCGCCGAGAAGAGGCTGCACCAGTCCTGCCTCTTGGCCCAGAAGGTGTGCAATCACAGGGACAGCCACAGTGGTGGGCCAGATTGACGACCTCCTGGCCACGCCACATGGGTTTGCAGATCTGCGTAGGCGCAGGCCTATGGTGCTCGCATCCTCTCCCCACCTCATGTGTGAACATCCCCCAGCATACTGTCACCCACGCGCTGGCGCACATTCCCCCCACCCCTCCGCAGCACTTCTGTCAACCTGCAATGTGCGCAAGTCCCTTCCAGCAAGCTCAGGTCCTTTGGAGCATGTCTGGGTGCTCGGGGCAGGTGGCTGTGAGATGACAGTGAGAGGACAGAGTGGTGACGCCCTGTTCCCATGGAGGCCAGTGCAGCGACGAGATTGCCTCTGTGGGACTAATGCAGGTGCTGAGGCAGGAGCAGGTGCAGACAGACACACCTGGTGGGTGCTGGCAGCCCTCACTGAGATGCCTTCAGTCAGCGTTCAAGGTCAGGAACCCAGAGGAGGCGAGGAGGTCCGTCCTCTCAGTGAAACAGCAGGAGAGTTGGGGAGACTGCAGAGGAGGAATGTGCATTCAGGGTGCTGGTGCCGAGTGAAGGCTGCCCTGACTGAGCCTCGCTCAACTCGGGGCCTAGCGCACTCCTGCCGGGCAGCGGGTGACAGGACCTGCTTTTCTGAGTTAATGAGAGAAAACATTGATTTTCCCACTGCCCATGAAGGTGGAAAGCGGGGTGGGGAGACATGCAGGGAGTGAGCGAGGTTCCCTGTCTGGGGTTCCAAACCCGCTGTTGTTTCCTTTCACTGCTGACTAGAGATATACAGGGTGTCCGCCCAAAATGTATACACACTTTGAATACCTACTAATTCCAATGGGTTTAAGTATGAAAAGAAAGAAACAACGATGGAGCTGTCATCTGTTAAAAGTGTGGGCCTAAACCAGCAGTTGGACATCCCCCAAGGGGTCCCAGATTGGAGAGGGTACAGGCCGGGCTGAGGGACCCACCCCCCCCCCCCGGCACAAATTTCATGCACTGGGCCTCTAGAGATATATAAATGTTTAAAATAACCCATTTGGACAATTCAATGTGGAAGGTGCAAGGAAATTGAGACATTCAAATGTTTCTGGACACAAAATTTAACTCGAGGGAAAACCACATTGACGTGCAGGAGCAGTGGAACTTCAGCTTCTAACTTAATCTGGTCGGCAACGAGCAGATTAAAGGGTCTGGGTAAAGCAGGTGAGAACAAATTTGTAGTGCAAATTGGGCTACTAAGCTCTATACTTATCATAAATTATATTTTTCAAATTGTATAGTATGCAGGAAGGGAAAATTTCACCCTTTCGGTCTTAACAAAAGGGTCCCCGGGTTCCGGTGGGTATTCTGCCGCAAAAAAAGCAGGGAGTGGAGCTGGTCATAGGAATGGGTTGGACCTTTCAGGGTGTGAAGAATGCATTTCCTTTTCATTCTCTTCAGAACTTGAAGTGAAAGTGGGGTAAGGAGAGGGAATGCTTTTTCACTTGCTGGTTCCTGAAACTGGGCCCCCCACCATT
>NW_005871155.1:3870191-3907934 GCF_000147115.1 Myotis lucifugus
TTGCCTGCCAATGAAGTAGCCACCAGCCACATGTGACTAGTGAACACTTGACATGTGGTTAATGTGATTTAGAAAATGAATCTCTGATTTTATTGAATTTTAATTAACTTCAATTTAAATAGCTACACGTGGCAAGTGGCTACCATATTAGCTAGCACAAGTCTAGAATTATAGGGTCCTCTGAGCCTCCATACTCTTTTAAGTACCCAAAAGCAGTTCAAATGGCCCCCAGTCTGCAAACTCACACTCTCACTGCCAGTAAGTTGGTGCCCAGCAGCAAATGGCGGTATCTTAGCAGCTCTATCAGTTGTCAGAAGAAAAAAGAAATTCTGCTTCTGGGCAGACATCTGACTGTGTAACTGTTGCAGAGAGACAATTGAGTTCAGAATTATGTGCCACCCTGACTCTACCTGGCAGGTGCCTTCTGTGCTGGCTTTTCTGTCTGAAAACTTGAAAAAGATGACAGGGTTTTAAATGATTAACTCCTCTGGGCCACATTACTTAATTATACAGTACATCCAGGGATAGGCACATGGGTCTTTTATGGTAAATGATATGACGGTCTTAAAAACTCATTAATATGTCATTAACCAAGCAGACATTTACTAATTAAACAATTAGCCCCTCTGTTCTTTTCCTTTGTTCCTCCTAGAGATGCTTGGTTACCCAGATCCCCAATTTAGCAAAAGGTTCCCCTTTTTTTCCCAGAGAAAATCTCTCAGAACACAAACTCTGAGACTAAATGATTCACCATGTTTTGTGGGGGGTTTTTTAAGTTGGCTACAAAAAGAAAATCAAAACTGATTTCCATAGTATAAAGTAATGTGAGTGTTTATTTATTTTAAATAAATCATCTTGATCTGTAAACCAATTTTAGATATATGTGAAATAGCACCCACTGAAACTGGCATAAACAGAAAACAACAAAACTACATATCCCAGTTAAATAAATACAGAAAGACAAGATTAACAGCTTGAAATGTGCTATTATGATTCATCATATCACATCAATACAAAGAAATGTGCAATGTTCTTAACTTTGTCTCTCAGAAGGTTTTTAGCATCCATTATGCTCTCTACTAATTTAGGCTTAATCATATGTGTTGTGCTGAAACAATGCTAAACTGCAGTACAAGGGGGATTGTCTAGCACATGAAAATGAAATATAGCAAATGTCTTCTGAAACAGGGTTTGACATATTAAAAAATAAACATAAAATAGTTTTACATTCAGAGTAACAATCTCTAAGACCACTCAGAAACATTAAAACACATGCATACTGTTTCCAGCTACATTTTGGCTATATGTTTTATGGTTCAACTCCACACTTTCCATGATTTTTATAAATATCCTGCTAACCTGAAGTGTTGAACATTAACAAAGGGTCCAAAGCTGGGTCATGATTAGAATGGTCCAGGTGATGATAAAAGAATACAGTGGAAATGGTGGAGCTCAGATGAGAGGTAATTCTAAAGCTGGCACATTTGCTTGGAGTTGGGTGACTGTCTTTTTCTTTCCTAGTTTTTCTGTTGGCTGCTCTTTCTTCCTCTCATGTAGATAACAATGTGAGTGAGCATTAACACAATCTGGTTATAATGTGAGTGAACAAAACCACAAACTGGTTTTGTTATATTAACAGAAGAATGTGTCCAGATAAGAACCTCAGAAGACCTAATCTTGTGGAGGACCAGCGCACTGATTATTCCCTCCATGGAATGGGTTTGGATTGGATTTTGAGTCCACTTAGAGCTGCACCCAGGGCACCAATAGCACAAAGGAAGCCTACTTCACGGAGGCAATATTGGTTCTCAAACTTTGTCTCAGACCAGAGGCAGCTTTTCATGGAAGTTGATGAAAATTAAACTTCAGGACCCCTCACTGGCTCAGGCTCTTGTAAGTACTAGGGATGAGTGCTAGGCTGCTAATAGGAAGCATTCTTTATAAATATTTCTGGTAAATTGCAAAAAGTAATTTCAGAAGACAGAGGCACAAATCTCCAATGCTCTGTTTACTTGTTGAGATTTCATCTTCCTTTCTAAATAAGTGTGAACTTTTATATTAATTTTTATTTGTAACTTCAAATACATTTTGTAGAACTCAAATTTTGTAACCTAAGAATGCACAAAATCTGGACCTACTATGAGCTAACCAACATGTTTACTGCTAAAACTAAATAATGAACCTCCATTATGAGAATCTATTATAATATGCTATCTGGTTTCGCACAAAGTCATATCATAGTAATTGTGTGAGTGCTTAGGAGTATTCTGTGAAGAGCATCACAGTTTCATTGCTCTTTACCCAATAGAGCAAGCCTGGGTAACTCTGGCTTCATGTAGAAAATACCCGACTGAAGGACTAGAAGACTTTATTGTCCTCATATCTTTGTCGCTAAGTAGCTGTGAGGCCTTGAGAAAGTCGGTATCTCTAGCATTCATTGTGCTCCTCTGTAAAGAGATGGAAAAGTAAAGCATGGACTAAATCCTTGGTACTCAAAGTGTGGTTGAAGAAAGAATTTTGGAAATGCAAAATCTCAAGCCCCAGCCTAGACCTCCTGAATCAAAATCGGCATTTTAACCAGAGATTCCTATTTACATTAAAGTTGGAGAAGTGCAAGCACTGGATGGTCATCTTTTAAAGCCCATTTCAAGTCTACAATTTTGATACTGACACATGGAAATTAACAAAAAATTAATGTAAACTTTTGTTTAATTTACCCTTCCATCACTATCCTCTCATCTCCAAGCACTCTCAAATTTCCTTTATCTTAAAGCCCAATTGCAATATGCCTATAACCCACATTGTTTGATTCATCTACTCTCTTATTTACTTAACCATTGTGATCTTTTACAGCTGCAGTTCAAAGACTGAAGACTCAAGAAATAAATCAATTGAAAATGATATCTAGTCTTTTATTTACAGTGATTTTCTGTAAAAAGCAAAATACAGATTATAAAGTTCAGGTCAAGATGGTGAAGAAGATAAACACTGTATTCACCTCTCTCAAGACCACATCAAAATTTCAAATAAACTACAGAACAACCATTATTTAGAACCACCTGAAGTCTAACTGAACAGGACTCCTATAACTAAGGATATTGTGGGGAGCCGTATAGGGTTAAACCTCGGACTGACCTGTTGGCAAAGTCACAAACAAGTCCCAGCTTAAAGGGCACAGTCCTCTTAGCATAATTAGGCTTGACCTTATGATGCTCCCTAGATCTTATCTGGGAAGCTAATGGACTGAGAGAAGTGCAGCAAGAACAAGAACAAAAATAAGTGAAACTCACAAGAACAGTGTAAGCAAGTGAAACTCACAAGAACAGTGTAACTTTGGTAACCACTACCTTGTTTACCTCTGACTGTAAATTAAAGGCTCAGTTTGCCTCGGGATCTTTCTCTGTGGCCTCAGCCAGGCACAGGAAGATCCACGGAGACTAAAGAGAGGTAGAGAGCTATGAACGCTGTCTCCGTGTAAATCATTCTTCGCCGACTCTGTCTACACCTTTGGGAACCCCTGGACCGCTGGGGCTGGATCCCGGCAGGATATAAAGAAGAAACCATGTCCAGACTGGTAGGCGAGACAGAGATGTGAAATGGGCTGGTCCCACACCCATGAGTGGCAATTAAAAATCAGAAGGGCTATCTTATCTGTGGAGGTCCCCCCTAAGGAGTGAGGGTTCCCAGCCCCACTTTAGGTTCCCCAACCCAGGCCTCCAGTGCCAGGAAGAGAAGTCCCAATAACTTCTGGCTATGAAAACAAGCAGGCATTATGGCTGAATGAGAAAGAGGGCTGCTGGAGCCCCAGGTGTTCCTCTTAAAGGTCCTGTGTACAGACTTACTTGCTGACAGACCCACTCGCTCTGGGCTCCAGCTATGGGAAAGCAGCTCAAAAAGCACCATAGACATATGGGGAGTAACTGAATTGTCTGACTTCAGGACAAGACCAGGAGGGGCAGCTTTCTCCCAGAAGTGCTGGCAGAAGCCATTGTTTCTTTGTTGAGCCCTCCCACCACCCAGTCTGTAGGCACAGGCCTGAGCCACTTGAGTCTTCATCAACCTGGCTAACACCATTGGCCCAGCCATGGTGACTCCCTGAGACCCTACCCCACCCAAGCCCATCCCAGTGGCTTTTCCATACAAGTGGTTTGTCTTGGCTTATGCTGTGGATTTCCTAAAATCTCTCAAAAGTTCACAAACCTCTAACAAGCAGCTTCGGGCCTTGATGTGCCCCCTACCTCTTGCTAAATAATCTCAAGCCTGGCAATAACAGCAGACAGCCTTGGTTCACAGGCAGCTTAGCCTCTCCCAGGCATGTCCAAGCCCAGCATAAGTAGCAACCATCTGCAAATCACTCTGTAGCTCATACCACATAGCCCCAGGCAGGGCACAGGCAGCAGCTAAGATTGGCCTGCCCCAGAGACCCTCCCAAGAGGCCCTATAAACAAAATACCCAATGCCCAACTTCAGACCATATCAGAGCAACACCCAACCACCTCCAAATATGACACACCCAAAGGGAAGACTGGGCAGGCACCACAGCCCCGATGAAGTGACTCCTGCTCCATGAGATCAGCCTCTGCACAACAGCTCCTCCACTGCAGTCACACCTAATTCTCACAACCAATCAGCCTAAAGATCAATCCCTCTCATTGGCATGCCAATAGCAATCACAGCTCCATTACAACTGGGAGGCACACACTGCCCACACAAGGGACACACCTGGATTGCCTGGATCAGGGGACCAGGGAGACTGCACCACTGGACCCCACTACATAAGTCACTCTCCCAGGATGAAGAGACATAGCAATTCTACCTAATACATAGAAATAAACAGAGGGAGGCAGCAAAATTGAGGAGACAAAGAAACATGACCCAAATGGAAAAAACAAAACAAAAAACAAACAAACAA
This sequence comes from Myotis lucifugus, assembly GCF_000147115.1. Lineage (NCBI taxonomy): Eukaryota > Metazoa > Chordata > Mammalia > Chiroptera > Vespertilionidae > Myotis > Myotis lucifugus. Next base: position 3,875,104 of record NW_005871155.1, read on the forward strand.
CAACAACAAAAGAACAAAACTCCAGATATAAAAAATAAATAAAATGGAGACAAGCAATCAGAGTTCAAACACTAGCTATAAGGATGCTCAATGAACTTAGGTAAAGAATAGACTATTTCAGTGAGAACTTCAACATAAAAATGAAATTGGAAAATAAAAAATAAGTAGTAGAAATGAAGAATATGATAACTGCAATGAAGAATACATTATAGGGAATCAACAGGAGATTAGATTTGCTAAAGTATTAAATCAGCAATTTGGACAATAAAGTAGCAGAAAACACCCAATCAGAACAGCAAAAAGAAAAATAATCCTTAATAATGAGAACAGTTCAAGAGGCCTCTGGGAAAATCATCAAGCATAACAACATTTGCATCATAGGGGTACCAGAAAAAGAAGAAAGAGTGCAAGAAATTAGAAAACTATTTGAAGAAACAATGGCAGAAAATGTCTCCAACCTGGCAAAGAAAATAGGCATATAAGTCCAGGAAGTAGCATCCCAAACAAGATGAACCCAAAGAGGCCCACACCAAGACACATAAGAATTAAAATGACAAAGGTGAAAGACAGAGAGAGAATCTTAAAAGTAGTAGGAGAAAAGCAATTAGTTACTTATAGGGAGCTCCCAAAAGACTAAGCAATTTCTCAACAGAAACTTTGCAGGCCAGAAAGGCTTGGCACACAATATTTAGAGTAAAGAAAAGCAAGGACCTACAACCAAGATTACTCTACCCAGCAACACTATCATTTTGAATGGAAGGACAGGTAAAGAGCTTCACAGACAAGAAAAAGCTAAAGGAGTTCACCACCAAACCAGCATTATAAGAAACATTAAAGAGACTTCTTCAAGAAAAAGAAGGGAAAAATAAACTAAAAATATGAGTAATAAAATGACAATAACTACATACCTGTCAATAATTACTTTAAATGTAAGTGGATTAAGTGTTCCAATCAAAAGATATACAGTGGCTGAATGGATAAGAAAACAAGACTCATATATATGCTGCATATAAGAGATTCACTTTAGATTGAAAGACACATAGAGACTGAAAGTAAAGGGATGGAAAATAATATTTCATTAAAATGGTAACAGAAAATTAAAATTGGGTTAGCAATACTTATATCAGATAAAATAGGCTTCATTAATTTGGGGAGGCCTTTTTTAAAATAAATTTTTATTTTATTTTTTATCTTTATTGTTGAAAGTATCACAGATGTCTCCTTCCTCCCCCCAATAACTCCCTCCAGCCACTCCCTCCTCACAGCCCTTCACTGCACTATTGTCTGTGTCCATGGGTTATGCATATAAGTTTTTTGATTATTTTGTTCATTAGCTTTCACATTTAAGTGAGGTCATGTGATAGTTGTCTTTTTTTTTGACTGGCTTATTTCACTTAGCATAATACTCTCCAGGTCCCTCCATGCTGTCTCAAAGGGTAAGAGATAGACTTTAAAACAAAAGCTATAATGAGACAAAGAAGGACTCAGCAATTCCATTCTGGGTATTTATACAAAGAATCCCGGAACACTAATTGGAAAATACCCATGCATCCCTATGTTTATTGCAACATTATTTACAGTAACCAAGATATAGAAGCAACCTAAGTGTATTGTTATACAAATTGATAATAAAGAGGTGATGCATATATACAATAGAATATTACTCAGCTGTAAAATAGGATGAAATTGTGCCATTTGCTACATGAATGTACTTAGAGGCTGTTATGCTAAGTGAAATAAGTCTAACATAGAAAGATAAATGCCATATGATTTCACATATATATGGAATCTCAAAAAAATAATATAAATAAACAAACAAAAAAGAAACAACTCATAGATACAGAGAACCACTTGATAGTTGCCAGATGTGAGGGGGCAAAGGGGAATGGGTGAAAAGGGAGGAGGGGTTAAGATGTGCAAATTGCCAGTTATAAAAACAGTCACTGGAATGTAAAGTACAGCATACAGTCAATGGTATTATACTGCTAATAGCTATGTATGGTGTCAGATGGGTACTAGACTTATTGTGATGATTACTTCATAAGTTATGTAAATGTCTAATCACCATGTTGTACACCTGAAAGTAATATATTGTATGTCAACTGTTATTGAAAAATAAAAAAGCTATTTTCAAAAAAAGAGGTTATAATTCCATTCATAGACATTTCTTCATGTCCTTTAACACTGTTCTCTGTCTCTTTCTCTCTCTCTCTCATAATAATGTCTCCTCACTTTGGAAGAAAATGATATCAAAAGTCACTCATACCAAAACAAAACTTAAGAGGTAGAATGTTTGAAGATATGGCTCAAGTTTTCAGTTACAAGCCTTTCCTTAGTACTAACTAAACCCCACAAAACCACTGGGTTGTATTGGTTAAAGAACTCTGTTAATCACATGGACTATAAGTTTATAAGAATTTTTTTTTATAAAAGAAAATGTAATCCTGCAAAAGGTTATATTTCTTGTTTGTGAAACTAACAGGTACTCACTTGCATAAGTAGCTATTCTTACATTACATGCACACAGGCTTAGAGATAATTTAAGAGCTCTAATCAGTGTGTACTTTGAATAACTTTGATCCTTAAGGAGGGAAATGGACGTCATCAATAAACTGGGTTCTGACTTGCATTAGCCATGGATTCAGAGAATCATGAGCTCAGATTCCAGTAAATACCTGTAAAACAGGAGAAAAGCCATTCGACATTTCAACACTGGAAAACATTTGTGTGAGAAACTTTTTCATAAAGAGAAGATCAATCTCCCCATCACTGACTGAAGACAAAATTAATTACCACAGTTGGCAGAAGATAAATGGTTTCAATGTACAAAATTGTGTAATTATAGCAGCTGCAGAGCTGAAAACCAGCTCCTAACTTTGAACCTCAACCCCAGCTTGACATTTCTCCCCACGTTCAGCTCTGCCACTAGCAAGCATGTTGAAAGTTCCCTGGTCTTGCCTCTATAATTGCACGTTGGGGTTCAGAAGTAATAATTGGCTCCATTGCGTACATGAAACCTTATCATCCTCTGGTTTGCTAAAGGTATTCTATATCATCTTTTGAAGTGTTAAAATCTCCAGAGAGGAAAATTTACTAGGAGATGTTAGTGTTATGGCAACAAAATTAAGTCTGTCACAACATGTCAAATTAGCCACCTTCCTAAGGACGGGCGTCAGAGCCAAGTTCAGAAATGAACAAATATTCAGTATCAATTTCTTAAATGTCACTTTAGGCTTGAGTAAAACCAAGGTAAACATCACAATTTTTCTCAGCTTTCCGATGTTTACTCCAGAACAACACTGGCTGGAAAACAAGAGGTTAGGAACTAAAGAAATGCTTCAAGCAAGGGTTTTTCCTCCGCCTTTACAAGCAGCAAAGGAGGTTGTCAGTTAGGCTCTGTGGAGATTTGGGTTCTCCCTTTGAAGCCAAGAGGAAAGTTTTTAATCTCATGTTTAATTTTAATCCTTTAAAATATGTAAGTGATTTAGAAATGTACAAGTGAAATTTGGCAGAAGACCCTACTGGTAGAAGTAAAGCTGTTTCTTTCAACTCTCCTATAATAAAGGAGTTCAAAACTGGCCACCTAAACTATCTAGATACCTCAGCCACAAGCTGCAATCTAGTGATTTTAAAAATTACCCTTATCAAAAATGTTTCCAAAAGTGAAGCACATGTTACAGACAAGGGAAACCACAGATCACTAGCAAAGAAATAGCCTCATGCTTGAACACTTATTTGCATACTATAGGCCTGGTGCATGAATTCGTGCACCGGTGGGGTCCAGTTGGCCCACCCCAATGGGGCCAATCGGGGGTGGGGCCAACCGGTTTGTTCGGGTCATTCTGGTTGTTCTGCCATTCAGTCACTGGGCTTTTATTATATGGGATCAGTCAGCTCAGACAACCATAAAAAAATATCATAAATTTGTGTGGCTTAAACAACATAAATGTATTTTTCTCACAGTTCTGGAGGCTGGAATTTGGGGTCAGGGTACCAGCATAGCATCACCCCACACACCAAAAAGTGGTGGATCGCTTGCCAGTCAGGGCACATGCCCAGGTTGCAGATTCAATACCCAGTCCAGTGAGTGCAGGAAACAATGGACAATGTTTCTCTCTCTCTCCCTTCTTCTTTCTGAGATCAATTAAAATGAATGATAAATAAATAATGTTCTATAAGTATGGTTTTAACAGGAAAGACATTAGTGATCTATGAAGTGAAAAACTCATTATAACACATATATACAGCATGACCCCATTTTAAAAAAATATATTTATTGATTTCAGAGGAAGGGAGAGGGAGAGATAGAAACATCAATGACAAGAATCATTGATCAGCTGCCTCCTGCCCACCCCTAGTGAGGATCAAGCCTGAAACCTGACCAGGAATCATATTGTGACCTCCTCGTTCATAGAGCAATGCTCAACCACTGAGCTCCACCAGCCAGGCCCCATTTTTATCAATACCAGGCACATGAGGTACATTGGCAAGATTTCACTCTTAGATGACAGTCTGAAGTTGCCCAAACTCCTTTGCAGCTAGGTTTCTGGATATGAATTCGTTTCTGCCAACTGGATGCGCTTGCACAATATTTTGAAGGCAGAAGTAGGGCAGAGGCATCTTCCTGCCATTTGGGCTGTTTGCTGCTGGTGATCATGTTTGCAGAGATGTGGAGGCTTCTGCAGCAGAATCTAGGCTGTGCACAGGCAGTTGTGGCAAAGACAGTGCCCAGTGACCTGTTTTGTGGGAGCTGGAGGGCACTTGCAAGGGCAGCAATTTCCCGATCCCCGGATCACAGCTGTGCCAGAGTGTCCTAGAATTCAGTTGTGTCTGAGGGGGCAGCTCCTCCCACTGGCCAGGGAGTCTTTCCTGGGGGGCCAGCCTAATACCCACTCCTCCAGCTTTCTGATGGTTTCCCAAGCATAAATTCCCTGTGCTAAATTCTTTCCTGCCTAAAATAGCAAAGATCTAAAAACATTTTGGATCCTCTACTTTCAATGAAAACAATGCTGCATAGGGTCAGGTCTGAGAAGTGGCTGAGGTGTTGTGGAAGTCTTCCTTCTTTGAGTCTCAGCTTCCTCTTCTGTAGAACGGAGACCAAAGATTATCTGTTCATAGTTACTGAAGACCGTGGCAGCTGTGTTTCCTGAAGATGGCCGTAACATTTCCCATTCCTCCTGTAGCCTTGCCACTTTCCCCCACGTCCTCTCTCTTGAAGCGGGGCTGACCTCTGATGCACTGGTAGCCAGTACACCAGCTGCCCTCAGAATTCCAAGGCCAAGGCCATAAAGGTGCTGGGCTGCAGCCCCGCCCACTCTGCCAGGGTTTCCAGCTCTGGCCTCACCCATGCCGCTCAGGGCTCTAGCTGGCGTAGGCCTTGCCCTACTGGCTTGCTTCCCCTCTGGTCTGCAGCCCAGTGCCTTGCTGCACAGTATGGCCCACCTGCTGGTGCTTCGGGGCCCAACAGGTGGAGTAAGAGCCAGGTCAGGCCTTCAGCCTTCTGGCTCTTACGTGCCCTGCGGCCCCTATTCCTACTGCTGCTCCAACTGGGACCAGATGCTCAGGTGCTGTGCATGGCCCGCAGGGACTGCTGTGGCCACCAGGAAAGCCCCCCTACCCCTTCCCTGACTCTGGTGCCCTGGTCCCAGATCCACTTCCACCAAAGGAGAGCTTTGCCCATACAGCTGCCCAAGACCCTCATCTCCAAGGTCCCTGGACCCCAAATTTCTGCCAGCCAAGGCAGTTGACCAGCTGGCCCCACCCTGATCTGGGTGTTGGGGGGATCTGGCCTGGATCAGGCTGGTTGGCTACTGCAATGTGTGTCATAGCCACCAGTCGTTTTGGTCGTCCTGGCTGTTCCGCTGTAACAGTCGCTGGATTTTTATAGATATAGATTGGTTAGTTTTTCCTCACAGAAAGAAAATACTCATCATAATTTTTAGGAAAGGTTTCTCATAATTTTTAGGAAAGGTTTCTTATTCAAAGGAATTTCTCTGTTCAGAGTCAAACATTTACAAGTTACTATTTGGGGACTTCAAGTCAATCATTTTTTTATATACAGCTGTATATTCATAAGATTCTTGTATTACTTGCACCAATTAACAGAAGTTAGGTTTTAATCAATAGTGGTATATTTGTGCAGATAATGGTTGTTCCAGTTACTATTTATACATGAAGGAAAAAAAAAACAACACAAATACTCCACACTTAGTGGTATAAAACATCCATCATTTATTATGCTTTAGAATTCTGTGAGCCGGAACTTCAGAAAAGGTGCAGTGGGGAAGCATTGTTTCTGCTCCTGATATCTGGGCACTGGAAACCGGCCATCTGAGACTGTTCATGTGGAGGCCCATGCGCACATGTATATCATGGCTGATGCAAGCTTTCAATTGGAACTCCAATTGAGGCTGTTGACCAGAACACCATTGGCTTGTTAGGCTTCCTTCCAACATGGTTGTTGGATTTTAAATTGAGGCCCCAAGAGACAGGAAGTGGAAGCTGCCAGTGTCCTAAGGTCTGAGCCCAGAAACTGACATGGCCTCACTTTTATTGATGAGTTACAGAATCCAGACTCAAGGTTATGTATACCACACCTCTCAATGAGAGGCACATCAAGACTTTGTGGACCACAGTGGTACATTTATGCCCTCATCTAAGACATGTTGTTGGCATTTATTTCAGACTTCTATCCATTTCAATTAATTTTGTCTCTCTGATGTCTATTACATTTCTCATTGCCCACAACTTTCCATTAAGCTGTAGCTCTTGCCTCCTACACTATCCTCAACACTATTCTACTTGCTCATGATCCGCCCAGTTCACAACCTAACAGCAAATCCTCAAATTCTTGCCCTAACCTGGTGGGAACCAGTCACTAGCATGGAGTTAATGATACTTGCTAGATGAGAAGAAAAAGAAATATGGGCTACACTAAAGCAGGAACCTGAAAGAAGGCAGGTAAAGAATTGAGTAGAAGAACTTCCCATTGTCACTGAGAATCAACATAAACAAGTCATTCCAGAAATTTCTAGAAACCAATACAAATCTAGTTCACTTCTTAGTGTTAACTTATTATAAAGTTGAGTTAATTGGCCCAAATAAATTGTCATTGCCCATTTTCACATAGTAAAAATAATGAGAACTTTATGAAAATTATATAGAAATAAAATAAAATGTCTAAAGACATGATTTTCAAACATTTTTAAATTTAAATTTTCACCTAGTAGAGATGATAAAAAATATGTAATATAACTTAATATATATTTTGTATAATGCTTGCTTACTATATCACTAATCAATAAAGACAGTAAGACAGCATTTTTGTAAACAAAAAGTGTAATGGAAAGTTATGAATGATTACAGCAGCCCCACCAATCTTATCTATGATATTTTATTGCTTTTTATGTTTGTTTGTATGTTTTTACTTCTTTTTTCACTTTTGCTTTTGTTTTGGGAAGTTTATTTCTTCTTTTCATTGCATATTATCAAGAAAATACTTGACTCACCACCTCTGGAAAGAGTGAGTGCAGGATTTTTAAGCTATCTGCACTGTTTTACACAATATAATCCCCGTTTCATACATGTTCTCTGATATAGATATAAATTGCTTTCTCTATTCCTTTTTGAATGCCAGATCGGTGTTTCTTTGAATGTGATAATGTGCAGGTGGATTATAGAAGCAGTTCAGCTTTCCATGGGTTATATTTTGGAACTTAATGCTGAAACTTTGGATTTAAGGAGTTCTTATTAGCATCTGAGATTCTATATCAGCCGTGGGCAAACTATGGCCTGCGGGCCGGATCCGGCCCGTTTGAAATGAATAAAACTAAAAAAAAAAAAAAGACCGTACCCTTTTATGTAATGATGTTTACTTTGAATTTATATTAGTTCACACAAACACTCCATCCATGCTTTTGTTCTGGCCCTCTGGTCCAGTTTAAGAACCCATTGTGGCCCTCGAGTCAAAAAGTTTGCCCACCCCTGTTCTATATCCATCTGGCTATTATATTTGTATTAAACAAGAAAGTGAATCAATTCATTAAGAGCAGTGATAATTTTTGGAAATGTAGAAGGAAATTCAGGACACTGCCTTGCAGTGTGTGTGAGTCATGAGAGCCAAGTATCCACAGCACAATGTGAGTTCAATAAATCGAGAAAGTTTAACAATCTCCCTAGAAATATTGTAAACTAGAAATCAGTTTTAACCTTCACTTCATAGAAATCTTGAGAAATTAGAGTTTTTTCTGGTGGGGAAGAGAAACTTGGTCTAATTGGAGGTCTATGTACAGTTCCACTAGCAAACACTAAATCCATTGGAGATTTGTTTGCTGCTGTGGTTTTGAAACTTTTTGTAGACTCTAGTATGAGGTTATTCCAGGGACAAATGAAAAGATATTTATATTCATCTTTGATTCAGAGATGCCACTGAAATATCCTAAGGGAGGAGAACCTTGGAAGTAGGCATATGCCAGATTGTTTGGCCCTGTAGGGTCCAGCAGCTGGAATGGGTTGTAGATGCAAACCCCCAAAGCCTCTATTCTGTGGCAGAATACTGCACTCTCCTAGAGAGAGAAAATAATAGAGTGGAGGATGTGTAGGTCAGAAAGATAATTCTTTCATTGGCCATCCCACAGAAGAAGAGGGAGTTAACATAGAGGATCAGGATGGTAGGGATATACTGAAGCATTTTAGATTTCATCACTGGGTCAGGACTGCATTCTGTGGGGAGTGGGTGAGGGTGTAAGAGAGAGAGAATGAGAGAGAGAGAGAAGCAAGCTATCTGAGGGCTCCAGGGAGATCCTGCTCAGGCTCTTTTGCTGTATTTTCATCAGTTCCTTACCTCTGGAAGTTTAATGCCTACTGAGTCCTTTAGATATGGTCTTTCAAAAGGTCCCCAGTGTCCCTCAGAAGAGGTCTTCAGACTTCTCCTATTTGTTACTGCTCAGTACCTAGTTGATTTCACTTAGCCCAATGGCTTTATATGATGAGGACTTTCAATTTTAGATTACCAGTTTGGATCTCTTCTTATGTGCTAACCTCATATTTTCAGCTTCAGCTGCCTCATTGAAATCCCCACTGGATGCTTAATAGATATCTTGAAATCAGCATTTCCAGAATTAATGAGGTGATTACTCCTTCTCCTGAGGTAATAGCACCCCCCCAAAAAAAAAGAAAGTTCCATTGGGTGAGGGTAAATAGATTCCTCAACCTTGATCAAATACCTCTAGGCCAAACCAGTTTGAAAACTGTGCCCACCAGTTTGATCCCAGACATTAAGACTACTCACAGCAGAGTTACTGTGACTGCCTCCAGCACCTCAGGCTTCAGCTGTATGTGAATCACAGACTGAACTCCAGACTGCCCTGGATTTACAAACAAAGAAGACACTCCCACATCTCCTTCACATGTGATTAAAAACGCAGGTGTGTTGTTCTAGCCAGTTTGGCTCAGTGGATAGAGTGTTGGCCTGTGGACCAAAGGGTCCAGGGTTTGATTCCAGTCAAGGGCAAGTACTTTGGTTGCAGGCTCCCTCCTGGCTTGGACTCTGGTTGGGGCACATGCAGGTGGCAACCAATTGATGTGTTTCTCTCACATTGATGTTTCCCTCTCTCTTCCACTCTCTCTAAAAGATCAATGGAAAAATAACCTCAGGTGAGGATTAACAACTGAAAAAGGCAGTTGTGCTGATCATACACACATACTAACCAAGGATATGATAATTCAAGTGATAAAATATGGCATAGCACAGTCCTAATAAATACTGTGACAATGAATTCCCATAAGTATGTCTATGTGTGACTATATGTCAACATGAATGTCAGAGCAATGGCTAATGTCTAGTAAAACTGATAAATATTCTAGCTGCTTCTGGAGAAATGTGGCAAATTGCCACTCCAAATAATTCTTAAAATGTTTATAGAAACACAAGCCTTTTGTTGAAAGTGATAAAAAATACTGGGTACTATTTCAGATAATTAACATACACATAGGTTAGGAAATCTACACTAATAAAAGGGTAATATGCTAATTAGACCGAATGTCTTCTGCATGTCCTTCCAGACAAAGCCACAGCAGCTGTGAGGACTGAGGGCCAGCGGCACAGGAGAGGCAGCGGCACAAGCTGGTCCAGCGCCGTGGCCCCTTTCACAGAGGCTGCGGGAGACCCCAGCGCCACGAGAGCCCGGCACGGTGCTAGAGGGCGGGGCCACCTAGAGGGCCACTTTTGCAGAGTTGGCACGGGAGAGTCCTCCGCACAGGCCGGTCCAGTGCCGTGGCCCCTTCTTCAGAGGCAGCGGGAGAGGGGGCTGTGTGATCCCAGTTCCAGTGCTGCCCCTTCCACAGAGGCAGCCACAGAGGCATGGCTCGGGCCGGTCTCAGTGCCACACTTCTGCAGAGGCTGGACAGGGTGCTACCTGCTGTGCCTCAACCTCCCACAGGCCCTCCCCCAGCTGGCCTGGCCCCAGATCACCCCTCACCCACCAGTGGGCAGGAGGGCGGGGCCAGTGCTAAGAAACAAGGGCTGAGGGCCAGCAGTGGCAGCAGCAGTGGGGTAAAGGGGGTGGCGCCTTCCCCGATCACCTGGTTGCTTCCTGCAGAGGGAGCAGGGAGCCAGCCTAAGCCGTCAGTAGGACATCCCCTGAGTGCTCCTGGACTGTGAGAGGGGGCAGGCTGGGATGAGGGACACCCCCCTATGCATGAATTTCATGCACTGAGCCTCTAGTTTATTATATAATTTCAAGAGTTCGTGAAAGTCCTGAAGGTCTAGATACCAAGAAAAGGTCTGGTGAGTTTAATGAGCATGTGCACTAAACAGAAAATAGAGCAAAGTTGGTTATCTCTGCACTTGGGGAATATAAAGCCTTAATAAAAATATCTAACTGAAGACATGAGGTGAATAAAACTTTTCCAGTGAAGAGAAGAAAATTGGAACCACAATGATGATATAGAAACAGGCAAGAACTAGGCTTCATGTGGTAATAAAGCTTCCAGTACTGCTTCCAACATGGGATCTGGCCATGGTTAATCAAATTAGCAAATATTTAAATCAGTTCATGGTATGATATTAACTTTTGTCTCTCAGTCTTTGGATAATTATTGCCTGCATAACATCTCTTTTATAGATCTTTTACTGTCTGCCTTTATAGAAAACTAGAGACCCGATGCCTGAAAATTTGTGCAAGAATAGGCCTTCCTTCCCCCAGCTGCCAGCACTGGCTTCCCTCAGGCACCCAGGACCCATGCTGCTTCCCTCCTCCGGCCACCCCCAGGCACCCGGGACCTGGGCTGGCTTCCCTCCGTCCCCAGCTTGGTCAGGAAGGATGTCCAGAATGACGCCTGGATGATGTCCAGTCTAATTAGCATATTACCCTTTTACTGTGATAGATGTTTGCTTTACCTTCTCAACTAGTTCCACCTCATCTTACACATCACCTTACACATAGTTAATGTTCCAAAAACATGTGTTAAATCTGATAAAAGGCAGCCATCCCAAGTCACATAAGCCACCAGAGACAGAACTGTAACCCAAAACATGCTTGTCTAGGACCATTCCAACTTTCCATACATCATGCTACATTTATGTGACCATGCCATGAAGTGCAGCAACACATGATATCCCCATTTAATTTTCTAAAACTGAAAACACTTTTAGACATTTACTCACTATAATTTTAAAATGGAGCACATCTAGGCTAGGTGAGCTATTTCCTGACAGCATTCTGTCACTGATCCTGCTTCTCGACTTTCGTCACTCTTGAGTTTCAATAGTGGGGGCTTGGAGATATGGACATCCACACATAACACTGGAGGAACTTGTTCTATGTTTCTTTTATGATGTTTATATTCATTCATTATAAAAGTCTTTGGCAAAATTTGGGCAATGGACTTTAATAATATAGCAATAGGAACAAAATACAAGATCGTAAAAGGCTGAAGTCAACTGCTGAGGTTGATGATTTTTCAGAGTTTGGTATGGGGCATTTATAATAAAAAGTGGGGTGTTTACAATTCATTTGTCATTCAGAAATTGGAAGAAAGAAAGAAGAAAAGAGAAAGAAGAGGGAGGAGAGAGAAAGGTAGGAAGAAAGGAAGGGAGAGGAGAGAGAGAGAGAGAGAGAGAGAGAGAGAGAGAGAGAGAGAGAGAAGGAGGAAGAGGAGAAGGAGAAGGAGGATAAGGAGGCGGAGGAGGAGAAGCAGATGGAGAAGGAGAAAGAAATGAGAAAGAGAAGAAAAGAAGGGAGTCAAAAATCAAGAAATGGTGTGTTCACTGAAAATGGTATTGTGGTTACCAGAGGGAAACAGGGAGGGGGGAGGGTAAAGAGAATAAAGGCCCTGGCCAGTGAGACTCAGTTGGCAGGGCATCGTCCAGTGCATCTAAAAATTGCTGATTCTATTCCTCATCTGGGCATGTGCCCAGGTTGCAGGCTCAATCGCTGGTGTGGGGCATGCAGAAAGCAGATGATTGATGTTTTACACTGACATAGATGTTTCTCTCTCTCCCTCTCCCTTCCTCTCTCCCTAATAATCAATTTAAAAATATTTTCTTTTAAAAAAATGGGCAAAGGGGGTCAAATATAAGGTGATGGAAGGAAATTAGACTTTGGGTGCTGGGCATACAATGCAATATACAGGGGATATATTATAAAATTTTACACCTAAAACTTAAAAAAGAAGATTTTTGTTTTATTTATTTTTTGTTAGATTTATGAGGGTGACATTGGTTAATATGATCATATAAGTTTCAGGTATAGGTTTCTATGTAACAAGATCTGTCTATCGCACTGTATGCCCACCACCCAAAGTGAAATCTTCTCCTATTATCATATATGAGGCCCCCTTCCCCTTTCACCCCCTTCCCTCTGGCAATCATCACACTTCTGTTTGTGTCTATAAGTTTCAGTTTTATATCCCACATATGAGTGAAATCATATGGTTCTTAGCTTTTTCTGATTGACTTTTATTTCACTTAGCATAATATTCTCAAGGTCCATCCGTGTTGTTGCAAGTGACACTATATCAAACTAAAAAGCTTCTGCACAGCAAAAGAAACTAAGAACAATACAAAGAGGCAGCCAACCAAACGGGCAATGATATTTGCAAACAGTAGCTCCAACAAATATTTTAATTTCCAAAATATATAAAGAACGTATAAAGCTCAATACCAAATAAACAAACAACCCAATCAAAAAGTGGGGAGAGAGCCCTAATCGTTTTGGCTCAGTGGATAGAGCATTGGCCTGCAGACTGCAGAGTCCTAGGTTTGATTCCGATCAAGGGCATGTACCTTTGTTGTGGGCACATCCCCAGTAGGGGTTGTGCAGGAGGCAGCTAATAGATGATTCTCTTCCATCGATGTTTCTAACTCTCTATCCCTCTCCCTTTCTCTCTGTAAAAAAATCAATAAAATATATTTTTTAAAAGAAAAAGTGGGCAGAGGAACTGAAAATACACTTCTCCCAAGAAGATATAGAGACATCCAATAGATATATGAGAAAATGTTCTTCACTAACAATCAGGAAAATGCAAGTCAAACCTATAATGAAATACCACCTCACACCTGATAGAATGGCTATTATCAACAAGACAAGCAATAACAAGTGTTGGAGAGGTTGTGGATAAAAGGGAACCCTGCTGGAGGGAGTGTAGACTAGTACAACCACTATGGAAAGTAGTCTGGCGATTTCTCAAAAAATTAAGATTAGAGCTACCATATAATCCAGCAATCCTGCTCCTGGGCATATACCCAAAAACTCAAAAACATGTATCCACAAAAATATCTGCACCCTTATGTTCATTGCAACATTATTCATGGTGGCCAAGTCATGAAAACAACCGAAGTGCCCTGCGATAGAAGACTGGATAAAGATGTGGTACATATGCACAATGGAATACTACTCCATAAGAGAATACTCAGGCATAAGAAAGGATGAGATTTCTGTTTTAAAAAAGTTCTTGTGTGTTCAATGAGTCCCATAAGTTCCTGTAAGAGGTGCACATTGAGTTTAGAACTATGTTAGCATATAGAATAACTAAAGAGGCAAGTTTCCAATACATAAAATTATGAAAAATGCAAGAGATTGTTAGGTCGACTGCTGAGAAGTTTTACATAAATATAAAAATAGAGAGAACCAAATTAGCTAGGTAGGATTTTTAAAAAAGCTATATGAGGTGTAATTTGAACTTAAAATATTAATATCAAGCCTAAAAAGCATAAATAGATGTGAGAAACTATATGTAGACTGGCCTGAAAAAGTGGTGGAATAATGTTGGGAGTCAAGGGAAAAAGTTACATGTGGAAGATAGAGAAAAATTATGGAAAAATATATTTAAAATGCACTGCTATATCACAATCTTAACAACTCCAATATGCTATTAAGCAAAAATAAATGAATTACAAAACAACATGAAAAGAGTAATTTTAAAAGCATCAAATTTGATATCAAACCTGGTTTCTACTTCTAATTCAGATTTACTGGTAGTGACTATGGGCTTGATCATTTTTAAGTCTCTGCTTCACAGTAATGATATTAATATTGTCATTACTAATGACAATAAAATATACTTTGCAGAGTTTTATAAATATTAAATGAATAAACACTATAGAAGTTCTATATAAATTACATAGATGTAATAACTTTAAAGCAATATTTTTACTAGTGACATAAACATAACATTTTACTACATGTAATTTTTATTGATATATAATTGACATACAATGTTGTGTAAGTTTAAGATTCACGTGTTACTTTGATACATTTATATATTGCAATATGATTATCAACTTAGCCTTAACTAAAACCTCCATCAGTACTTGTAACATTACTACAGAGCTCCTTAAGTTTAGCCTAGCAATAGTAACCACAATGATTTTTTATGGGAAGAGACTGAAGTCAGATTAGTTAAGAAATAAAGGCAGAAATACAAATATGAAATACTGGGTGGGGGATGAGATCCTGGGGTAGTTAAACAAGTAAAATGCAAGAACTGGGCATAGCTGCCTGAGAATGATGATACCCCTTACTAAAAAGAAATATCGGAGAGAAGAGCAACCAGATGCTATAAGGGACCTAGTTTTTCTGTATTTCTCCTTCACAGTGTTTAGTCGTTGCTTTGTCTTCAATGCTATGGCTTCATAGGCGCCAGGTGGCTATGGCATCTCTAGTGATTGCATCCATGTTCTTGGCAAGCAGCACAGGGTGATGAGGCAGATGAGCTAAACATGCCTCTTTTTCTTGGGAAAGCCAAAGCTTCCCTGGAAGACCCATCCTTTAAACTTTCCCTCATACTTCATCATTCAGAATTGCATCACTGGGCCACCCCTGACTTGAATGTGGCTAAAGAAAAAAGAATAGTGGGTAAAGGTTTGATTGAGCAATCATCAGGGCTTGCCCACAACCTATCATCAAAGGATCTTTGAGAATATTAAATAAAATATCTAAATCTATTCTATTACCTATAGCACAGTATAGTAGCTGCTCAATCAAGTCTGTTTCTAATACTATTATATCAAATATATGAGTGCCTACTGAGCAGCAGGCAATTGCTACATACTAGAAAGAAATCATTAAATAAAATCAGAATATATAATATTCTGAACTATTTCAGTTCTAGACCTTTAAAAAATGGTTATTTGAAAACCAAATGAAAATGTGCCACATGAGAGTTGGGGAAGAAAATCATGATTTTAAAGTGAATATCACAGAGGTTAGAGCTAACTGTAAGACCGCCATTGTAGAAATAGAAAATTAGAACTACTAGGATTAACCTTTGAGAAATATTAAAGAGGAAACAAAAGGGAATGGCCAGAATTGGGAGAAACAAACTTTAATAATCTTGTTGTAAAGTAAAAAAAAAAAATGAGTTTCAGTAAAGAGTTGCAGCTTACTTGTACCAAATTTTACCGAGACATCGAGAACAATGAGGACAGAAGCATGATATAGCAAGAATAACTTTACTAATGACTGCAATTTCAGCAAATGCTTAGTACACAAGTCACATTTCAAGGAATTAAGGAAAGGTTGTTAGAGGAAAAGCACAGTGGGTTAAGAACATTCATTTGTAAGACAACAGGCAGTTAAGCCAACATGAAATAAAGTGATGGCTACCAAAAGCAGATTGTCAGCAAAGAACTTTTTAAGAATGTAAAGCCCTAGTGTGTTTGAGGGCAAGGAGAAAGGAATCACTATAATAAGAATGACTTAAATAATGGTAAAGGAAAAGAATAAGCTTCAGCATAAGATGTCTCAAAATAAAACTGGACAAAACCTAGATATATGTGAGGTGATTGTCATATTAAATAGGATTGCCACAATTTGAGAACTTAGCAGAGATGATGAGATGATTGAGAGGAGAAGATTGGACCAAATCTTTCTGGTAAGATTAGAGCTGGCTTGGGAGAAAGGAGGAAGTAAATGTAGGTTTGTCTCAGGTGAAAGCAATAAATAATCAGAGAGGATCAATAGAATTTCCAAGAAGTAGCAAGTGCCAAAGTGTAGCAGGAAGCAATGTCGGGCAGTCAAGTCTGCATATTCTTAGAAACAGATTTTAAGGCTCAACAATATCCTGGGAATCATTTTTTTTCTTAGTAATCTAAAGAAAGATGGGGATAAAGTAATTCAGGAATTATATTAGATTGGGGGTTTATATTGAAGACTTGTTTAAAATCAAGTGTCTTTAGGAGTCTTGATGGATCGGTAGGAACCATTAAAACTCAAGGTAACCAGAGTGTTCAGGTTTAGTCAGGGAAGTCAAAAGATTGGGCAATTGGAAGTAGATGTGTCAGGAGAATGAGAGACACTCAGAAGTAGGTTCACTAGAGAAGAAGAGATGGAGAATGGCAGACAAAGTGTTGTGTTTGTGAAGAGCCTACCAACTCCGAGATTTCAGAAATGGAATGGTGGCATATTACAGTGATTCTACAGCGAAATGCTAAAAATATTGTAACTGTAAGTCTGTGAAACTTACTTAATGCACTGACAGAAGGAATGGCAATGTCACCGAGATCAAATATGGTGATAGTGATTAAGAGCAAGAGTTCTGAACTAGACCCTAGGTTAACTACCGGCTACAGCACTTAACAACTGTCAAAGTATTATGACAAATAAAAGAAGTAAAGCATGCAAAGTACTCACTGAGCAATGATTGGGAAAGTCAGTAAAGAGATATTTGAGGGGCTAGGAAAGATCAGGAATGGAGTAAATGGGCAGTATTATGAAAGGAGCTTTGAAAAAGCTGGGACTCCATTAAAAATGGCATAGGAAAAAGCAAGTTTCTGTTAAGACAAGAAGGCAAAAGAAAAAAATGAAAGGGAGAAATAGGCTTAAGATAAACAACATTGCCCCAGTATCAGGAACTTCTTAAGTTGCAATCAAAGAGTATGGAAGAGAAGAGAAGAGTACAGACAGATGGAGGAATGCGCAAGGAGATGAGCATGAACCTTTTAGCTGACGTAGGCACGCGTGAGGATTAGAAGTTTCTCTGTCCTCTCACAACAAGACCTATCAAATGTTTCCACTTTTTAAAAAAGAGGTGGGGTGAGGGGAGATGGGGGAGAATGTATTTGTTTTTTGAAAACCAAGGGCCTGATTGTTTGTAGTCTGTTATCCCAAAAGCCAAGAACATAAAGCCAGAAAAAAGGATCGCATAGGAGATCATCACATATGGGCTCACTAAGGCCACTTAAATATTCACAAAAGAAGTTGATCCTTGTAACTAGAAAAACACTACATAGAGTATTTTATGTGGCTTTTTTTTATCTATCATTATTTTTCTATCATCATGCTCAGACCTCAAATATTTTAAGATGTCATGATTTAACTGTAATAAGATATTTAACCTTGACCTGCTAATGGTATAGATTGTTTTAGACTAAAAAATATTATTTATTGTATTATTTAAGTAGTATTATTTTGTTAAAATGCAGAATAGAGAAAAATATCTTCCTATGCAGTACATAATATGAAAAACACCCCCTCAGCACCCCCAGTATTGATATCCACCAACCTTAGCTACAAATTCACCTACTTGTATTTCATTTTAAAGATCTTCCACCATCCTTTTATCTACTGCTTCACTTTTAGATTTTTACTGGGCTATACAACTTTTATTTTTCTATTTGTTCACTGCCCTCCAAAAGCCAAAATTGCCATGGTTTCTGCTTTATCATAATGCTGTTTGTGAGATTATGCTGAAAGATTAAAGGAGGGGTCTACCTTTAGTACATACCATTTGCATGTGATAACCTAATGCAATTTCAGTAAGTGAAAATCATTGCTTCCAATACAAAACCAGCTATTAAAACATTGCTGTCAGCAAAATATTGTGACTTAACCTGACTTTGCACAAGATGGAAGAGAATGAAAGGACAGGTCACCAAAACACTATGGCTCTAATCTTCTCCATGATCCTTTATATTCATAGATTTCTTCATATTCTACTTTTTACATTCTGTAAAAACCATTTTCAAATTTATGGAAAATGGGGCATAAAGTGAGTAGCTTTTTAAAAAATGAGTTACATGGAAGAAAGAACAGCAACTAAGATTTTTGTGATTAATTTGATAACTTCTAGTAGGAAGTATTTAGTTTATCTGCACATAGAAAATGAATATTAAAATATTCATACCCCAAGGCTAACAGAAAAAATAGGTAACAGCTGTTGGTCTAAAATGTGGTTTCATTATGCAGAAATTGGAATAAGCTTGTAATTATGAATAAAAGCTAGAGCAGTTAAAAAATGTTGAGTAGGTTTTTCAACTCCAACATTTAAAATATTTTCTGTGATAAGAAATCACACCATTTTCCTCAATAAGCTTTCATGTGGTATCAGCCATAGCAGACCTGCTTTTGCTCACCTCAAAAAGAAATGTGAAATAGATTCTTCATATAAATTTCTTAGTGATTTCTTTTCTAAAACAGGTTTGAATATCTATACTAACTCCACATTTCAAATTAACAAAACCCTAATTTAATATTTCTTTTAGATCTAGACATAGCTAATACAAGGAAACAAGGTTTTAAAAAAGTATTTTGGTTAATAATACAGATTACCAATTTTTTTATCTATATGTACTGTATTATTCTCTCTTTGACATGATACCACTACATCAATAAAATATTCTTTAATTGTTACAATATCAGATTAGCAAAATGAGGTATTATATGTAAAATAATTTATGTCAAAATTGCTGATATTAAGAATACATTTGTAATGGCATTCTAATGGAAAAGCATAAACTAATTTTCTCCATCATTCAATTAATAATCCACTAAGAATTGTAACTTCAGTTTGAAACAGTTTATTTGAAGAAAGATAGCCATTACACAGACACACACACATGATACTTAAGCAAATTATATAACAGGGTAAAACACAAAATATATTCTCCCTCCCCCCTCTCACTGCTCCTCTACTACAATCTGTTAAGAAGCTGGGTAAACTATTACTGAACAAAAGATAAAATATGATTGACATATAAATAGTGGCTAAGAGAAGCATTAATCTGACCCATTTCATAAATAATTACAAAGCATTTTATAAATATTTTCTGAAATTAAATATTATTACATTTTATTAAAGTGACACAAAAATGAGACATAGACATTATGTACGAGACACAAGATGAACAATAGTTAAGTATTTCAGGAAAAAACAGCTGATAAACTTTGCGTCCATTATTTGTGATGTGAACTTTAGTTTATGTGGATCTTGGTACAATGAGCCACTCCCACGCCATGTTTTCCTTTTAGTACTAACCCTCTTCTTCCCTGACTCTAAGATGTGTCTGGAAAACAAAAAAGGAGTGGACACTCTGACTCTCTCCTCCAGCCTCCACCTCCTGGGTCAGATGAGGATCAGAAGCAACAGCGGGCAGGCAGGCAGAGGGCACACAGAAACTGAGACTCTTCCTGGAGCTCTAACCAGCACTTTTATGTCCCTGCTGCACATGCAAATGAAAGGAGAGCAGTAACAGTTACCTGAGTGATACCTTTTAAACATCAGAAATATCAGAATCGTTCCTTTAGAATACCCTTAGTAGGATACCTGAATTGGAAGAGGAGCAAACGAGAGCTTCATCTTTGCTGTACTTCACATTTGACACCTTTAAAATTGCGGGGTGCCTGATCCTTCTGTCTCCAGAACAGAGCTGTGGCGGCCCCGTCAGAAGATAAAAAGAGTGCTCAGTGAGAAAAACTCCCTCTCCCTGTGGGGCTCCAGTAATATATTCAATAATTTGGTGTAGGCAGACCTCTAAGTCCCTCCCTTAAATAAATGACAAACATGAAAATAAATTGACCTTAAATATCAGAAGTAACCTGTATTTTATTACCAATATATCGGCTCATAACTTTCTCATAATCATGGCAACTTTCCTGCTTTGCTTAAAAGCAGAAGAGAGGAACTTTGGAAAGTGAAATTAATTTAAAATCTGCCCTCATGTTCCCTTTAATAGAATTATAACACAAAAATTAGAATCTAAATTTGTCCTTTTTCTAAAACCTATTGTAACTGAACTACAAGTAACCATAAAACGTAAGGGTAGATCCCTTTCCCAAGAAGCAAAGTAAATAAAGCATAAA
Source organism: Myotis lucifugus (assembly GCF_000147115.1). Lineage (NCBI taxonomy): Eukaryota > Metazoa > Chordata > Mammalia > Chiroptera > Vespertilionidae > Myotis > Myotis lucifugus. The sequence goes on from NW_005871155.1 coordinate 3,895,683, forward strand.
AGAGTTAACCTAAGTATATAAGTTAATATTTTTCACTATTTAAATTAGATAACTCCATTTATGTTTTAATTAGAAGTTTATGGATAGTATAAATAGCAATATAGATATTTTTCTAACTCCTAGTTTTATTATGGCACCTTTTCCTAAGATAAAATGTCAATATAAAGGCAGTAGAGAATATTGAAGAATTGGGAAAAAAATTTTTAAGTCAGTTTCTTTCTTCTTCCAAATGCCAACACATTATATGGTAAAAATAGAGCATATTTCTCTTCCACAGTTTTGTGTAATTTATTATGGAAAATGGCAATAAAACACCTTCAGAAATAATAACAGTATTAAGCCCTTAGAGTGCCTAATAAAGTTTAATATTTTAAAAATGCCATATAAATATTAATTAGTTCATATTAAAAATTTGAGGCAGGTAAGCACCATCAGCACCTTCTAATGAAGAAATGGACAGTGTGACCGAGGTTCTTGCCTGAGGACTGATTCAGGCGGGATCATCTGTCTTTCCGGAGCATATAATTTCTTAAGAATTTCCAGTAAGAATCAAAGGAGAGAGAAGACTCAGATTTCAGCTGTTTCCAAACTTTTGAAAGAGTGTTTTCTGAAATATTTTGATTTGTGTTTATCCCCTGATTCTCACCCATTTATATTAACCGAACACCTTTTTTGTAGATAGCACTCCACGGCACAGACATCCTTTATTCTTTTAATTGAGCCTCTTTGGGGGAAAGTATGGTTTAAATATAACAATATATTCAGAACCCTAAAATAATTTGATCTATAATAAATTCTTAAGCAAGGGAGGAAGACCAGCCTGGGGACCCTGGGAGGGGAAGATTGCCAGGTATCAAGTCAGAGATTCACAAGGAAGTTGTAGAAGCTCCCTCCCTGGAGACTTTTAAAAATAGAATAGACAGCCCTCTGCATACAGCGGTGCAGGAGGCCCCATTATACTTTGCTATTAGAGAACTTCACTATAGGTTTCCTTAGGCTTGATTAAAAAAAAAAAAGTGGGGGAGGGGACGGGAAAGCCAGGGGATGGGAGGAAAATTCAATTTAAGAAATGCCTTTGATAATGAACACAGTGTATTTGTGCTAATACAAATTCTCTGATTTTTACTCTTGATTTTGAGGATAAAGTCTTCAATGAATTTAGTTTCTAATATCTGATTGCACTACTTCATATTTTTATCTGCATTTTATATTACTATTTTATGCTATTGTGCTATTTTTAGAAATTCAGTACATATCAGGTCAACAAGGAATTGAAAGTTGCTTGGTTCTTTTACTTTTTGTCCTCTATTAACTCCATAATTCTATATATAAAGTTTGGATATATGTGTATAGACCCATACCTATATATGATTTGATAGTAGTTTTTCAGGGAAATTTAATAATATTTTAAGTAAACATAGCTTTTAATTAATAAACCGTAGACTATATTGATCACAAATTCCATACAACTTTTTTTTCCATCATGATCCAAGTAAGATACCATGAACAAACCTACTTGAGACAAATCTCTCATTAAAATAAAAGATGCCTGGCTGGTATGGCTCAGTGGTTGAGCATCGACCCATTAACCCAGAGGTCACAGTTTGATTCCCAGTCAGGGCATATGACCTTCTTGTGGGTAAGAAGCCTGTAGAGGGAAAGGGGCCCTGGCTACTTAGAGTCCTCCTCCATCTACACCATACACCCTGGTGCCCTGGAAGTCCCTGCCCATGTGGCCCAGAGCTCACATTTTGGATCCTTGACCTCTTCCCACCTGAGGTTACTGCATCACTAATATACACACCCCTCAGCCTAAACGGTGCCAGAAGATTGGTAAGTGAGTGTGAATGGAGCTGGGAATGCAGACTGGCATCTCCACACAAACAACAGCAAGAGGAAGAGACAGAAGAGGAGACGGTGGTTGCAGGCCACAGGCCCTCATCCAGCCCTCCTGGCCATCCCACTGCAGCACAAGCTCCTGGGCTTCCAGAATTCCAATTCCAATTTGGTTGGTCAGGTTGTTGTAACTTATATTTGTGGAGGTAGGAGGAAAGGACCTACTTATTTGAGTGTTCGTTGGTTCGATTTATGATTTTTAAATACTTATAAATAAGGGTATGTGAACTTCCATTTGCATACTCCCGCCTGGGGTCTTGAAAATATTTACAGCCATTCTGTCTTAGATATCCTTGTTCTGACATTTTAATTCAAATTAAATTTATACATCAGTAAAATAAGTTAATATCTCTCAAAAAAAAGTTTTCAGACATATACAAGACTGTATCTAATTTCCCTCACCTTAATTCAAATTATTCTCTGAGATTATCAAAATTTGTTCCTTTCAGTGTTTAAGGACCTGGATGATTCTAGCTTCATTCTCTCTTTATTACAAGAGGAAGCTATTCATGTATATGTCTGTGCAAGTTTAGAGTCTAAGTATGTTTATTTTAGTGGGAAGACAGGAGAAACCATGAAATCTCTGGGGACCCTGGATGAAGTGGGCATGATGGTTCTGCACAGAGAAGCTAACAGCAGAAAAGAGAATTGAGGCCAGTTCAGGTACTGATAAATTTTCAGCATGGTTTCACCGGTAGAATTATAAAATAAAATCTGGAGAATTCGGGAAATTTTAAATTTGCATTCATTTTTATTTATTTAGTCAAGGAACAAAACTTTAATTTGGCAAAATGTATTTCCATAAGTGAAAATTCAAGGTCTTATTACAAAATATGAAACTGAAAAATCTTAAGGGCTTGCTAGGACATAATCAACAGCAAATCTACCTAAGAGTGGTCTCCTGGGCTGACACCATCCCTGATAAATGTGCTTTCACCTCAAGTTGAAGGTCAATCTTGTTTTTTAATAAATTGCCTCAATATAACTACATTTTTAGCGATTTGTATTTTCATAAAAACAGTAATTTCAAGTTGTTTTATTATATTCAATCTCTCTTTGGCTAGGAACTCTGGACAGAATAAACATTTCTAATTTCTTATTGATTATGACTTCTACTGGTTTGGATAACAATTATATAAATTTGACAAGGTTCATCCTTTTTAGCTCGAGCCATTAGAAAATCAATTAGCCTTTGTTTTTTTATAACAAAAAATATATATTATTGGATTGTTCTCTGTTGTAAGATTGTTTGATTATGTCTCCTACCAAAGAATGTTGGGAATTTAATTACCTCCGAAAAATTAATAAATATTAGGAAGTATTTTACAATATGTCATTTTTTACTTAATAAAGGGCCAGCCCCATATTTCATGAGTCCCCATTCATCTGACAGAGCTGTGGCGTTCGTAACTGTGTACATAAAGCCATCAGTCTTCTAGAACCATCTTTAGCTGAGCAAGCCCCAAAGCATGGTCCATTCTGCTCCAATCTGATCAGCATCTTTATAGCTTATCAGCCTTGGGGTTCAATTTTGTTTTGGATGCTTTTATAAATGAGCACAATCACTGGTGAATCTGTTCTTCCAGATTGCCAAGAGAAAAATTGAGAGAAGAACTTTAGTAGATTACTGTGTCATTGAGAATAAAGTACAAGCACAAATGCACAAAGTAGTCTCAGGGATGATTTTGTCAGGTATACATTATCAGTTTTATTTCAGTAAAATTAGATGATTGTCTTAGTTATTATTGTTTTTGAAGTTACACTCTAACCCCAGGCTAGGGGTATGATCAATGTGTTATCTAATAAAATCTACTTGTTCCAAAGTACTATTTGTGTTTTCCTAAAAAGAAGGAAAGATAAAAGAAAAGAGAAGTAGCAATAGATAGAAGTGTGAGAATTACTTCAGGACTTTCTTCTTCTGGACAGGTGTATGATGCACTTTATGCTTTTCAGTAGCTAGATTTAATAGAATGGTTGTTCACAGTATCGAGACAGCTGCAGGAATAGCAGAAGCCAAGAGAAAATGTTAATCATTTTAATGGCTTTAGCGCTTATAGAATTTCTCCAGAAAAGATTTTATAATAATATTCACCTCTACAAGTGGCTTTTAAGTTGATGAAACAATTTAATGTTCAGAGAAAGATTGTTATTTCTTACATATGTTTATGAAAATATTTTCTATACTCAATTAGATCGAATAAAATATGGTATCATTTAATATTTCAATATAAGAAATAAAATTCCCAAAGGTCAGAATATAAAATATGCAAGAATATGCTTTTAACTTGTTAAGCTTCAGAAAGGCTATGAACTGTCAAGAAAGTCCAGTGCCTGGCCCAGGATCATTTCTCTGCTATGCTAGAAATTCAGAGGCGCAATTGTAATGTCAAAAATTCAGATTCATACTGTTCCACTCCCGGGAACCTACTTCTCAGTCAGTATAAACCCTAACTACCGCCTAGCTATTGTTCTCTGCAGTTTGTACAGTTTCTATCTACTCATTCTGTGTGGGACATTGCATCCTATGGCATCTTCCCTAAAAATATTTAGGACACATATGGACTAAATATTTTTGTTCCTCAAAACATTGTATGTTGAAACCCTAACATCCAATGTGAACGTTTTGGGAGGTGGGGCACAATTAAGACTAGATAAGGTACTGGGACTGAAGCCTCCATAAGAGGCACAAGAGAGCTAGCTTTCTCTCTGCTGTCTACCATGTGAGGATACCGTGGGACATCTGCAACCTGCCACCTGGAAGACGGCTGTCACCAGAACCCGGCAATGCTGGTTCCCTGATCTTGGGTTTCCAGTCTCCCGAACCCTGAGAAATAAACTTCTAATGTTTATAAGCCTCCCTGTCCATGGTATTTTTTTTGTAGTAGCCCAAAAGGATAACAAACACAAAACTCAGTGAAGCACCTTGATGAGACTATAGGTGCATTTGTGCTTGTAGCTTATTCTCCATGACACAGCAATCTACTAAAGTCCCTGTGTCGATTTTCAGTCCTCACTATGGCTTCTTTTATAACTGATCACATACCTAACCATTTTGGCTACCTTTGCATTGAAAATAACATTAGCTTACTTATACACCAATCAATAGTGGAGCTAGAAATACCAGATCAGCCATCAAGATATCTGGTCTCCTTGGCCTACAAGACATCATCTTGTCATTCTTTATATCCAACAGACATCACAAGAGACCTTCTTAGAACTGTGAATGAGTTAAACTACTTTTTAAAAATATTTTTAATAAAATAAAACAACTGCTATTTCTCTAAAAACACACTGCACAAGGGATATGTGTCAACACTTCCAGTGGATGCCAGAGACCACAGGAAGCATTGAACCTTATATATGTTTATTACTGTACATACATACCTATGATACAGTTTAATTTATATACTAGTCACAGTAAGAAGTTAATAATAACTAATAATAAAATAGCATAATTACAACATCTACTGTAACAAAAGTTATGTGAATACAGTCCCCCCTCACAAAATATCTTATTGTACTTTATTACCTTTATTCTTGTGATGATGTGAAGTGATAAAACGTCTATATGGTGAGGTGAAGTAAGGTGAATGAGACATCATTCAGTAAAAACCAATGTTACTTGAACACCAGCACTGCAACGCTGCAGTCTATCTGGTAACCAATAAAGCTACTAAGTAACTAATGGATGGGGAATCTATACAGTGTGGAGACACTGGACAAAGGGGTGATTCACGCCCCAGGTGGATGGAGTGGGACAATGTGAGATTTTATCATGCTACTCAGACAGCATGCAATTTAAACTTATGAATTGTTTGTTTCTGGATTTTTTTTTAAAATCCTCATCCGAGGATATTTTTCCATTGATTTTAGAGAGAGGGAAAGACACAGAGAAATATCAATGTGAAAGAAGCACATCCATTGGTTGCCTACTGCATGTGCCCTGACCAGGGCCCGGGCTGGGGAGGAGTCTTTTATTTTAAGGACTAGTGGCCCAGTGCACAAAATTTGTGCACAGGGGTGGGGGGTCCTCTCAGCCCAACCTGCACCCTCTCCAATCTGGTTCCCCTCAGGGGGTGAACGACTGCCAGCAGTCAGACATCCCTCTCACAATCCTGGGTCACTGGCATCTAATTGCTCACGTGCCTGCTTGCCTGGTCGCCCCTAACTGCTCCCCCCCACCAGCCTGATTGCCCCTCACTGCCTCTGTGTGCTGGCCTGATAGCCCCTAACTGCCCCACCTACCAACCTAATCGCCCCCAACTACCCCTGCTGCTGGCCTGGTCACCCCCAACTGCATCCCTCCCTGACAGCCTGGTCGCTCCTAATTGCCCCCCCCCCTGCAGGTCTGGTTGCCCCTCATAGCCCCCCTGCCAGCCCGGCCACCCACACAGCCTGCTCTTCAGTCATTTGGTCATCCCTCACTAACCCTTCTGCTGGCCTGGTTGTAGGCAGCCATCTTGTGAGGGCATGAGGGTTAATTTGCATATTACTTCTTTATTATATAGGATGCTATGGACCAGGAACTGGATGTTAATCTCATTTGGTAGAAAATAGATATTTTGTTTTTCAATTTTATTTTAGTGTGATAAGAACACTTAATATGAGGTATACCTTCTCACTAAATTTTAAGTATACAGTACAGTAGTCAACTATAGGTACAATATAGTACGACAGATCTCAAAAACGTATCTTGTTTGATAAAAATTTTATTCTGGTTGAATAGCAACTTCTAATTTTTTCCTTTACCGCAATCCTTGGAAACCAAAATTCTAGTCTTTGATTCTTTGTACTTGACTATTTTAGATACTTCTTTTAAGTGGAATTATGCCATATTTGTCCTTCTGTAACTGGTTTATTTCCCTACTATAATGTCTTCAAGATTCATCCATGTTATCAAATATTGCAAAATCTTCTCTTTTTAAGGCTGAATAATATTTCATTGTATTTTATATACCACATTTTATTTTTCCATTTATCCATGGATGGATGGTTAGGCTGTTTCTACATCTTGGTTATTTTAGTAATGTTTCAATAAACATGGGTGTTTAATAAACATGGGAGTTCAATAAACATATCTCTTCAGGATTCTGATCAAGCTATTTGGGATAAAGACCCAGACATGTCATTGCCAGATCATGTGGCAGTTATATCTTTTTTATTTTTGGAGGCACATACATACTGTTTTTTATAACATTGCATTATTTTTCATTTCCACCAACAATCTACAAGAACTCCAATTTCCCCACATCCTTGCTAAAAATTCTTATCTTTTTTTGTTATTGTTCTTGTTGATGATGAAAATAACCATCTTAACAGGTAAGAGATGATGTCTTATTGTGGTTTTGATTTGCATTTGCCTGATGATTATTGACATTAAGCTTTGTTGGCCACCGGTGGGTCTTTTTAAAGAAACATCTATTCAAGTCTCTAGCCCATGAAAAGAATGAAAAAATAACATACAGAATGGAAGAAAGTACTTGCAATCCATATATCAGACAAGATGTTAATTTCCAAAATATATAATAAATTCTATAATTTAATAGTAAAAAAATCGAATCTGATTTTAAAATGGGCTAAATTTTTAGAGTTGCTGTTCTGAGGGCTATTAGTGCAGAGGAAACAGACTAAGATTAAAATGCTCATACTCAGTGGATCAGATGCTATTTTCCTCACCAGCAGAAGCCTCCACACCCACTCCCACATGTAAAAAAAACTGAGCAATGCCTAAGGATTATTATTATAACCAATAATAATGGCTAGTTATTCCTTATATTAATTCAGCTGCAGCATATCCCTATCCATTTAGGGGGAAGAAACTGGTGGAGGAGTAGGTGGAAGTTACACTCACCTGCTCCTAGCCTCAAAGTGGACATACAACTAAAAGATAGAACAATAACCTGAATAACTAACTAAAGACCAGCTGAACATAAGTCTTATATGCAAGGATTTACAGAAGAAGCCACATAGAGACTGGTGGGAAGACCAGAGACACGAAAAGGGCTGGCCAGGCACCCACATTAGGTAGCTGAGAATGTGGAGGGATATCTCAGCTGCAAAAGTTCCCCCTGAGGAGTGTGTGGTCTCAACCTCACTCCAGACTCCCAACCTGGAGCAATGGAGCCCGGAAGAGGCATCAGCATAACATCTGACTGAACATCAGCAGGGATTCTGTCTGCCAGGGAGAGACAGGAGTCTACTATAAACTCAGGGGCCCTTTTAAAGAGTCAGTACACAAAATCTTGGCACAGCCACTCACCCTGGGCTCTGCTGGCAGAGGGAGGGAAGATTGGAGGGGACTGGAGTCATGCAAGTACAGACTGGGTTGTATGGCTCCTGGGAGAGAGCTGAAGGGACAGCCACCAGACAGTAAGCATAAAAAGGATGTAGAAACCATAAAAAGAAAAACCTGTCAGAAATTAAAAATGCAATATCTGAAATGAAGAGTACACCAGAAGGAATCAACAGTAGGCTTAATAAAGCACAAGATCAAATCAGTGATTTTGAAGACAATATAGCAAAAAACAACCAATCAGCACAGCAAAAAGAAGAGAATTTTAGAACATAAGAATAGTCTCAGGGGCCTCTGAGACAACATGAAGCATAACAACATCCGCACCATAGGGGGAACCAGTTGGAGAAGAAAGAGAGCAAGGAATTGAGAACCTATTTGAAGAAATAATGGCTGAAAACTTCCCTAACCTGGTGAAAAAAAAGAAAAGACACATAGGTCCAAGAAGTCAGAAAGTCTCAAACAAGATGAACACAAAGTGACCCACACCAAGACACACTATAAATAAATTGGCAAAGGTTAAAGACAGAGAGAGAATCTTAAAAGCTGCAAGAGAAAGACAATTAGCTACCACCAAGGAAGGTCCCATAAGACTGTCAACTGGTTTCTCAACAGAGACATTTCAAGTCAAAAGGCATTGGCATGAAATATTCGAAGTGATGAAAAGCAAAGACCTACAACCAAGACTACTATACCCAGCAAGGCTATCACTTAAAATTGAAGGTGGAATAAAGAACTTCCCAGGCAAAAAAGAAATAAACCTAAAAGAGTTTCATTACCACCAAACCAATATTACAAGAAATGTTAAAGGTTCTTCTTTAAGAAGACGAAAGAAAATAACAGAGAAAAATAGTTATAAAGAATAAAATGACTATAAATGCATACCTATCAATAATAACTTTAAATGTAAATGGCTTAAATGCACCAATCAAAAGACATAAGGTAGCTGAATAAATAAGAAAATGACACCGTTATATATGCTGTCTTCAAGACACACATCAGAACAAGATACATATAGATTGAAAGTAATAAGATGGAAGAAATATATTATGCAAATGGAAATAAAATAAAAGCCAGAGTAGCAATATGTAAGACAAAATCTACTTTAAAACAAAAGGTATAATAAGAGATAAAGAGGGACATTATATAATGATAAAGGGATCAATCTAACATGAGGATATAACCCTTGTAAACATATATGCACCAAACATTAGAGAATCTAAATATATAAAGCAAATCTTGATGGACATAAGGGGAGAGATCAACAATAATATAGTCATAGTGGGGGATTTTAAAACCTCATTGACATCAATGGATAGATCCTCCAGACAAAAAACAAAACAAAAAATCAGCAAGGAAATAGCAGCCTTAAATGACACACTAGATCAAATGGATTTAATTGATGTTTTCAGAATATTTCTTCTCAAAGCAGCAGAATATATATTCTTTTCAAGTGTACATGAAACATTTTCTGGAATAGACTACAAGTTAAGACACAAAACAAGTCTCAATAAGTTTAAGAATATAGAAATCATACCAAGCATCTCTCTGATCATAATGATATGAAATTATAATTCAATCACAAGAACAAACTGCAAAACACACAAAGACATGGAGGCTAAATATCACATTAACAAACAATAAGTGGCTCAGCAATTAGATCAAGGAAGAAAACAAACATTACCTTGAGACAAATGAAGAATAACACACAACAAACCCAAATCTATGGGCCACATAAGTAATATTAAAAGGGAAATTCATAGCAATGCAGGCCTGCCCCAAGGAAAAAAAATCAAAGAAACAATCCATACTTATACCTAAAAGAACTAGAAAAAGAACCACAAAGCTCAAAGTGAGAATAAGAAAAGAAATAAGAAAATTACAGTAGAAATAAGTCTGCTCCTTAGAAAAGATAAACAGGATTGACAAATCTTTAACCAGACTAATGGGGGGGGGGGTAGTTAGCGGGGAAGAAAGGATCCAAATAAATAAATTCAGAAATGAAAGAAAAGTAACAGCAGTCTCATGGAAATAGAAAGGACTATAAGAAAATATTCTGAACAAGTTATGCTAACAAATTGGACAATCTGAAGAAATCGATAAATTTCTAAAAACATACAATCTTCAAAAACTGAATCAAGAAGAATCAAAAAATCAGAACAGACTAATTACAACTAATAAAATTGAAGAAGTAGTGAAAAAACTCCCAATAAAAAATCCTGGACCAGATGGCTTCCCAGGTAAATTTTACCAAACATTCAAATAAAAACTATCACCTATCCTTCTCAAACTATTCCAAAATATTCAAGAAGGAGGAAAATCTCCTAATTCCTAAACCAGATAGAGACACTACAAAGAAAGAAAATTATAGTCCAATAGATCTGATGAACATAGATGCTAAAATCTTCAACAAAACATTAGCAAACTAAATCCAGCAATACATTAAAAAGATCATATACCATGATCAAGTGGAATTTTTTCCTGGTGTACAGGGTGGGTACAATATCTGCAAATCAATTAATGTGAAACACAAATAAATTGAAAGAAAAGATCACATGATTTTACCAATAGATAAATAAAAAAGCATTTGACAAAATCTAGTACCAATTTATGATTAAAAAAAACTCTCAGCAAAGTGGAAATAGAGGACACATACCTCAACATAATAAAGGCCATATATTACAAACTCACAGCCAATATCCTACTCAACGCAATAAAACTAAAAGCATTTCCCTTAAGATCAGGAAAAAGATAGGTTGTCTGCTTTCATTGTTCTTATTTAACACTAGGGGCCCAGTGCACGAATTCATACACCTTGAAAGGAACTGTGGGCTGTGAGGCTGCAGGGGGCACAGAGGCGGGTTTCAGCCCATCCTTCATGCCCGCAGGTCCCCTCTCTGCCAGCAGCCACACTCCCGCCACCAACGCTCCCATGCGCTGATGGCCCAGAGCGTTTGGGGCCAGCGCTAGCAGCAGGTGCGAGCAGGGCCGGCATTGTCAGCAGCTGCCCTTCAGGGCAATCGGGGCTGGCAGCCACTGCTCACATCCACTGATGGCACTGAGTGATCAGGACTGGCACCAGGAGCCAGCAGCAGGTGCGAGCGGGGCCGGCACTGACAGCGGGTGCAAGCGCCAGACAGGACTACAGTACATGGGAGCAAAGAATTTTCATAACCACCAGAGGCTCGCCCCAATGACAGTGACTGGTGCCCCGCCTTGGTCTGGCACCCCTGCTCACCTGCTCCACCATCCCACAGCAGCTGATGCCTGCCATGTTCTGCACACGCCCCCTGGTGGTCAGTGCATGTCATAGCGACCAGTTGTTCGGTTGTTCCGCCTTTCGGTCTATTTGCATATTAGTGATATATATATATAGAGAGATATCTATCTATCTATCTATATATATATATATATATCTCCTATCTAATAATAGACAAAGATTGAAATTAACCGTACCTCCGCTACGCTTCCCATTGGCTAATCAGCAAGATATGCAAATTAACCGCCAACAAAGATGGCGGCCGGCAGCCACACAGCTGAAGCGGAGCCAGGAAGCTTGCTTGCTCCAGTGATGGAGGAAGCCAAGGTTCCCCGCCTGCCGCCAGCCCGGCTCTGAGCTCCGAAAGCAACAATGTTTCAATTATAGAAGGTAAACAAACCCCAGAAACCTGCTTTCAGTGGGCCGTGGCCTCTGAGCTGGAGCAGCAACAAAGTTTCAATTATAGAAGGTAAATAAATCCCAGAATTAAAAAAAAAAGAAAAAAAGGAGAGGCTGGGAGCTTCAGTCGTCCCTGGGCTTGGCCAGCCTGAAAACCCTCAGTCCCTCATCCAGTCTGGCCAGGCACCCCAGTGGGGACCCCCACCCTAAAGGGGGTGTGGCCAGCCTGAAAACAGCCATCAGCCCCTCATCCAGGCTGGCCAGGCACCCCAGTGGGGACCCCCATTCTGAAGGGGGTGTGACCAGCTGCAAACAGCCATCAGCCCCTCACCCAGGCTGGCCAGGCACCCAAGCGGGACCCCCACCCTGATCTGGGACACCCTTCAGGGCAAACCAACTGGCCCCA
>NW_005871155.1:3908034-3911259 GCF_000147115.1 Myotis lucifugus
TAGTAAAAGGGTAATATGCAAACTGACCCTAAAAGCAGAACGACTGGGAATGACTGGTCACTATGACACACACTGACCACCAGGGGGCAGATGCTCAATGCTGGAGCTGCCCCCTGGTGGTCAGTGTGCTCCCACAGGGGGAGCTCTGCTCAGCCACAAGCCAGGCTGATGGCTGCCAGTACAGCGGTGGTGGTGGGAGCCTCTCCCGCCTCCTCAGCAGCGCTAATGATGTCTGACTGCAGCTTAGGTCTGCTCCCTGCTGGCAAGTGGACATCCCCCGAGGGCTCCTGGGCTGCCAGAGGGATGTCTGTCTGCCAGCTTAGGCCCAATCACCCAGGGAGCGAGCCTAAACCAGCAGGTGGTCATCCCCCGAGGGGTCCCAGACTGCGAGAGGGCACAGGCCCGGCTGAGGGACCTCTCCACCCACCCCTCCGAGTGCACAAGTGTTTGTGCACCGACCTCTAGTATATATATAATACTGGAAGTCCTAGACACAGCAATCAGTCAAGATGAAGAAATAAAAGTCATCTTAATTGGAAAGGAAGTAGTAAAACTGTCATTATTTTCAGATGACATAATACTATATATAGAGAATCCTAAATATTCCCATCAAAAAACTACTAAACTGAACATGAATTTACTAAAGTAGAACACTAAATTAATATTAATATTGATATTAATATTAACAGAAAAGCAAATTAAAACCACAATGAGATATCACCTCACACTGGCCAGAATGACTATTACCAATAAATCCACACACAAAAAAACAAGTGCTGGTGAGGATGTGGAAAAAAAGGGAACCTTTGTGCACTGTAGGAGGGAATGCAGATTGATGCAGCCACAGTGGAAAAAACTATGAAGTTTCTTCAAAAACAGCAAAAATGGAACGGATTATGACCCAATGATTCCACTTCTGGAAATATATCCAAAGAAACCCAAAATGCTAATTAGAAAGAATATATGCACCCCTATGTTCATTGCAACATTATTTACAATATCTAAAATATGAAAGCAACCCAAATGCCCATCAATATATAAGTGGATAAAAAGGCAGTGGTACATATATGCAATGGAATATACTCAGATATTAAAAAGAATGTAATCTTACCATTTGCTAAAACAAGGATGGATCATGAGGGTATTATGCTCAGTGAAATAAGTCAATCAGATAAAGACATAACATAGGATCTCACTTATATGTGGAATCTAAAGAACAAAATAAATTAATGGACAAAATTGAAACAGACTCATAGACACAAAAAAGTAGACTGGTGTTTACCAGAGGGGAGGGGGATTGGGGAACTGGGAGGAAGAGGTGAAGGGATTAAGAAGTACAACTTGGTGGCTAACAAATAGTACGAGGATGAAAAGTAAAGCATAGAAAATACGGTCAATAATGTTGTGATAACTTTGTTTTGTGCCAGTTGGGTACTGGAGATATTGAGGGAAATACTTTGTAAAGTGTATAACTGTCAACCACTAAGCTGCAGACTGAAACCAATAAAAAACAATATTGAAAGCAAACTGTATTTAAAAAAATAATAAATAAATAAAAATATACATCTATCACATGACAGTTTTCTATATTATTAAATAATATGTGTATAAACAAAGGGAGGGCTTTATATTTTACATTATGTGGACATAAATATGTAAGTTAAATACTGGAAAAATAAATAATACTAAATATTTTAACTTTTAAGATTGTAACATTGTCATAACAAGGACTATCATAAGATTAGTACCACTATTCTCAGGATACCTCTACTTGTTTGTCAAGATGAAGTATTCTAAAACTGAGCAAAATTCATGAATAAGTTAAGGCTCCTGCTCAACTGCCTAATAAAAATATGTACTACCTATACATTGTGAATTATTTCACTTGTTTCCCCATAATTTTAACAAGCATATCCTCTTTGTCATCATGATTAATTAATGTGATATAATCACATTATATCTTTCCCCCAATAAAAATATCAATGAAACTTCTGAGTATTAGATACCAAATATTTGAAAATTTGTGTAAATGGGGAGAGCCTACCAGTTAGGAAGTACATCAAAAAAAAAGAATTTTAAATTAAAAATTTGCTTGGTTTACTCTGTGCCAATCTTTAAACATTGGAATTTAGAGGACTAACATCTTCATAAATGGGTTACCATGGGAACTCTGCTTGAAAACTGGTTTTCCAAATTTTGGAGATTTTTGACATTCAGAAGTGAAGTTGGAAAAGGAGTAGCTCCTAAGATAAATTTGTTATAAAATATGTACAAAATAATAAATGAAGTCAATAAATAGGTATTCAAGTAAATTACAGAATTCTAGTAAAAATAGTTTATAAACTTTGACATTCTCTCTTCCAAAACAGAATTTTATAATAAACCTACACATACCAATTATGCAGCTTTCTACAATTAACAAAAAAAGGAAAACAATTAGCACAATTTTATTTCATCTACACCATCACCACCATTATTAGCTCAATTGTATTATTTTAAAACAAATTTCAGACATATTATTTACTTCTAAATATTATATTACATACCTATAAAAGATAAGAATTTTCTGTGGGAATATCTGAGGCCTATAATGAAAATACTTTTGTCAAAAAAGTAGAATTAATCTGGGAATTTCACTTCCAATTCCTCCTCATTGCCACTGCTTTAAGAAATTTCCTCATTATAATAATATTGATACCAACATTTCATTTGACCTTTTTAAAAAAAATTAAGAATTTTTTAAAAACCTTTTTATTGAATTTACTAGAGGCCCAATACACAAAAATTTGTGTACTCAGGGGGGTCCCTCAGCCTGGCCTGTGCCTGCTCGCAGTCTGGGACTCCTCAGGGGATGTCCACCTGCTGGCTTAGGCCCGCTCCCTGGGGGATTGGGCCTAAGCTGCCAGTCAGACATCCCTCTGGCAGCCCGGGGAGTCCTCGGGGGATGTCCACTTGCCAGCAGGGAGCAGGCCTAAGCTGCAGTCGGACATCCTTAGCACCGATGAGGAGGCGGGAGAGGCTCCCACCACCACCGCTGTACTGGCAGCCATCAGCCTGGCTTGTGGCTGAGCAGAGCTCCCCCTGTTGAGCACATTGACCACCAGGGGGCAGCTCCTGCATTGAGCGTTTGCCCCCTGGTGGTCAGTGTGTATCATAGTGACCAGTCATTCCCAGTCGTTCTGCTGTTAGGGTCAATTTGCATATACCCTTTTATATATAGGATAG
>NW_005871155.1:3911359-3936924 GCF_000147115.1 Myotis lucifugus
TGGGTGGGGCGGCTGTTTGCGTGTCCTGGATCAGGGTGTGGAGATCCCACTTGGTGCCTGGCCAGCCTGGGTGAGGGGCTGATGGCTGTTTTCAGGCTGGCCAAGCCCCCCAGAGGGGACCCTCACCCCATGGGGGTGTGGCCATCCTGGGTGAGGGGCTGAGGGCCATTTTCAGGATGCCCACAGCCCCTTCAGGATGGGGGTGTCCCTCTGGGGTTCCTGGCCAACCTGGGTGAGGGGCTGATGGCCATTTTCAGGCTGGCCACGCCCCCCAGTGACCCAAGCTCCCAGCCTCTCCTTTTTTTCTTTTTTTTCTTTTTTTCAGCACCTCCTTGAGCGGAGGCCATGGCCAGCTGGAAGCAGGTATCAGGGATTTATTTATCTTCTATAATTGAAACTTTGTAGCCTTGAGCAGAGCCCAAGGCCGGCCAGGGCAAGCGGGAACCTTGGCTTCCTCCATCATCTGGGGCAACCCAAGCCTCCTGCTTGCTCCAGCTCCGTGGCTGCTGCCATCTTACTTGGGTTAATTTGCATACTCGCTCCTGATTGGCTGGTGGGTATGGCTTGTGGGTGTAGCGGAGTGGTGGAGTGATGGAGTGATGGTTAATTTGCACGTTTCTCTTTTATTAGTGTAGATGGGGATGACATTGGTAATAAAATTATATAGGTTTCATGTGTACAATTATATATATATATTGTATTGTGTCTTCACCACCCAATAAATCAAGTCTCTGTCTGTCTTTCACCATTTGTCCCCCCTTTTCCCTCTTCTACCTTCCCAACCCCCTTTTCCTTTGGTAATCACCATATCGTTGTCTATGTTTATGAGTTTCGGTGTGTGTGTGTTTAATGAATAATGAAAGTAGTTATTTAAAAAACTATGGAATGCAGCTAAAGAAATACTTGGTAGTAAATATATAATTTCAAAAAATTCATTTTAAAAAAGAAAAGAAATAAGAATATAGACTGAGAGAAAAGAAAGTTATCAACTTAAAAGGTAAAAAAAGAATGAGGTAAAACTAAAAAAACCTAAGAACAAAAATAATAATACTGTGTAAGAGTCAAAATGAATGCAAAAGAAAGTCAATGTGCCAGAAACACCAATCAGAAAGAATATATGCACCCCTATGTTCATAGCAGCACAATTTACAATAGCTAAGATTTGGAAACAGCCTAAGTGCCCATCAGCAGATGAGTGAATTTTAAAACTGAGGTACATACACACCGAGCATGTCAAACTTAAAGGCTAATACAGGCTAAATAAACAAGGTTTAAGTTTATGTGGGCCACAAAAAAAGCGTCAATTTTCATAGAAACGTAAGTGTATTTTGATAGAGACATGCTGAATACAAAGGGCTGAAATAAATGAGTAATCGTTAACATAAAATAATAGAACATTTTAATAAAAATTAATATTTTTATTGAACATTAACTTACCAGACACTGAATAACTGCACAAATTAATCAGCATAATGCAAATAAACCTATTTTTCTTGTTCTTTGAAAGCGAACTATTTCCTGTTGAGCACACCAAACAAGTTAGTCCAAGACTAAAGATGTGGCAATTGGCTGCTAAAATATTCGCTGCTAGTATTAGTGGAGAGAAATGGTGCGACTGCATGTAAGGGAAATGAATGCAACACGATTATAGTAATCAGTATTAGCAAATGTTGTAGTTCATTATTAATAATTATGTATAATAGGATATTGTAAAAATAAATTACAAAATTTTTATTAAGACATTTCTTACATACCGTTATATTGGTTGGGCCGCAAAAATATTCATTGTGGGCCATCTGCGGCCGCGAGTTTGACATTCTTGGTCTACCCAATGAAATACTACCCTGCTATAAAAGAGAAGGAACTCTTACCATTCTCAACAGCATGGATGGAACTGGAGAGCATTATGCTAAGCGAAATAAGCCAGTCAGAGAAAGATAAATATCACATGATCTCACTCATTTGTGGAATACAATGAACAACATAAACTAATGAACAAAAACAGATCCAGAGACAGAGAAGCATGGAACAGATGGTCAAACCTCAGAAGGAAGGCTGGGGAGGGCGGGGGGGAAGGGATAAGAGATCAACCAAAAAACTTGTATGCATGCATATAAGCCTAACCAATGGACACAGACACTGGGGGAGGGAGGAGGGAATGTGCTGGGGGGTGAGTGTGGCCGGGGAGAGGTCAATGGGGGGAAAAGGAGACATATGTAATACTTTAATCAATAAAGAATTTTAAAAAAAGAAAATCAATATGTCATCCACAAAGCCATTAGCCACCTTGTACAAACTTGATACCAAATCAGACAAGAATAACACAAGAGAAGAAAGTTATGGATCATCCTCATATATTTATGGAAATGCAAAAATTAAAAATAAAATATTAGCCAATCAACTTCAGCAGCACACTATATCCACTGCCCACATCTACACACATGCATATAGTCTTGTGGGGAGAGAATTAGTTTTGATATCAGAAAAGGCTAAATCTGAGTCCTGGGCTATCTATTAATTAGGTGGGTCCCCTGTTTTTTATGGTCTATAGCAGCTGTGGGCAAACTACGGCCCGCGGACCGGATCTGGCCCGTTTGAAATGGATAAAACTAAAAAAAAAAAGACCGTACCCTTTTATGTAATGATGTTTACTTTGAATTTATATTAGTTCACACAAACACTCCATCCATGCTTTTGTTCCGGCCCTCCGGTCCAGTTTAAGAACCCATTGTGGCCCTCGAGTCAAAAAGTTTGCCCACCCCTGGTATAGTGTTTGTTTTGTTAAAGGATTTCAGCTGAAAACATTGACACAGCTACAACCCATATTATTCTCAATATACTCAAAATGATGGAAATTGAAGTAGTTTAATTGAGAAAGCTTTGCCTTTGAGGCTATTTATTTGCCCTTAAAAATGTTAATGTTGTAATATTTTTTTGACTAAAAGTAAATATTAACTAACACACTTTTTAAAGTACAAGCACATCCAAGATTGGCACCTGAATGCTATGCTGTTTTTGTTTTGAGGTGTTTTTTGTTTTGTGTGTGTGTGTGTGTGTGTGTGTGTGTGTGTGTGTATTTTACAGGTAAAAGCAATGTCTTCTCGGAGCTTTTCTTTGTGTAAGCTCTACATAAGAACAATTTTCATTTCATGACATTTCTCATTGTGAGCTTTCATGGCCTTCCTGGTGGAGGGCCAGAACCAAGCACAGTTTGTACAAACCCACAAACTCTACCCACGGCATCATTTGAATGTTTTATCACTCAGGGATGTACGGTGTCTGCTCTGACACGCCTGCATCTCCAGGCAGTCCGGGTCCTGTAACTCATGAAGGCAGGTAGGCCAGAACCATTTCAGTACAACCCAGACCCCCAAACGCAGCCACCTTCCTTATCTCATCATCAGAATCAATGCCACGACCCTAGACGGAACCTCAGAGACAATAAAAACGGGTTGGTTCCCAGCCAGCTGCCAAAAGTAGGCGTGCTGGCACTGTGCCTACAACCAACCCCTGAAATAGCACCCCTCTACCCGCAGGTGGAAACTGGGCCGCTTCAATTAGCAAACAACTGTGCCACAGTTTGCCTTTCTGAGCAAAACTTTACAGGCCTAATTTACTCTATTAAAACGTTGCCACCTCAGAGTACCTCGTGACTCCGAAGAGAGCTGGCAATTGTTTTCTAGGTAATCTGAGAGTTACCGCCTGGAATTTCCCGGATCTTTTCCTTTAATCTATTTTCCTCCCACCACAGGTAACCTTGCACGTTACTTATTTGTGTGAGACTGCCAGGCCATTCTTCAGACACTTGAATACACGTGGGGTGGAGGGAAAGAGGAGTCTCTCTCTCCCCGTGAGAAGCACTGAATGCACGCTTCTTCTTAGAACCTGCATAGAAGTTAATACTGAGGGCCTGATTGTCGTGTCTAATGACACAAGTCAGATTTGTCACCATTATCACAAAATGTGTTTAACTTTTCACATAGGCCTACTCGTTGAATTAAATCCAAAGATTAGAAAACATCTTAGTAAATGTTAACATAGCAGATGCAATATTCAGTATTCTTAGAGAAAGGGAATTTTCATATCCCAGGATTTTCTTATTGTGGTGGTAGAGGTGGGATGGAGAGAAAGGAGAGATAAAAGAAACAGTTTTCTTGAATAAAATTAATATCATTATCAATGTGTTGTGGTAATGACCATATTTTGAGAGCAAAATTTCTCAGTAATTTTTAAAAATGTATTTATTCTTTTTTGTCCAGATGGTTTACCTACTTTAAGCTTAACTGTTTTTAAATGTTTAATGTTTACCTTTCCCAAAGAAATATCTTATTATCAGGTAAAATTTAAAATGCCAAATTGAGAAGCAAAAATTTAAACTGCTATCTGACCAGGTAAGGTGAGTTTTATTTCTCTTTTAATTGACCCAAGGGAGAAATTTCTTCATAAAATCTAATGAGCTCCCAATCACTGATGAAATTGCCTTAGATACATGAGGGAAATATTCAAAGACAGAAATTCAGAAACCAAGGAGCTCAAAGAAATCAATGCTGCTACCCCACCCGTAGGACCCATCCTAGGTGCAATCCACCCACGGTCTCAGAAGGAGGGCTCTAGTAAGCATATGTCAGAGCAAAGTGTGTGTGTGTGTGTGTGTGTGTGTGTGTGTGTGTGTGCGCTTAAGTAAAGATGAAAAGGTCCACTCTAATTACTCTACAATAGTAAGTAAAAGAAAGCTTCAAAGAAATATTGAGGGATGCTGGCAGTCAGCCAAAAATATTTAACGGTTAGCAGGACAAGTGGAGTCTTGCTGCCTATTCTTAATAATGTTTAAAGAACTCCGTTCTATTCTGAATCACTGAAACCCCTACCCATTTGCACACCATTTATCTTTCCATACGTAGAACACCAGGCAACCATCACCCATGCCCAAGCCTTGTCCTGATGGAGGAGAACTCAGGAAATGCAACTTCATCTAAGGGTTTCCTTTTCAATTTGTCATGGTCACGCTATTCAACTAGGAAGAAATCTGCAATCCATTAGACATTTTCTCCATGCATTAATAGTCAGAAAAATAATTATATTTTGTAGCCATTCCTATTATTGTGTTTGTGTGTTGTTGTTTTTTTCAGTTGGGAAATGTTCTCAAAAGGCTGTGCTTGGATAGAAGCATGTAGAGTCAATTAGATTGTGAAAAAAGAAAATAACTCTAAAGAGTGGGAAGGTTTGAAGTCCTACTCCTGGAGAGAGAGAAGGGTGGCCACAGAAAAGGGGGAAAACATTTGGCATCTGTGGTACCAGGAGAAAGCTCACAACTGAGTGACCAGTTCAGTAAAATAAAACCCCAAATAACCATCCCCGTGCTTTTGAAACTTTTCAAATATATCAAGGATAGTACCGGCAATTTATCCTGCCCTTGAATTTCATTCCTACAAGGGAAAAAAGTTGACTCAAACTTTCTGTCTAAAATCACACGGAATTTCTTGGAACATCGGAGAATGTAAGCCTTTCAATAGAAATATTTACATAATGACCCTCGTTTTCTTCACAATTTGGCCAGAATCAAGTAACCATATTAGATGCAGGGGCCCATTTTAAAATGTGCCTCTTCCCTTGGCTTTTTTAAACAGTTCCAAAATACATGACATTTTATGATTTGGCATTTGTAGAACTTGCATACATTATAGAATTTTAGGGATGGAGTCAGCCTTACTAGTATATAGCAACTATTTAAAATTCTTCAGCCCTAGCTGGTTTGGCTCAGTGGATAGAGCTTTGACTGCAGACTGAAGGGTTCCAGGTTCGATTCTGGTCAAGGGCCCATGCCTGGGTTGCGGGCTCAATCTCCAGTAGGGGATGTGCAGGAGGCATCTGATCAATGATTCTTATCATTGATGTTTCTTTCTCTCTCTCTCTCTCTCTCTCTCTCTCTCTCTCTCTCTCTCTCTCTCTCCTTCCTCTTTGAAATCAATAAAAATATATTTAAAAAATAATAAAATTCTTCCATTTTCAAATTAGGAAACTAGACCCATGGAGATTAAGTGACTTAATCCAAGGTGACAGCTCACCAGTGATGGAGTAGGGGTTGGGCCATAATCAATTTTTTTATAAAATACTGGTAACAAAATAATCAAACAAAATGTATTTTCTTCCAGAGCTCACTCTATATTCTATTTTCCAAATTTGACAGGAATGGAACATGCTATAAATAGCTGGAATTCAACAATATATTGTCTACATTCAATTTCTATATTTATGTAGCTATACGTGTGCTTCACATTTTTTAACATTAAATGGCATGTTTATGCAGGCGACTCTAAGTCTCAGTCACAAAATAAGAAAGAAGAATATTTTAAAGGCAAATTCTTTCCTTGCAATATATTTCAATGTGTTAAGTAAGTAGTTCAACGCTCTGGGATTTATTATGTCTCCTTTAAACTTATGCTTTAGCACTATTGCAACATATATAATAACCATCCTTCTATTTCAAATATGGGAATTTGTTTTCTCTAAGGTATCAGATAATCATGAGAGAGGCATTATTTTATGATTACTTGACTGTATTACAGTGACATAAAAATTAATAGCAGAGAAGCAACTAAAAACACTTTTATGAATATAAAGTTGTTTTTCCATTTTCAAAACATCTTCAGGTTTGTAGCAACTAAGATACCAAGTAATAGCATTGGCACTTGTATTCTGGACTTTTGTCTCTTGGTGGTATTTCATTTACTTTGTTAATAGAAATGGGAAGATGGTCAGATTATGGGAAAACTGTGATTGGTTCATGTAATTTTCAGACACACACCGTGAGCATGTCTTGTTATTGGCTAGCTAGCTACCCTTCCTTCTGACACTAGTACCTTGATTTTCCTTTGTGAGTTCACGTGGCTCTGGACATCTAACTTTCCCCCTCCCACTACCACCACCATACTCACTTTATCTCCCACCAGCTATGCGGGAACATGACCCAGAACTAACCAGTGGATTCCCTCCCCTTGTCAAGGTGGTTGGTTTGGAAACAGGCACAGAAGGAAGTCATTCAGTAAGAGCGAACCTTAGGACTTTCAGTGGAAAGATCATAAAAGAGGTTTTCTTTATACTAAGCTTAGAAGACAAGGATTAAGAATAGCCATTTCACCATTTTATAAGGAGACCCTGTCTGAAAAAAAGGAAACCACACAGGAAAGTGGAGTGGAGAGAAAGCTACTGATGCTTTTAACATTACCCACATGTTTGGATCTAGTCAAGCCTGATTACAGACTATCCTTGACATTTCAGTGACATGTGTTAACAAGTCCCCCTACCACCACCCTGCTTTTACTTGTTTTTACTTAAATCAGCGTGAGTTGCGTTTTATTCCCTTGCAGCTAAAAGACTTTTAACTAATATCAAACAGCAGAGGCTTAAACTAGAAAGTGACAAGAATCTTTGACTTTGTCCCTTGAACTAATTTTGCCCATTTAGACAGCAAACATTAAAGGTTTAAGCAATTGGGGCTTCAAATTCTGAGCTCTTTGAGTTTCTCCATCTAAATCTCACCTTTTCTCACAGCCTTCCAAAGTTTTACTCTCTGGATGGCAGGCTGGCTCTTGAGAGTCTCGGAAAATCCTTAAAATATATACAAACTACAAAACCTGAGCAATATTTTGGATTCCTCATCTTCTCATTAGCTGAAGAGTTAGCCCAAGCAAAGCATTGTGAGGGTCAGCATTTCCAGGTGGGATCTGCCAAGCTGCCACCAAAACCCCAAAAGACAAGTGTTTTACTCAACTAGGAGGAATTCCCAGCACTGTAAGAACATATCAGGAAACATGAGCATTTGGGCCATAATATTTTTGGTGTTTTTTTAAAATAAAATTATGTTTGAAGAAAGGTGAAAGTTGTGTATATCTAAGTTCACAATTTTAACAAGCTTATAATAATATTTTAATATGCCTGATGTAAAAATCAGTTATCATAATTCATTCATGATTGTGCTGAGTTTCCTCATCTTCTCAAATGCCTGGTAATGGGAAATTTTTCTGTGTTCAAGACATTGCTGTTTTTCTTATGCCCGCCTCATCACCATTTGCAGAAGTAAATTTAACAGAGTCACTGTCCTGGGATCTCACATCATAATGTAATTTAATATCATTATGTGAAGAGGTCGGGTAGGGGTAGGAAACTTAACAGATGTAACTCATATGTTCTGTCATATGTTTTAATATTTTGAATGTTTCTAAGAGCATAAGTTTGAGATAAGTTTATTTTATAAGGAGCCATGAAAGGCAAAAGTGACCTTAAAAAGAAGAAGCTGTCACCTTGCTTTAAATAATTTTAGCTGGTAATCATGGCTTATAAAAAGATACTACCATCTTAAAATGTAACAGTATTTGTGTTTAGATAGCTCCTTCTAGTTTAGAAATTATCTAACACCACCCCAACAATCTTACAAAATAGGTAAAAGGAACATTACCCCTTCCCTACTAAATAAGAAAAAGAGGCTCAAGTCCTGCAGCTGCTAAATGTCAGACTTGGGTGTTTTGAGTTGCCTCATACATTTGGATTGGTTACCAAAAAGCATCAAATCAAGAGCATTTCCTATTTAGGTATCAGTCCAGCGTATTTCCTACTTACCCACCAATATCATGACCAAATAGCTAAACCTGGGTCCAGTTATCTCTACTAAAATCTTACCATGAGGTTTGAAAAGGAAGAAATTAATATGTAAAAGCCTAAAGAATGTCGTAGAGACAAGTTCTGGAGTGTTGGCTCCATACGCTCTCCAAGTTGTTGCCTGTCACGGTTTCGTCTTCAACACCAACACCCTATCTACACACAGACATCACTCCAAAACTGTTCTCAGTGCATGAATCAATCTATCCAACTTAATCAGTAAACCCTAGCAAATCTATGGGACTATATTTTATACATGTATTACCATGAAACCAAACAAGCTGTGAATAACACAGGCATCATTCTTAATGAATCACCAACCCTTCCTCACTGGGACCAGATCCCTAGAAAGGGCTCTGAAGAGGTGGCAAACCCCAGAGAGGGAAGAGCCTAATAGAGAGTGATGAAGGCTGATCAGCCTCTTAGAGATTCATGTAACCCAGCATGAAGGGAAATAGCAGAATAAGTCTCTGACTCTGCCTATTTAGGCGAAAGAGCCTGAGTCCCAACGAGATAGGGTGGGCATGTTAAGGGTTTTCTCAGCAATGACTTTCCTGAAATGACCAAAAGCCAATACCACACACAGTCATAGAACTATTCAAGATCTCCAGAATCAGATAAAACTCCCAGAAAAACTGAGAGTAGGGAAACCCCAAATTAACTGTGATTAAGTCTGCCTCCCTGTTGAAATTTGTCCTCAAAATGAAATCAAATTGATTTACAAATTAAGGAAATTATGTATTTCACACACCTGAGCTGCTGAGATTTACACTCACTACATTTACACTCCTAGGAAGTCAAAGGACAATATGACTATGCTTGATATGAAAAATTTCAATAAAATATTGCTAAGGCAACAGAAAAAAAAACCCTTTCATACTATTAAATCATTCTACTACTTTTTGTTCCTCTAGATGAGAGTTATGTGTGCACATTTTTATGCATGAACTTTATTCGCTCAACAAATATTCATTAAGGACTTCTTATGCATACGTTGCTAAATAGACACTGTGAGAAATACAAAGAAATATACAACATACAATAACTTATCTCAAGTGATTTATAAACTAAGTGGGGACAGGGAGACAGATTAAACCACAATTTTGTATATTGGCATGTGCCAAATAAGTCATAGAAATGATAAAAGTTTTATGAGTTTAGACAATTGAGAAATCAGTATGGAGGAATTGCCAAAGAAAACTTCTCAAAGACTCTTTTTTTCTAACAGTAGATAAAGACACGTTGGTGGTCATAAAATCATTTTAAGGAGTTATGACCAAGATTTAAACTGGACAGGGTAGAGTAGGGTAGATTATGATAGAGTATGGCAGGAATTATACAATGGTGAATGGAAAGATTGAGGGATGTCTGGAATTATTCTAATTAAAATATTTTTTCTTTGACATCTGAAAGCTAATTCCCATTGGAAATCTTTAATCAATTGAACAATATCACTCCTCTTAAATCACTTTTTAATAATGAATTCATAGCATATATATATATATATATATAGTGCCTTTTGAAATAATTTCTTTATTCCCTACCACCACCCACTAATTCTAATAAAACCAACACACACACACACACACACACACACACACACACACACACTCACAATGTCTTTGGGGCTAGATCCAGATGAAGGTCAATGTAGCACCCTCCACCTCCATATACACAATGATTCTTACAACCTCAATCCCTATGGCTCAAGCTAAATAAGTCCCAAATCCTCCTCTGTGACTTAAAATGCATCACTCCCACCTGCTTCCAAAACATGGTTTCTCAGAGAGCTGCTTCCAAAACATGGTTTCTCAGAGAGCTGGTAGACCAGTAAGAAATGACACTAATGCTTTCTCTTTTTTAAATATATTTTATTGATTTTTTACAGAGAGGAAGGGAGAGGGATAGAGAGTTAGAAACATCGACTAGAGAGAAACATCTATCAGCTGTCTCCTGCATGCCCTCTACTGGGGATGTGCCCACAACCAAGGTACATGTCCTTGACTGGAATCGAACCTGGGACCCTTGAGTCCGCAGGCTGATGCTCTATCCACTGAGCCAAACCAGTTAGGACAACACTAATGCTTTCTATGAGCACTTTGCCTCTCTACAAACTCTACATCCCACGCAAAAATCTACTGATAGGGTTTACCCTGTTCCCTAGTTATCTAGTAATTAGAATTCTTCTCAGCAGGAAAGAATGCCATAAGTGTTGAGCAGAGAGGAGGAAATTGGAAGGGCTCCATAATCTTTTCACTATTGGCTCAATTGGCTCAACTGGTAGGCATAATGTTTCTGTCTTTAGCTGGATGTTATTATATAACATCTGAGTGAGGAACAGAAAAATATTTATTATTACTTTATGCCTTGTAGTAATTATTCTGAAAACACCAAGGAATCAACCAGCAGAGGGAACCCTAGAAGTTTACTCATAATGCCCAGAGAATAATGCGTGGGAAATGAACATCTTGAAAAAGAATATATAAAGATACTTTCATAAGAAAAAGTCAAAACCAATCAGCACATTTCTATCTGTCCCTACTATGTGTGAGACTAAGATATCATTTCCAATTAAGGAGTTTTGAGAAGCAAATATTGATGTACAGAGTCTGGATTCCTTTTGGATTTGTTTTCTGACAGTTCACAAAACACCAAATTGATTCTTGCCATATACATTCACAGCCTCAGGTCTGATGTCCTGGACTGTTTCATCTCATCATCCCTGGGAACATCACTGAGCCATTTAATAGACTCTTCCAGATAAGATAGGTCGTGCTCAATACCAGGTTAATGAAATTTTTGTGGTCATTGCCTCCGCATGCATCTTTGTACTAAAGAATGTGTGGGCTTTAAACAATCACATAAACCTCTATTCCTTAAGCAACCATGGTAAAATTCTTAAATTATTTCTGCTGGGTACTTTCTCTGTGCAGTCCCTTTTAGTCTCTTCACCATTTTTATAGATGTAATCAATTATTTCAGTCAAGCTAAGTACCCTGCCAACTTTCCAGAATTTCTAGCACGATTTTAACTACCAGCTTGGGGTTTTATTCAGTATGAGCATAAAAGTTATTATATTCTAATTGCTTGTGATTGTTACTACATTGAGATTTATTTTTGTTGGTTATTTCAAGAGACTCTTAAAATGAGTTTAGTGACTTCATTCTGGTTTTCCTGATTGATTCTATTATTAGGACTGTGGAAGCCTGGGGCCTTTTGGCCTTGCTGAGCGTCTTGAACAATTTTTTAAACAGTTTGGGTTTGGCAAAACCTATTTTGCCAAGAACATTACCCCTTAATTTTTAAAAACCATGTGCATTTTAAGGAAAATGTAACCCATATGTTCCTAATTCCCCTGTCCTAAACACATCAAAATGTTTTGTAAGAACCACTTGATTTCCAAGAAGTCTTATGAGTCTTCCTTATAAGTCCTTTAAAGCTATTTTCTTTTAAAACAGGAAGTTACTTCTGCCAAGGATAAAGTTATTTAGACACCGTTTCAAGAAACTCATGAACTAACAACAT
The DNA here is from genome assembly GCF_000147115.1 of Myotis lucifugus. NCBI lineage: Eukaryota > Metazoa > Chordata > Mammalia > Chiroptera > Vespertilionidae > Myotis > Myotis lucifugus. Next base: position 3,923,540 of record NW_005871155.1, read on the forward strand.
ATTTTATTATTCTCAGACATATTTATTGAATAAAATGGTAGACAAAAATAAAAAAAACTAACTATGAAAGAACCAAATCAAATAAACAAACATGTTTGGAATATATGTATGTTTTCTGAATTCTCATACATTGAAATACTGGTTATAGATTTCCTATTTGAGAAGAACATATGCTTCAAAGCAGTTTGCTGTGAATGAGAGTTTTTTGTTGTTGGACAAAAGATATTCTAGAATAGTATTTGAATGTCTTTATTCAACATGTTACAAATTAATATTTCCAGGTTCTTTTGGAAATTTCAATTTGTTTTCATTTTAATGACTATATCTATAATTTCAACAGTAAAAATAGAATATTAACAAGCCTAAGTCTGTGTACATTTTTTCATAATTCATACATGAATGTGTGTGTGTGTGTGTGTGTGTCCACACATGTGTGTGAAGTCCTAACTCTTCTGCAGCTTCCTTCATGAATCTCTCAGAGTTCAAACCACTAGACTCTGACTCCTCACAATGGCAGAATTTGGTAATTATTCTTCCTCTTCTAGATGCACAGGCTAATGTGTCAGCACAAGTTTGTCACTTTGAGAAGGTAGTATTTGCCCCCAAGACTCCCATGGAAAGAACAACCTACCAGACCAGTTTCTGTCTGGGTTTCCTGGATATTTTTATATTCTCTCTTTTCCATCTTATTCTCAAATATCAGATAAAAAGAGAAAATATGTTTTTCCCATGCCTCACATCTGCAAGGACCCACCTCTTCGCTTTTGCCAAATTACATCTCCCCTTAGATCCACCCCATTTTGGCTGATCCTGGAGGCAAAGACCACTGATCCCCCTGGCATGTTGCTGAAGCTTCCATGTTTAGCCTCCTCCCTCTGTCACCACACGGCCTGGCTTGTGCATTATTACTCCCATCTGTAAGCCAGTCTGACACTGTGCATTCAGAGATGATCCCATAGATTTCACAGAAAATCTGTTCAAAAGGTAAATTTTCTGATTTGTAAGTAGCCATTTGGTTGGTGCCCAATAACATGAGACAATGGATGTGTTAATTAGCTTGATTGTGGCCATCATTCCACAATATATAGATATATCAAATCATGTTGTACACCTTAAATGCATAGAATTGTTATTTGTCAATTACACCTCAATAAAGCTAGTAAAAATATGAAAAATTATATTGCCTGGCTCTTTGTGAATATAATTTGTTATATAGTAATGTCACTGTACTATTTTAAAATGTATAAATGAGAAACACAGAATAGATAAGTCATTTTTATCTTCTTCGGGACTCAGTTTCCACATCTGCAAAGTGATGTAAGTGGATGAAATGACTTCTACTATTATTTACTGCACAAACTTTTATAAACCTATTCTTAACACAAATTTTCCAAAAATCTTAAAAGTGAAGAAATTATTGGCAGTTGATATTCAAGGCACACAGTGTTCTCCATGGAAATATTTACTGTTCAGCTTTGAGTTCCTGCTGCATGCCAGGTACTTTGCCCTCCTGGATTTTAGAGGAGCTTTTATAAATAATTATCTAAACAGCTGTGACAAAGCCTGATTAGAATTTTCATGGATAAGGAAGAAAAGTAGCAGTTAGAAACTCTCTGTACTTGACATGAAGTTATAAAAACAGTGGTTGATCAGTCTCAGGGGATAGTGGGCAGGGAAGAGCCAAAGTCAGGGCAATAATGAGAGCTAATCAGGAACAAGATTGGATATCTTAAGAAGGTAAAAAGAAGTTTAAAATTATTTCAAAAGTAATGTATAAATTTTTTTAAATTTCACTATATTTACACAAAATATACTTTGTTTTTTTACTTTTTTTAAACTAAAAGTTTTATCAGTTTTAAAACAATGGAAATAGTCTGCAGCTATGAACATTCTTATACAAGATTTTATAGACATATGTTTTCATTTTGTTGGGCAAATAACTAGAAGAATTGCTGGATGGTAAGGTAAGTGAATGTTTAAATTTTTAAGAAATTACCAAATTGTTTTCTAAAGTGACAGTGCTATTTTGCATTCCCTTTAGCAATGTAAGTAGTTTAATTGTTCCATATTCTAGCCAACACTGGGTATTGTCAGTACTCTTAATTTTAGTCATTCTGGGGGATGTGTAATGATGTGTCATTGTGGTCTTATGTACATTTTTTTATGACTGGTGATGTTGAGCATATTTCACATACTTTGTGGACATTTATATATCTTTTTATGTTAGTTCAAATATTTTGCTTTTTAAAAAATGGCTTATTTATCATCCTATCATAGCTCCAGACTAGAAACAACCCAAATGGTCATCAATAATTAAATGAATAAACAAGTAGTTGAATAATTATACAATATAATGCTACCTATCTATAAAAAGTAGCAAACTTCTGATGTACACAAAGTCAAGGATAAATCTTAAAGTAAATATGCTAAGTGAAAGAAGCCAGGCACATGCATAATGTATGATTTCATTAATGTGAAATTCCAGAAGAGGCAAAAAGCACACACACACACTAATATATACTTACAGAAAACATATCACTGGTTATTTGAGGCTGGGAATAGGGAGGATTGTATGTAAAGGAGGCACAAAGTAAATTAGGTTGGGGGTAGGGGGTTCAATAGAAATGTTCTATATCTTGACTTGGATGATGGTTGCATGAGTATATGCATGTGGGTGAGTCATTGTCTGTGAGTTATACCTCAGGAAAGACTTAGAAAGTAAAATAGTTTGATATGATATTAATGTAAAAGATTTTAATCACTTTAAGCAATAAAATCAAGTTATAAAAAATAATAGAAATACACAGTGATTGAATTTCTTACTTTTTTAAACAATTCCTGTCACTTTAGTTTGGGTATGTTTTTCTATGTGATGCTTTTCTTCTAAGTTCTCTATAACCCAATGTACTACAACTGCCACCAAGGGCGGGGGGAGAATAAAAAGGATCATCATAAATATTATTGGAATAAAATTAAAAACATATAGAATCCTGCTTTCTCTAGGCTTGGAGTACCTGACACTTTGGTTACGTAGCAATACAAGGGGCCATGCTTGAGCTGTAGGAGCACCTCAGAAACTTCATAAAATGTAGTAAATTAATGGCAAGAATATGGCATAGTGGGGGCATTTAAAAAAATATAACTCTTTAATCTGAAAAGACAAGGATAAGGCCAGTCATAATCAAAGTTTTTAAAGTGTGAAGAGACTATAAGAAGGATATTCAGATACTTTTATGCTCCTTAACAATTAAAGAAATTCATGAAGTAAATAATACACAGTAGATTGCTCATGTGTTTAAAATAGTAAATGGTAGGTCCATCCATAATTTTCTATTAAGTTAACCTAAAGCTTTCTGAATGTAAAGAATCAGTATTTTTTAAATTTTTATTACTGAAAGTATTACAGATGCCCCCCCCCATTGTCTCCATCTAGCCCATACCTGTCCCCTGCCCCAGGCCTTCACCACTCTATTATGGGTTATGTATATATGCATACAAGTTCTTTCCCACTCACCTACCCACCCCAGCCTGAACAAGTCTTCCCCATGTGAATCATCTATTGGTGATATCATTAGAGGCAGATCCCCTCTTGTGAATATGACCCAGTGGAAAATTTTTAATTAATTGTTCTTAACAAAGAGCTGATACTTCAAAATTATATTGGAGCCACCATTGTTGCAATATTTTCAACATTTTACACAAGGTTGGACATTTTCTTTTATCTGTAACTTTTGATTAGGGCATGGAGGGGGATGAAAGTGAATTTACCAGTAGAAGCAACCAGAGCATAAATAGTCATCTCTTACTATTTATTGTTCATGAATATTGTGTTTGATAAAGAAGGAAGGAAGGAAGGAAGGAAGGAAGGAAGGAAGGAAGGAAGGAAGGAAGGAAGGATATAAAAAAGAAAGAACTTGATATTTAAATATATTTTTAAAATAGAACTATTAATCTAACCAGCTTTAACTACAATAATTAGAAAATATTGTTTGAAAAACAGAAAAAGGAATGAAGAATACCAACAAAATTCTGGCTAAACTGCATTTTTATTTTTTTATAAATTAATTCTTGATTCATTTTTTAATCTACTTTTATATCATTTAACTTGCAAAGACAAGGACAAGGCCAGTCTTTAATTCCTCTGGAGGAGTTAAAAGTCATTGTGTTGAGGAATGTAATGAAGTAAAGTAAGAATATACTTTTGGTGAATACAGGTAATACCAATGAAAAGTTTTCTGTGTGATAAAAAAAATAACTCAGAAATGCTTACCTATGATCTATGGACCACTTTATTTTTGAACCATGCACAGTGACTTTGAAAGGTAAAATTACCTAGATCTGAAAAGCTTTCATCACTAAGGAAGTATTCAAAGTTACCACTATTAAATAATTATACTTATTTAACTAAATCTAGCATGTTTGGTCAATCTTTTCTTCTTTTATATTAAGCTGTGCTGAACCAATACCCACTTTAGCAACATTTTACAAATGCCTCATTCCAATCCTGTAATGAAATCCACCTGATTTGTGATAACAGTAATAACACAAAACAGGTTTTATTTTGTTTATGGATTGTGAGTAAACAACAAAATTCATGAAGAAGCAAACTGTTTACACCTGTTAGGTGGATGAGCTTTTCCAGAAGAGCAGGATTTAGTGCCCTCAAGGAGGCAATTTATTAAATGGAGCAAGAAAAGTATTTTCATTTCACTGGTCTGAATAGAGCAAAGCATCATCATTAAACATGTATTTTAGGGCAGTTGGATTTCTTTATCAGATATTATGTAAACTCTGTTTAAACACCCATCCAATCTTCCCAAGCAATCATAGCAACATGACAATACTTATTAGATAATTCTGAAATGTAATCATATATTAATAGTGAGAATGAAACAAAGCCCTAATCTAGAAGTCAGGACATCTTAGTTTGTATGACCTACCATGAGCAAAAGAGTTAAACACAATTCCTTCAACTATAAACATGAAAGTTTAACAAGATGATCTCTAAAATCCATTTCAATTATAGCACAAGATTATTGCTCATTTTCTCCTCAATGTGCTAACTTATGTCTTCCAAGTTGTATTAAAAACATTTCTCTTTCAGTAATGCCTCTTGCCCGCTCATCCCAAAGACACACATAATTACCACGAATTAAAACAAGATTTTAAGTGCACTATTCTTTCGAAACATATGGAAAAGCCAAGACAATGCAAAGGTTTTATGATTGTGGCAAAATCACTTAGCAAATAATTTCCATGCCCAAATAACATGAGTTTGGGCCAAGTCATCTCATTTCTCACCTCTTCTATTTTCCATACTAAAAATAGATGCTCACTTGCTCATTTTTAAAGTAGGTGTTAAAAAGTTTCTTGGACATTAGGAAAAAAGACAAAACCATGATGTAAAGCAAAACTTGGTTGCATCTATTTAAAAACTTGTAAATCTATTTTCAGAACTTGATTGGCTCAGCCATCAAGTATATTGTAAAGAAATGAGTGAAGAGGAATAGCCTAGATCTAAAATTCAAGCCAGATTGACTTCAGTGTGACAAATCCAAGGTAACAAATTTTAGGTTATTGGGGAAATGGAGGAGTAATGAACCACACAATCATACAGCTCATCACTATTGCTGTCTTTGGTGTATTTCAGAATTCAGAATTAAGCCCCTTAGAATTCCCATACATTCCTAAACAGGAGCCACCATGTAGTTGTGTCATATAGGCACAGCAAAAATACCAACTCGTTAATTTCATTTTGTTTAGATAAAGTTAGGCTTTACGTTTTAGCTCGTTCACAAACACCCCAAAACATTTAGACTGCTATCTCTTTGAATGTAGGACTTCTGCTTCGCTTCTTTTTGTTTCCCAACACCTACCACTATGCACATAGCAAATAACTAACACAAACATGTTGCATAAATAAGAATAAGTGTTTGATATGTACTTTCTTTAAGGTTGCACAAGAATTGAATATTAACAAAAATCATAAAATACTTTAATCTGCTCAGTATTCACTGGTGCCAGGAATTTATCCACTTTACCTTTCATCTACAAAACTACCATATGAAGTTTGATCCTCACCCTTTTCACAGACAAGGACATTCCCAGGAAATTAAGTAAATCGTCCACCGTTAGAGAGCTAGGAATCTGTAGCACAGAATTCAACCAATCCGTCTGGCAGCGAAGTCTGTGCTCTTTTCATTTCAACACATATGTTCTCCTTGGTCACTGCTTTAACCACAAGCCATCCAACTTACATATAACTTTATGAATACTATGAAAAAGCACAGAGAAAAACGTGGTTCTGCTTTAGGGCTGGCTAATATCAGCCAAACAGATCTCCAACTAATCCTGTTTGTCTTACAGCTAGGTAGTTTTTTTTTGTTTGTTTTACCAAAATATTTTTAAAAGCTTTTCTGTCCGAGGGAAAGCCTGTCTGAAAGGATATACAGACATCAGTACAAAGGGATAAAATAAAAGGGACACGAAATGTTCTGGTAACTTCTAAGCTTACTAGAGGAACAATGGAGAGATGGGGAGGACTGGGAGAAAGGAAAGACAACTATCGCAGTCCTTCCAATTAAGTTAAATCCTCAAAACTTAAGCTCTTGAGCCAGAGTTCTAATTATCTTCTTAATTACTTGCTCTTGTCCTAAGGCAAGGCCCTTTCACAGCCTGGGCTCCTTCTTCATTGGTGAAGGAGTCCATGGTAATGACCAAGCCCTCTAAGATTATGACTCAGACCCCCTGCCCCACCGTCACCCCCACCCCCATACACACACACACACACACACACACACACACACATACACACACATTTCAATTACTTGTGTTGGGGGAAGTTGAAGAATCAAGTTGGGTCACACAGGACCACCCAACAAACAGGATGTGAAGAGTAGTGGTCCTGGCCTTTAAGCAAGGTTCACTCTTCTTATAGAATGTTCTTCTTACAAACTTTGTCATCAGAAGTGGTGCCCCATCCATATTGGCTATACATCCTCCCAAAGTTTAGTTAATTTACTGTGTCACGTGGGCTCATTCACTTTAAAGGTTGCTACTTTGGGGGATTATTTGTCATATACTCAAATTCTTCTTCATTCATGGCAGGGCAATATGGTAAACACCAGAACCTAGTGTTTGCTTTATAAAAATAATAGTTGCAAAACAGAAACATTCTTATTAATTGACTTTCTTCAGTTTCTAAAAGGAGATGGTCATAAATGAAATATGACTAATCCTCAACAATTCACTAAGCCTAAATCTTATATTTATAGCTATGATGCATACACATGCATAACAAATGCCATATCCATATTTTTCATACATATTTCAAAATATTAAAATATTTTCCAAGTTTTGTGCAAACTGTTTTATATAAATTACATCACAAGAAACCTAGAAGGTAATAATGTAAAAAACTGAGACTTGGAGAAATGAACGTGCCCAAAATTGTGTAGCTATTTAAACAAGCTTTATAAAGTACTTAACTAAATAGATCACTCCCAAGCCCGTTGAAACAACTTAATTATATCTTCTGAAGTAGAAAAAACTTATTATTTAAATCACTGTTTTTGCTCTTATTATATATTGATCTATATTGACAGTCACTGTAAGTGTCCAGTCACATCATCAAAGGTTATCAGCTCTTTAAGGCTAAAGAATCTGATGAAAGCTATGAACAATTTCCCCAGAGAAATTCAAACATCCGTCATAGTTGTTCAACCTCTGTAGCCTGCCTGTAGGCTTGTGGATCCATGTACCCTAGAGAACCATGAGCTCTAGGTTCAAAAGACCTCACCCGCTGTCTTACCTTATTTCCTGTCTTCCACAGGGCTGTGCCTTGCACACTTTTGTTCTCAAAAATATTTTAACTTTGAAAGAGAAAGACACTCGCTATAAACCTTGAAATCTTTATAGTCCCGGAGGCTATATACATGGTTTACCAGCAAATGTGTTTTTCTTTTTTACTATCATATTCAGAAAAGAGACAACTGTAATGTGTGCCCTTTGAACCTTGATTTGATGAGCACGTTGGGAAAAGATGTTTCTTTAGTGGACTGCTTCTGTCTTACAACATCAAATGCACAGATGGCTATGGAAGACCCAGATTATGTCTACATTCATTGTTTCATGCTGTAGATAGTTAGGGAGGCACTGAAGTGAATATTAGCACTCTTTTTGGGGAAAAAAAAGACTTTTTTCTTGAATAGTGTTAATATTTAAAAATAACTTCACAGATCAAAGGTTAAGATAGTAAAATATGCTTCTTTGGAAAAAGCTAGATTTCATTTAAAGGTTTTTATTCTTGGTATTAAATTCACATATGATCATTTCACTTTGTGTTTTCTCCTAAAAAAGTTTTAAAATTTGAACATTGTCTTTCTTGTGGGATCTGTAACAGAAATATCTTAAATCCAGGCTTCTCTCCCATCCCATTTGCCTGATTCTGAACTTCATAATTTTTTTGCTGGGTTGTTGGAACAGCTCTTGGTCTCAGAATTCCATGACCAAGCCAGTAGGTCTTGACTGACACTAGCTGTTTTCCTAACTATTAAATCTGATGCCAAGAGAGATTGTAAAGAAAGAGGATTAAACATAAATTTATTTTAGTTTGAAGGCTCTTCCAATCTATTTCTAACATAGTGTTCCCTTCCCACTTCTTTCTAAACTCTTGTCCACTTCCTGTAAGTCACAAACATACCTTTAAATTCCTGTTATACTAAAGTCCTCACCATTTTCTATGCATATTAAGACCTGCCACAATAATAGTGTGCTGTCTCTTCTGGAATCTTTCATTTTTTTCACTTTCACCAACTGAAAACTTTTAGAGTCACCATGTGGGCTTGTAAGAAACAGTTCAAATTTAATCTCTCCTCAGAAGACTTCCAGGAACTCTTCACATACTTATTCTATCCTTTGAATTTCAATTCCCTTTTCTTTCTAACTCTGGTAAAGCTAGTGCCATTGAAAGTTTTATGTGTGATATCTGTCTCTCCAATAAAACTTTGAGGTACTGAAGGATAAAAACATATTTCATTATCTCTACAGACAGCACCACATCAGTAATTGACATAACTTATTACTCTCAAAATCTTTTAAATAATCAATGAATGATATAGTGGAGTGAATGTGAACATATTTTTTTCTCTACTAATAATCAATATGGGTTTTCCAAATTGGGGAATCGATTATAAAACTGCTTACATTTTAAATTAATATTTCTAAGATATTAAAATATCTTAAATAAGAAAGTATAAAGGGAAAGCTACATTTATTTAGACCTTATAATCCCTAGACAAGGAGGAAATATTTTCATATTCTAAATTTCTAGGATTGTTTGCTTTTTTAAATAGGAAAAAGACATAAAAGTAATTTGGACTTTCAAAATTATAAGAACAGCCCTAGCTGGTTTGGCTCAGTGGACAGAGCGTCAGCCTGTGGACTGAAGTGTCCTTGTTTCAATTCTAGTCAGGGCACATGCCCCTATTGCTGGCTCAATCCCCAGTAGGAGGCCTGCAAGAGGCAGCCAATCAATGATTCTCTCTCATCATTGATGTTTCTGATTCTCTCTCTCTCTCTCTCTCTCTCTCTCTCTCTCTCTCTCTCTCTCTCTCCCCCCCTTCTTCTCTGAAATCAATAAAAATATATATTTTTTAAAAACTTTTAAAAAATCAAAAGAACATTTTGAAATCAAAATATTCAAAGGAAAGAGAGAAACTATGCTGGCAATTTATAAACAATTAAAAGAATAGAACTTCCCTTAACCCATAAATTTTAAGGGCCAACTATGATCAGATTTTATGGGAATTTGTCCTTCCTGTTACTGGGTACATTCCTGGAAATGGATGTTTATCATAACTTTTTTTCCAGAAAAAATAAACATCTTGCAAATGTAATGTTGACTATATTTGTGTCTGTTCACCTTCTGCTTGCTCCTAGAATTAGCTCCCAAATCAATGCTCTGTAGCTGGTTTACACTTCCTTCCTGCTGATGTAACCTGTACCATAGCCAGACTGAGAAGTATCTTGCTTCCGAACTTTGTGATCCAAGAGGATAAAAATACTTCTCTGAAAGTGAAAATCAGAAAAGCATACTTTCCACAATAACCTAGAGCATGAAAATATTTCTGCAAATGTTCTCTTTGTCACAATTTAGAAAAAAATTAAAATACTGTGAAAGTTAAATTGAATACAGTATTCCACAAAGAACAAAAACTTTTTGTTTCTACTCTTTTACCTTAATAGAGCTTTGCCCTCCACTCCCTTCTTCACAATCCCACAGATGTCTTAAGTCTATTGAGGATTTTTGCATTTTCTTACATGTTCAGGATATCCTCAGACCACCCCCCTCCCCCAATGCAAATAGTGTTGCTCTCTTTACATGTCAACCTCTACCACCCTATCACCCCCTTTTCTTTCTTTCCTCATTCACCACATCCATCCAGCAGAGCCCCACAGCTAGCCCACATGGTGACTTTGTGTAAGTCAGGCACAAGGCAAATGTCAAGGCACTTTACTGGCATGTGCTGGAAAATATTTGCAATAAAGATGATAGATAGATAGATGATAGATAGATAGATAGATAGATAGATAGATAGATAGATAGATAGATAATAGATAGATAGGTAGATAGATAGATAGATAGATAATAGATATAGATATTATTATTTTGAGGTAAATGATTCATCCAAAGTCATTCAGTCTGCACAACTACAAGCAGTGTCTCAACAAACACAGGCACACAACACACACACACAGAGCACTACAAAGACCCCTAGCGTTCAAATATCATTTAATCTCTGTTGGAATTTCAAAAAGGGATTTATTCCTGAACTTTCTTTAAAATTATAACATTCACTTTACTCTGTGACATCAAGGACACATTACATGCTCCATTGTGCCTGACAGTTGGGGAATGAATGAAAGCATACTGTCAGTTCTGGGAAGAGTCTCCCTCCCTTCAGCTAGGAAGGTAACAAAGAAAGGAATTAGGTTGATAGGAAGCATTCTTGGTACCTCTTGAAAGATCCCTGGTCTGTCCACTTTCCAGTGAGAACTAGTTATAGTCCAAGTCTCTTTGAGGGAAACTTCATGCAAGTGGTATTTCAGTATGCAGATACTGGTATCTGATCTAGGGAATTTACTATTAGTCCTAGAATAAATCTGAATGTCAATCAGACAGCATTAGAAGGTATTAGGTAAATGTATGTGAAAATTTATCCAAGCTTCTGATAGAGAAGTTTATAAGGTAAAAGTAATGGAAAATATAATGAAGATAAAATGCAATACATATTACTATATTACATACATATATAAAGAGCAAACTTGAAAATTCATTTACAACTATTGAGATGATGGCTACATATTAATAATCTATAAATGGCATACAAATAGATTCAATGTAATTGACACAGCAAAAACCATATAAAAGATAATTCCACTTATTCATTCTTTTAGTCATTCAAAAGTACTGTTGAGTATCTCTCATGTGCCAAGCACAATTCTGGATATTAAGGATATAGCAGTGAATAAAGGAAAGCATCTGTCACAGATTTTTATTTCTAGTTGGGAAGACAGACAAGAAACAAACAAAAATTTATATAATACCTTAATCAAAATCTCAGTTGATCATAGCACTATGAAGTACTTTGGATAACTGATCAGGGAAGATCTCTCTCAGGGGTCAGTTTCAACAGGAGCCTTAATGAAATTAGTGAACAAGCTACTGAAAAAACTAAGATTCTTTTCGAGGCAGAAGGAAGAGCTATAACTGCAAAGGCCCTAAGCAAGGATGGAGGTTTGGTGGGTGTATGGAGCAGCAGGAAAATCAATGTGGCTGAAGCCACATGCACATGAGAAAGAATGAATTCCAGGAGGCAGCCAGAGGCTAAGTTATATAGACTTTGAAGACCATGGCAAGAACTTTGGTATTTATTTAATTGTGACGAAAAACCACTGCAGGCTTTTAAACAGAGAAATGGTACAATCTAATTTTTTAAAAATATTACTCTGGCTTATGCATGGTAAATGCGTTGCAGGAAAGCAAGGGTGAAAACGGAAACTTGTTACATGGCAGCTTCTCCAGAGCAAGAAAAGAGTTCCAGAAAACAAAACCAGGTGATCAGACATCCCCCTCCAATCAGAAAATGAGCATATGGGACCAAACCAATGACAACAACAACAAAAAGCCCCATGTAATCTGCAGCTGTAGGAAGAAAACAGAGAGAGAACAATATTTCTAAGAGCTGAGTAACCCAAAATTGCTAAGTATTCACCTGAAATGAAAGGACCCACATGTAGTAGATGACTCAGCTGATAGATCTGAGTATGCTTTGCAGGCTCCATTTGCATGTGAGTACAAGACAGTGACGGGAAGATCTGAAAGTAACAAAAAATTCTGGGCCCACAAGGCTATAAAAAATACCCTGGAAATAGCAAAATCCTAGACTGAGGTAAAACTTCTTGGAATGTAATACTGGTTTGCTGGCAAGATAATATTTTTAATACTTTGCACCAATAAGAGGTTACAAAAGAAAAGAAAGGAAGCCCTATAATCTCAATACTAGAAAATCTATCCTGACTCACTCATACCCCCTACACAGACTGGGATCTTAAAGTACAGAAAACCTCCATCCCCATCTATAATAATCTATAATAATAAAAGCATAATATGCTAATTAGACCAGACAGCCGAACGACCTTTCGGACATCATTCCAGACGTGCTTCCGGACAAAGCTGAGGTGATGGGGACCGAGGCAGAGTGGTTAGGGGTGATCAGGCAGGCAGACGATCAGTTAGGGGAGATCAGGCAGGCAGGCAAGTAGTTAGGGGCAATCAGGCAGTTAGAGTGGTAAAGGGTGATCTGGCAGACAGACGAACAGTTAGGGGTGATCAGGCAGGCAGGTGAGCAGTTAGGGGCAATCAGGCAGGCGAGTGGTTAATGCCAATGAGGTAGGCAAGCAAGTGGTTAGGGGCAATCAGGCAGGCAGGCGAGTGGTTAATGCCAATGAGGCAGGCAAGCAAGTGGTTAGGGTGATCAGGCAGGCAGGCGAGTGGTTAGGGGCAATCAGGAAGGCAGGCAGAGGGGTTAGGGGCAATCAAGAAGGCAGGCAGAGTGGTTATGGGTGATCAGGCAGGCAGGCAAGTGGTTAGGGGTGATGAGGCAGGCAGGCAGAGTGGTTAGGGTCAATCAGGCAGGCAGGCCACTGGTTAGGAGCCAGCGGTCCCGAATTGTGAGATGGATGTCCGACTGCAGGGATTGTGCCTAAACCGGCAGTCGGACATCCCCCGAGGGTGTCCCGGATTGCAAGAGAGTGCAGGCTGGGCTGAGGTACCCACCCCCTCCCCCCATGTAAGAATTTCATGCACCAAGCCTCTAGTATCT
>NW_005871155.1:3938489-4085358 GCF_000147115.1 Myotis lucifugus
CTCCCCTGCAGGCCTGGTCCCTCCCCCAACTGCCCTCCCCTGCACGGCCTGGTCGCCCCAAACTGCTCTCCCCTGCAGGCCAGGTTGCTCACATCTGCCCTCCCCTGCAAGCTTGGTTGCCCCCAACTGCCCTCCCCTGCCAGCCTGGTTGCCACAACTGCCCTCCCCTGCAGACCTGGTCCCCCCCAACTGCCCTCCTCTGCTGGCCTGGTCACCACTAACTGCCTTCCCCTGCTGGCCTGGTCACCGCTAACTGCCTTCCCCTGCTGGCCTGATAGCTTACAACTGCCCTCCCCTGCCAGCCATCTTGTGACCACATGGGGGCGACTGTCTTTGTGTGAGGGTGGGGCGGTCAATTTGCATATTACCTCTTTATTATACAGGATATGACCACAGGAAAGATTTATTAACTGTACACATAAGAATGAAAGGGAACAGAAATTTTAATCTTTGAAAAGTTGGGAATGCTTATCTCAAACATTAGAGAATAAGATTTTTAGTTAAATAATTAAGGGTCTTAAGATATAGCTATATGAAAAAGTTCAGACTGAGTCAGGCCTTTAACCCAAGGCCTAAGGTAAATGTCATTGAGTTGAGAAAAAAAAATGGTGATGAAAAGGAAAAGAAACAAATCAGATTTAAGAATTATGTCAAAGAAAGAATTATAGGTGTGACTACTGGCATAGAGAACTGACTGCAAGCAAAGAGATGAAAGTCTTATTAATTTTAAAGGAAAGTATATTGCCAAAACAACTATGAGTTAAGACTTAAGTCTTTGGCTGAACATTAAAACAATCAAAGGCCACAAAATGCATGCAGGAAGGTAAGAAGCAGCAAAATCTCTAGAGCCCTCAACTCCTACTACAAATGTGGCCATGTCAGATAATGGACAAGCAAGAACCTTCCAGATGGCAGAAGCAGAGGCCACAGAGAACAATGGACAAAGAAATTCCTCCCCAAGAGCACACTCAGTTCTAACCAAGGAACTTTTCGTCACTGCCAGGACTTCATAACAGCTGTCCAATAGGATTTTATCATTACCACAGACCAGTGACTACTGTGTATAATGCAATTTTCTGTTTTTTAAATGGGGTACTTATTACAGTTATTCTGTCCCTGTTATACCATACATTTTGGCTACAGTGGGGGATACAGAAAACTTGCAATTCATCCATATATTAAATAATTTACAATCTTTGCATATTAAAATAATGCTTGAAATATTTTACAAACATACAAAGTTGACCCTTTGAACAACTCGGGGGTTAGGGTGCTGACTCTTGTATAATAGGAAATATGTATATAACTTTTGACTCCCCCAAAATATAAGTTGTCCTCAGTATCCACTGGGGATTGGTTTCAGGGATCCTGCAGATACCCAAATCCTCAGATTCTCAAGTCCCCTATATAAAATAGAATAGATCAATATATACAGTTGGCCCTTCACATCCCTGGACTCCCAACCAGGGATCAAAAACAGTACAGATATTTATTGTAAAGTAATGTGTGTATAAGTGAACCCAAACAATCCAAACTCATGTTGCTCAAAGATCAATATATATGCATTATTCTAAAATACATCTTACTAGAGGCCTGGTGCTCAAAATTCGTGCATTCCAGGGGGTCCTTCAGCCCGGCCTGTGCCCTCTCGCAGTCCGGGAGCCCTGCAGAGATGTCTGACTGCCGCCACCACTGCTATACCACTGCTACGCCACCCTGTGGGAGCACACTGACCACCAGGGGGCAGCTCCTGTCTTGAGCATCTGCTCCCTGGTGGTCAGTGCGCATCATAGCGACCAGTCATTCTGCTGTTCGGTCGATTTGCATATTAGCCTTTTATTATACCAGTATAGGATAGTTAGCTTATTTTCCAACAGACATTCAACAATTTTAGTTTTTTAATGCTTAGACTAAATGATGTATAATGTCAGAAATGTCTAAGTCTTGATTCTAGTGTTAGGCTATACAATCAAAGTCTTCATTAAACTAACTCCTTTAGGCTAGCCTGCTCTTCTCTGCCTGTATCCTCTTAACTTACCAGCAATACCTTCCTAAGGACCTGCTGCTGCTACCTCTGAAGTACTCTATTTCCAACCCCTGCAATATAGTCTAAGAAAAAGGAGCCTGTAGCTAAGGAAAATTTAGCTTCCCTCTGCAGCAGATCCTGAGTCAAAGATTTGAGCTCCCATAGTTTATTTGGAAGGTGATCCCAGGAAACACTGGGATCAGGAAATGAGATCACAAAGGGAAGAAGGTCAATAAAAGGTGCTTTACCATTTGGGTGACTTCAGCTTTATGCCCCCAGGAAGTCACCTTACTTCCATCCTATCTGTCCTACCTACTGGATGAGGGAACTCCTCTGGGTCTGTGATTGAGGGCTGCTCCTCGATGGTGATAGTTCCCAGCACTGTCAAGCTGTTGCATGTCCATGGAGAGCATGCTTCGCTGGCCCAACAAAGCCCTCAAGCAAAGGGAAGCAGTTACCAGCAGTTGGAATTTAAACCACATTACACCCAGAACCGAGGACCAAAGTGATGGTAACTTCACCTATACTTCGGAAAAAGCTTCATGAGTTGTTTTCGAAGCTGGATGTTGAATCTGTTCTGGATATAAAGCACAAAACATATTTGCTAATATTTTGATAACGAGAAATTACTGTTCCTTTCATCTGAATCCTGAAAGGGCAAGACTGCCAGGAATAAAAACTAGGTAGAACGTGAAGCAATATTACTTCCTGAATACCATGAAGAATGCTGAGGGAAAAGTAGTTTAAGCTTAGCTGCTTCAAACTGTGGGTTCTTCCTCTGTCAAATTCCACAGATAATAGAGCAAATGTTGAACATTTAGCTGGAGTGAGCAGTAAACCTTTGGGATTGTAAGCCACCAAATTTAGGGAGTATTTTTGTCCCTGCACTATAACTATAACAGATATCTTCCATTCCCCCCTCCAGATACACTCTCTACCCTTCTCTGCTACAGGAAGCCAGCCTGTAAAGAGTATGTCAATTAACTCTCTTGCCTGCTGGCTTTTGCTTGAGCTCAACCATTAGAGAGACCTGGCAGGAGATTAGAGGGAGGGAGGAGAGTGGGAACAGAGTATTTATAATCCCCAATCTCCCCCACTGTAAGGGTACTTTGAGCTGCCAGTTTCACATGAAGACCATGGCTCTTCTCAAGGTGGCCCAGTCCATAAGACTCTCCTTCCAGGTAACTCACCCCTTTGGTTCTAGGGGTGGAAATAGAGCAGTGTCACGGGTCTGGGGTTACCTTCCCTTGATGGCTTCCTTTATCCCACCTAGATCTTTGTAAATAGCTCCTTTATTGAATACTCTTTGAATTATTCTATTGGAATGAACCATCTATTTCCTGCGGGGCACGGAATGATGCGTTATTCTACCTATACTGTCTATTTTAGTTATTCTAACAATAAAATGTCACATTGTTAAAATATCATTCTTCCTGAACCACTGTGGTTTTCACCACATTCAATCTTGCCAAAATCAATAAAGTGGTTAAAAGATCCAAGTTCCACTGTCATCTCAATATTACTTCCCCAGACAATAATGCCTTTATGTTTAAGAAAGCACTAGCACATCCAACTTACAAATCTATTGCTCTATTGCCCAATCCCACCCTATTTTTAAAACGCAGTGCTAATTTTTTAGTACTTCAGGGATGTTTTCTAAAGCAAGATCTTTGATGCTATTTCTTCTTCCTCACATTATCTCTCTAAACTTTACCCCAGGTTAAGTTTATGTTTGTTTAATGTGTTGAAAGGACAAGCTCCATAAAAATAATATTTATTGAGATGTGATTAGTGATTCCAAATACTGGATCTTGGTAGGAGATGAGGACTGATGTGCTTCTAGTGTGTTGTAAAATAATTCATTAAGCCAAGATAAGAGGAAAAGAGATTATTTACCTTACTTGGGGCCAAGGAAAACTCGTTTAATCCCACACTTAAGTGTTCAATGACATCACCTAAGGAAAATTGTGAAAGTATCTCAAATAAATACATTAACTTTCAAAAAGAGAGAGAAACTAGTAAATTACAGATTATCATCTATGGAATATGTTCAAAAGCACCATTTAGCAAGCCTGTATTTAAAATTATTATACATGAAAGTAATTTTTTCATTATAGTTAATTTATGTTTTATGTAAATTTGACTTACCAAATCATTTTATGGAATTCCAGCCCAAGTTTTTTAGAGACCCATAAACATTTTCTCCCACTGAAAATTACTGTTTTGTTTTTCTCTTTTTGGCATTGCTTCTTTATCCTTAAATCTTAATATTTATATAGTTACACAATTTAATGTAAGATCTTTCTCATCAACAGTGGTAGTTTTCGAACATTTAACAGTTCTCTGGGAATCTGAGGACAATAATGAACACCCTCCCTATAGTTATGTACATGGACCTATACATATACTACTACATTAAATTTTGGAAGGTTCATTGATATCCTAAAATTTATCCAAGTGTGAATAACTCCTATAAATCTATAGCTTAATCCTCACAACATTTCTATGAGACAGGTATTGCTATTTCCATTTTTCAATTGAGAAAGTTAAGGTACAAAGAAGTTAAATGACTTTTTCAAGTCAGGCAGCAGAATTTGGTGTTAAACTCAGGCCTTTGGCACTATGTCCAACGTTCCCCCTCTGACCCATGACTCCCTCCTATTTTTGTCAGTATGCATAATCACTGCATTCAACTATGAAGTATTTTATTTAATTAAGGTAGTTTCAACCTTTAATTAATGAGAGTCCTAGGATATCTGAAGTTTTGTAAATAAATTGCAGGCTGTAAATCCCATCTGATTGTTATAGCTCCATTTTCTTTTCATTTAGTTAAATCTCTGCTCTATAAAATTTATTTACTCAGAAGCATTTCTAATTTATCTCATGGTGTTATACAAAATTAAAAGCAAATATCTATCCCCCCCCCAAATAGATGTGGCTCATTATTTATACAGATTTTTCTTTCCTCTGTTTCTCGCTTAGCACCCATGCCAAGCCCACCACCTTGCATTCTGGACCCACTGCTTTGTCCTATTGATACCCAAGTCTTGGTGTGGAGAAGAGAATGACAAGGACACTTGGCTACGCAAAAAGGAGAGCTGGTTTTCATTTTGCCACTTAGCAGATAAATTACCTTAAGTAAACCACATATACACTGTAACAATTTCCTCACCTGAAAATGAAGATGATATAGTCCATGTCTATTATCCAACAAGATAATATTGCCTGAGAAAGTACTTCAGACATTTTTAAAACACCATACACATTCAGGTTGCTATTATTACAGTCAGCAAAGATATGGGAGATAATAGTGATGGCTGAACATTTGCAGCGAATAATTTAGTGGACATACCTTACTGTTTTACTTTTTTAAGAGCTTTTTCTATTAATTTTTTTTAAACAGAGAAGAAGGGAGAGGGAGATAGAGAAATATTGATGTGAAAGCAAAACATTGATCTGCTACCTCCTGCATGCCCCCTACCAGGAATTGAGCCTGTAACCTGAGTATGTGCCCTGATTGGGAAATGAACTGGCAACATTTTGGTGCAAGGGACAATGCCCAACCAACTGAGCCACCCAGCCAGGGCTGTTATACTTTTTTAAAAATGAAATGCTGATCATTTGATATGTGATACTGACCACACTGGGATCACTTGTGCAGTCAACTTTGTAGAGGAGATGATGTCCTACTTCCTACATTGAACATAAGCCAACAGGTGAGTCACTTAATACACTCAGTGACCTTTCATGGTGCAGTTATTTACCTACTGAGATTGTGTGGTAGATTTACTATCTGATATTAAATTACCACTTCATTATAAATAACACCAACCCCAATGGTCTTTAAAAACAATCTTCAGTGCCGAAACCGGTTTGGCTCAGTGGATAGAGCGTCGGCCTGCGGACTGAAAGGTCCCAGGTTTGATTCCGGTCAAGGGCATGTACCTGGGTTGCAGGCACATCCCCAGTAGATGTGCAGGAGGCAGCTGATCGATGTTTCTCTCTCGTCGATGTTTCTAACTCTCTATCTCTCTCCCTTCCTCTCTGTAAAAAAATAAATAAAATATATTTAAAAAAAATAATCTTCAGTAAGCTCTGTAAATAAAGAGGGGTCAATTGTTTATAAAAACTATACATGGTATTTTTAAAGATATTGTTGTATAATCGGTTTGGTTGATTTTTCAGAATTTTTAATGCAGTAGGGCTTATTTTTACAAATTTTCTTGCATTGTAATTGTTTAGTGAACATCATCGCAGTATATCTTTCAACACACAGTAAATGAAGCCAACAGAATTAGATCATTTGAGTACAAAATGTGCAATGAAAGTAAGTATAAACAATGAGCAGAAATCAAATGGAGGCAGGAAAACTGTCAGCAGCGGTTCTCCAGGATTATAAAACCCAGCTGGGGAAATTGGTTCAGAGAAAGCTTACAAATTATTCCAAGTATTTTAAAAATCATTTTAAGGAAGAAATTGCAATTTCTTTAAAAGACCAGTTTTTTATGATTTGACACTTAACCTATGACTTTAAAACAAACAATAACTGTAAACATTGAAGTGACCTTTGTAACATTTCAGGATTAGATTCTGTTAAGATGCAAATCTGTAGAAATAAAATGTCTCTGAATAAAACAACTGAGGTTATAAGTCTCAGACCTCATCATGCGTGTACAATTTTTTTTTACTTTATGTTTTCTGAAACAATGACTTCTAGCTCAAGCTCCATTCAGTCCAGTGGCCAGCTCCAGGGTTAATTAGTGTGGTCTTTTTGCAGCCTGAAGGCTTTCTCTACTCACTCATTATCCCAGCAGTGGCATCTTTGTTTCTGAGGGTCAACTTAGTGCCACAGTATCAGTGGGGTTGGGAGAATGTCTGGCTCTCAACTGTCATCTTCTTTGCCATAGTCAGATGGTGAAATATTCACAGTTTACCTATTTCTGGCCATTGGTATCGAACCATATTGCAATATGTCATTGCCATCGGGTCTTAGATCTTTGCCCCATGAAAGTCATTTTGCATCCTCAAAGTCTGCTAAAATACTTCTTCAGGTCTACCAGCAATCTCTTCTCTACCTACGTGCCCTTTTAAGAGGGAGTAAAGGGAAAGAATATCATGTAGAATGTAAGGATCTCTACCGTAAATGTGCTTACAATTCTGAGAATATACTTACTATTTTTCTATGCTTTCCTCATAGTGTTCACACCAAGCTTTACCCACTTGCATATGGGCTTTGGATTCATGGTCTGGGTCAAACCTAAGGTTATAAAAGTTTTCATTTTACCTCGGATACCTCATCTATACAACAAATAGAATAGTATTTTTTTCATAAGGTTGTTGCAAAGATTAAAGTAGATAATAGATATAAAAACAATTTGAATGTTGGCTGGCATATAATAATATTTCAACAAATGATATCCATTATTGGCATAATTATTATATCTCCTTCTCCTCTCCATTCTCTCTTGCAACTTGCCCCAAGCATAGAGATTCATCAATATTTATGACTCCACTAAAAAGACAGTAGGATTAACAAATATTGGTCAGAAGACATTTTTACAAGATCTCACATGTCTTTCTTCAATCTGTCATGTCAGGTTATGAGTATGCAGAATTTCTTATTGCTTGGCAGAAACTTTCCCCAAATGCCTAAAAGATGTATTTTCAATGTGGAGAATAGGGCTAATATTTGGATATAGCCATTAATATCTATTTAGTTTCATAACCACAAGTCAGGATTGGATATTTTAAATAAGGAAAGAGAACAGTATGAATTCTGTCAGCTGTCATCTGTTTCTTTTCATGAAAGAACCCAGTTTTAAAATCCAAAGAACCAGTTCTTCCAAAGCATTACAGTAAAAAGCTCCAAAGATGAAATCAACCCAGAATCACCTCATGGGTAACTAGCCCAGTAAGTTAATTACAGGATTCTTTGTTGCTCTTTTTTATTGTGAGTAAGAGTTCTTGATGCAATATTTTTGGTTAATTGAAGATTTTCTTTAAAACTATGCAAGACAGCCTGCAAATAGTACGTTTATGTATGTAATAGAAATGGTTGTAATATATCATTAAGGCACTCCAGGGCATGCTTTATTGGTTCATTAATACAGTACATGCCTTAGGTGTATTCAACCACTCGGGGCCTATATTAATGGACCAATAAAATGTACCCGGGAGTGCCTTAATGCTACCCTAATATGGCTAAGTTTAAATTAATTTTTTCAGGCTTATCTTTTTAAAAATCATTTTTCCCTCCTTGGGAAGGGAATTTTCTTTACAGGAGAAACAAGTTCATAGTGACAGAATAAAAAAGAAACAGGATAATAAAAATATTTTTGTTTCATCAATTTCTTTATCTTTTTGGATGTTTTATCTTTTTGGATGGTTCTATTTCTAATCTTATGCATTCTACTTCCAGTGTCTCCCCACCAATTCCATGAAAATCAATAATCTTGTAGCTAGAAGCAGGAAAATAAGAACTATTTATTTTTGAAAGTAACAGATTTACTAGAAAATTTCATGTCCTCCTATAAAACTCCCATCACCTTTCAATATTCCACTTGGTCAGAACAAATGCTTACCTTGCTGTAAGGACAACCTCCTTTAATTACTTCTTGTCACCTCTGTAATCAAGGAAATATGCTTCCACCAAAAGTAAAATATTACTCCTAATCATCTACATTTCACTTCTATCTTGGCTTTTCAGAAGTTCTTGAATTCTACTTTGGATCATTGAGGAATCTTCTTGATAACAGAAATGTGGGAAAGAAAGAAAGTGTTTAATCAAGCACAAACTGAATTAAAATCTCAGTCTTACCATCTACTTGTTCTACGATATTGGCCTGAAAGCTTTCAGTTCCTCTTCAGCAAATGAAGGTAATAATGCCTATCTCATAGGAATGTGGCATGAATGTTAAATGAGATGATTTATGCAGAACCTTTGGTAAAACACCTGGCACCTAGGAACCATTGGAAAAATGGTAGTTTTTGCTATTAACTTATGAAATGATACTGAAGAGATCAAAATGAATGGCAACAGTTCAATAGTATGGCCTTTCCCCAAACTAATGCTGACAAATTGAGCATTCAAAGTATGAAAAGCAGATATCCCTGCTCACCTCTTCCTCCTCCCACCCCAAAAAATATATATATATAGTCCGGAACTTTCTTTACTTTGATAGTTTAATTTTCCTAAGGAGTCTAGTCATCTGGGGATGTTCATCATCATCATCACAAATGTCATAACTAAGTCCTGTTCTGTGGAAAAACACTAGCCTTGACTCTGTCAGAGTGGGAAATTGAATCTCTGTGTTCAAAGAAGTTATATTTTAATTGGAACAACCTGGCATATGGAAGAGTATAAATAACAGTACAAGATACATTGGAAATGCTATTTGAGTTTTAATTCAATTTTGAACATAATAGAAAAAAACCTCAGTGAACAAGATCAATCACAAAAAAGTCTACCCAGCCTGTGGGAACTACACAAGACTGTTTGCTTAATGGGGGAGAAAGTAAATATTGAAACTGGTCATGATGAATTCAGAAGGAAGAAGTAGAACTCCACATTGGGGAGTGGAAAAAGAATTTTGATGAAGAATGTTTGGTGAGAGGGCTCTTGGAGAACATTAGTAGGAGATGCAATAGGGCTGGATGAGCTCCACCTTTCAAGTGATAGAAAACTAATACAGGAATTTTTTTAAATATTTTTATTGATTTCAGAGAGGAAGGGAGAAGGAGAGAGAGTTAGAAACATCAATGATGAGAGAAAATCATTGATTGGCTGCCTCCTGCATGCCTCCCACTGGGGATCCAGCCCGTAATCCAGGCATGTGCCCTTGGCCGGAATCGAACCTGGGACCCTTCAGTCCGCAGGCTGATGCTCTATCCACTGAGCCAAGCCAGCTAGGGCAATACAGGAATTTTGATCAGGGAAATGTCCTAAATAAAAGTGGTTTTTAAAAATGTTAATTACTGTGATGTTTATGAACTGGTGTAAAGAGAAATGGTGTAAAAGAGAGCAGTTGAGAGAATATTGTCATATTGCATTCTTGAAGTCGTAGGGATCTGAATAAGATAAAACAAAAAGAAAACAGAAAACAATAGTGAATGAAAATCTAACAAAATAATAAATATTTTATTGTAAAATATTAGGATAGTGTAAGGAGCCTCTGGGACAACTTCAATTATACCAACATTCAAATTTTGAGGATGCCAGAAAGAGAAAAGAGAGAGAGCAAGAAATTGAAAACCTAAGTGAAAAAACAATGACAGGAAACTTCCCTAACTTGCTGAAGGAAATAGACATACAAGCCCAGGAAGTTCAGAGAGTCCCAAATAAGATGAACTCAAAGAGGCCCACACCAAGACACATACTAATTAAAATGGCAAGGATTAAAGACAAAGAGAGAATCTTTAAAGCAACAAGAGAAAAGCAATTAGTTACCTACAAGGAAGTGCCCCTCAGGTGTCAGTTGATTTCTCAACAAAACTTTACAGGCCAGAAGGGATTGGCAAGAAATAGTCAAAGTGATGAAAACCAAGGATCTACAACCAAGATTACTCTACCCAGTATAGCTATCATTTAGAATCAAAGAACATATAAAGAGCTTCCCAGACAAGAAAAAGCTTGATCCCAGGCACTGGTCAGCGCTCATGTGGGAGGCAACCAATCTATGTGCCTCTCTCACATGGATGTTTCTCTCTCTGTGTTTCTCCCCGTCCCTTCCACTCTCTCTAAAAATCAATGAAAAAAAAATCCTCGAGGATTAACAAAAAATAAATAATAAAAATAAACAAGTAGAACAGAAACAGACTCATAGGTACAGAGAACATTTTGATGGTTGCCAGATGAGAGGGGTGTTTCAGGGGAGGGGTACAAATTGGTAATTATAGAATAGTCATGGGGATGTAAAATGTAGCATAGGGAATATAGGCAATAATATTCTAATAACTATGTATGGTGTCAGATGTATATGAGATTTATCAGGATAATCACTTAGTAACTTATGTAGTACCTAATCACTAGAGTGTACACCTTAAGTTAATATAATATTGCATGTTAACTGTAATTGAGAAAAATTATTAGAAATGGAAATAAATAAATATGTTATTATAATATGCAAGGGAGAGGAAGGAGCTGAATGGCTGAAGAAATGGGAAGATTGGAAAACTATTTAGTCAACTCAATTTGCTTAGTAGAGAAAAATTTTTCCAAAATCTCACTGTATGAGCCTCACATGTTCCTGAGTAATAATAAAACACTCTCACCACCTTTATCCAACATGGTAATGAAAGACCTAACCAGAGCAATCAGGCAAGAGAAAGAAATCAAAGGCATCCAAATTGGAAATTAAGAAGTAAAATTGGCCCTAGGTGGTTTGGCTCACTGGATAGAGCGTCGGCCTGGGGACTGAAGGGTCCCAGGTTCAATTCTGGTCAAGTGCATGTACCTTGGTTGCAGGCACATCCCCAGTAGGGGGTGTGCAGGAGGCAGCTGATCGATGCTTCTCTCTCATCAATGTTTCTAACTCTCTATCCCTCTCCCTTCCTCTCTGTAAAAAATCAATAAAAATATATTTTTTTAAAAAAGAAGTAAAATTGTCACTTTTTGCAGATGACATGATTCTTTACATAGAAAAACCCTAAAGACTCTGTAAAAAACGATTAAAAAGAACAACAAAAAACAGAGTAAACATTGCAGGATACAAAATCAATTGCATTCCTCTACTAACAATTAAATTTCAGAAAATGAAATAGAAAAAGCAATCCCTTTCACAATTGCAAAAAGAATAAAATATCTGGGAAGAAAGTTAACAATGGATGTAAAGGACCTATACACTGAAAACTGCAAAGCCTTATTAAAAGAGATTGAAAAAGCGTAAAACAGATCAAAGCAGTACAAAGCCATGGTCATTATTAGAAAATACACTTTGAAAGTACATATTTCAGCATAGGTGTGTTAGCTGAGTGCATTAATTCTATGTCTTAAGAAAAACACACTATGTCAATTACCAAAGCACAAAGTATTGCAAAACTTTGAAAGCCTCCTAGAAATATTTCTCAACATCATACCATGCTCCCTGTATTTCTTTCATTTTGCCAAAAAGGTTTCCTTCATCTTCACCCTGTCTTCTCCTTTCCACTTACCTAAATAATATTTACTTTTTAAAGCCCATTTCCTCCAAGAAACTTTGCCTAACAACTCAAACATACATTGAGCACCTCTGCTTCCTTGAACTCTTAGAACCTTTGCTGAATTAGCCTCTTAATTTAGCACTTAATTATATATGTCCACAGCACACAAGTCCATGTGCTTAAAAGAGAAAAAGGCAAAAGTAGGGAATATATTCACTCACATTCCACAAAATTACCATGGCTAGTCTCATTTCTCCAAAAAGAGAAATTCTAAACACAGTTAGAAAAATAATAACATCATTACAATGAGTATGCCTGTAGTGTAACACTCCCTCCACGTTCTGCGTGGAGTAGGGTTCGGTATCTGAAAGTGGAGCCGCACAACAAATGAGAGAAAAAGACACGAGATAATTTTGCAATATTGGGGGACCAGGCGGGCAAGTCCCAAGGACTTCCTCCTGTGCTTAGGTCTCACCAAGCTTTTATTGATCTGGGATGCACTCATAGCATAGCCCTCAGGCAGGCGACCCATTAACAGGCAGACTAGCCCATCAGCAAGGATTTACATAATAATAAATGGGAGAGTAGTTTCAGCTACCACTGTCTGGACAAACAGAGGTGGCGCCTAGCTCCGACCTTTGCTAGGGCTTCAAAGTCACCCAGCCTTCGGGGGGTTTCTTTGTCTACGCTTATCAGATAGTGAAGGCAATAAATGGACTCCTCCGGCATATGCCTACTCTCTGGGTGACTGTATTGTAATCCTCATTTATTAATTCAAATAAAATATTAATTCACTAGTTCAAAATGACATTGCATTATAAGCATCAATTTTAAGCATCATGGAGATAGAAAGGGTGTTTTTTATTAATTAATTTGCCTAAATTGTCCAAAAGAAAATTAGCATAAATATATGATAATTTAGTCAAATAATTATTTGAAAAGTTAAAAGGGATATATATTTATTTGTTCAAATATCTGCCTCAACTCAAGACAATGTGACCAGGACTGTTGCAACAACGGTTTCCAAGGGCATGCCTTCCAACAGCCATCACGTGGTGAGATGGGGCATGAGAGGGAGGAAAGTCTGCCTATCCGAGGTTGAACTGAATAAGAAAACCCAGAATGTCAAGAGAAGCCAAAATCCATTAAGGAGAGCAATGAGTAAAAGCTAGAGAGAACAGAATTTTCATGTGGACGCCAAAGAGCCAGAGGCAGATCAAAGCTGGGATATATTGCCAAGAGTCAGAGCTGGAACTAGTGAGAAACCCAGTGTTAGCATATCGGTCCTAGTGTTGAAAATTTCGATCAACTGTTTAAAAATAGCTTGGAGCATCAAGGTTCTATTTAATGATACTGAGTAAAAGATAATTTTCTAGTTTTTCTTGACACTTTTTGTCTGTTTTTGCATTCATTTTTCTGTTATCCTTTGTAGTTTTAGACACAGTCTCAAAGATGATTAATTGTTAATTTTAATAATTTGCCCCAAACTTAAGTTGTTAATATTTAGAATTTCACTATATGTTTTAGTGTATAGGTTAAATTATTTCACTACCTGCATAAAAGTTAAAAAAAAAAGACATACAACCACAAACTTTGAAGCTGACAACATATTTTAGTGATCATTGAACAATGATATCACAGGAAAACATCAGTCATAACTAAAGACAGGGTTTTTATAGATATCCAGGCACATGGCTCAAACTTTCATATCAAATAAAATCTTCAGGTAGATTTCAGTTTTGCAAATAACTATTCAAGACTACATCATAGAACCTGAAAATTTCCCCTAGTCATCTCCATAACAGGCTCAAAAAGTCTTTTTACCACAGATGGTCTTTCACTACCATGGAAATGATTGTTCCAACTTTCTGGAAGGCAATTTGGCAACTCATATTAAAAGCTTGCAAATGCCCTTATCATTTGACAGAGCAATTCTGTTGCACTGTTTGTGAATTTTTTACCAAAGAAACAGTCATGGATGTGTGCAAATATTTATCTCAACGATATCCATTGTATTATTGTTAATAATAGCTACAACAATACAAAATTCAAATGCACAAAATAGGAGTGTGGTTAAGTAAACTATGACAAACCCATGTAATGACACTAATTAGCAGCAGAAAAGTATGTTGTAAAAGAGCATTTAATAAATATAGAATGTTAGATTACAAAGAAAATGATAAAAGCAAGTTACACAGTATAACCTCTGAGCTTCTAAAAAATACCACGAGAAAAAGAGCAAAAGAGAACAAGTTGACTAAAAATATTAATATTCTTTATCTCTGATTGTTCTTTATTGTATATGTGTGTGTTTATTGAATTTAGTGGGGGTGACGTTGGTTAATAAAATTATGTAGGCTTCAGGTGTACAAGTCTATAACACATCATCTGTATATTGAACTGTGTGTTCACCACCCCAAGTCAAGTCTCCTTCCATCACCATTTATCCCCCCTTTACCTGCTTTACCCCCCTCACCTCTCTTTCCCTCTGGTAATCACCATACTGTTGTCTGTTTCTATGAGGTTTTTTTGTTTGTTTGTTTACTTAATCCTTTACCTTTTTCACCCAGCACCCTCAACTCCCCTTCCCTCTGATAGCTGTCAATCTGTTCTCTGTATCTATGAATCTGTTTCTATATGTTTGTTAGTTTATTTTGCTCATTGGATTCCACATATAAGTGAAATCATATGGTACTTGTCTTTATCTGACTGGCTTATTTTACTGATTGTTCTTAGAATACAATTTGAGTTCCTTAACATGATGTAAAATGTCCTATGTGATCTGGTTTCTGCCTCCTATTCTAACATCCTCCTTGCCACTCCTTTTCACTCCCTGCTCTCTAGTCATTTGGCCTCCTCTGTTCCTGGAACATGCCCATAGACTTCCAGCTCTGCGGTCAGGTCATTGTAGTTCCTCCATCTAGAAGGCTCATCTGCTTTTCACCACTCCTACTCCCTTACCCTTCTCTTCTTCAGACCTCAGATTAAAAAACACCCTCACAGCACTCCACCCTTCCCCCTCAGCTTAGAATAGGTCCCCCTTCACACATTATCAGGGAACCCTGGACTCCGGTTTCATAACATTTAAATCTATTGTAATCATATAGTTGTTTTTGTGACTGTTTTCTATCTGTTGTCTCTAATAGACTGCAAGTTCCATAAAGTCACAGACTATGTATTTGCATATTCACATATTATAATTCACTCAATAAATTGTTACTAAAGTGATATATGGATGACATTACGGGGACTATTTAACTTCTCTATCATTTTACACCAAGCGTATATAACCTTTACAATAAGAAACATAAAGTTTTTTGTTTTTTTATTAATTTCAGAGAGAGGAAGGGGGAGAGAGAGGGAGAGAGAGAGAGAGAGAGAGAGAGAGAGAGAAACATCAACGATGAGAGAGAATCATTGATCACTCCTTTCCACATGCCCCCTACTGGGCACCTAGCCCACAATCTAGGCATGTGCCCAGACCATGAGTCAAACCGTGACCTCCCCATTCATGGGTTGATGCTCAACCACTGAGCCACATCGATGGGGCAAAACATAAAGTTTAATTATAAAAAAATATATTTGAAATAGTGTAAAATGAATGAACATCAAGTTTAGCAATGTATTTGAATTATTCGTGCTACAACAATTCTCCATTTTACTAGATTATCCCTTTAAACCAGAATTTACTATCTCTGTTACTTATTTTAAACTTGAATTTGACTTCAAAATTTTCCACTGTAATCATTAGAAATTCCTCAGAGTAAGAACATAAATACCAAGTAGGAAGTCTCCATGTGGATGGTGAAGGGAATTTTGCCTTAAAAAGCTATTTCTCAGATAATAAGTACTAAAATAGCAATTCCATGGGTCAGATAAAAAGAGATAATTCAAAGTGTGTGATGGTTCAACGCTCTGTGTGAACTGATAATATCTCTCCCTATTCCTTTCTTTCAGCCTTGACCTCTGTAACAAAGAATTTGGTTTCTGCCATCCAGCCAATCTGAAAATGACTTGTCAACCTAGTACATGATCCACAGTCTTAGTTCATGAATCCTTTGTGATGACGACAGATCCTTATGTTTGTACTTGTTTTAGTTTAGGTTTTTTCCCCCCTGAAGTTGCTTCTCTATTTTTAAGCACATAAAATGTATTTCAACACTTAACAACACAAGAAGTATAATCAAGAGCTGCAAAAAGTTCCAGCTAAATTTCTCGTTTGAAGTGATAACCAAGCATTGCTACACAAGGCTGACTGCATGGTAGCTTAATGGTATGTTGTAAAACCCTTTTCACCATTAAACAGGAAAGTAAACCTGCCAAATTTACTTTAAAATACAAAATTAATTTCCTGCCACTGTCTCATTGCCAAAGTCATTTCTTTCAATGTTGAAGATTTATAAGTTGAATATCTTCCTAAATATTGAAAGTTAAATGCTGTGTTCCTAACTGAACCTCAATTTATTATTTCTACATGAAGAAAAAAAAGAACAAATATAGTACTTCTTCAAGTGATCTCAATTGTTCAATATGTAAGTAAGGTTCTTGGTGATATTTTAAGTTCATTATTATTAACCTGGCAGAAACACAGTTTCATAATCGAGTACAATTTTAATAAAATCAAACATTACTACAATATTGTAAGTGCCTCATCTTGACTTTCTTCTAATCTATCCAAATTCAGTGTTTCTGGTAGAACCACTTGAGTTCACATTAGATTTATTTCACACTATAAAAGCACAATTCATTAAACAGACTAGTCTATTTAAAACAAAGGCAATTTTATCACAGTCAATTCAATTATTTAACACTGCTTTTTTAACTCACTACTTAAAGCTTTCTTTTGACAAATATTCCTTTAAATAAATGAGTTGTAATTTAAAGAAAAAAAGATCAAGTGACACTATATGCAATTAGCCTATAGGAAGATGTTTTTCTTTTAATATATTCTATTTTTTTCAGTTAGACTGAATTTCAAGTAACAGAAGCCATCAAGGTTATTTTTCAGCAGAAATAAACATAAAATAACTTTCTATGTTCAATTAACTTTACTTTGCTCTGTTGCTTGTATTTTCATTTAAGGAAGTAACTATTTGGCCACGCCTACATAATTAAAACATGAGAGTGGTCATCTGAATAATTTATTCTAAAGATAATGTAACCTGAAGTCCATAGAATCAACCTTCTCATCCTACTAATAATCTCATTAGTTACTTTATAATATTAATAAGCAGTCAAATGGAAAGTTTAGTAACCGCCTAGCCAAGTGCTAACAAAAGCAAATTAAGCTAGTGTGGTGGGTTCCTTTCAAAAGCTTCCCCACAAAATGTTTTGTTTAAAAATTATTATGAGATTTAAATTTTATTTAAGGTTACAGACTTGAACTTCAGATAATGAGCTGAATAAGGAATGTTTCCATTATCAAAGAAAAAGGAATTTAGATGTGTTTAGCACAAGCCTTATTCATCAAACAGCGTTAACTTTTCATGCGAGTTGTCCTAGAAAAATAAGGTGAAAGGATTCAAAGGAACATGGCACACATGTCTGTCATAGTCTAAGAAGTCTGTCATAGTCTAAGAAGATTATGATTTTAATATGTGATTTATGAAATGAATCTCATGGCTTTTAGTCAGATTTCAAGTAGTGTTGCTCCTAAATGAAAATACTCAAAATAGATTATTGTTATTAAAATATTTCAGATTGAGGGAATGTTCGGTCCTTTATACTTTTATTAAGAAATATCTCTGGATACTTTCAACTTTCTGGTCTAACTACTCACCATATTTTAATAAATAACTCATTGGATCAAATGACTTCTTTTAATATAAATTAATGAATTAATACATTTTATCAAAAACAATTAATAAATGAAATCCTTTGTCACATTGTAGTCACCTAGAAATTAAACCCTGAACACTGGAATATACCAAAATCAAAATAGTACTAAACTTAATGATAGCTATGTATGTCCCCTGGACTTACTTTGCATCTTCTATATCCACAATAATGAAATAATTTTCAACAAAGCACTACAATATTTTAGTGAGATGTAAGTGTCAAATTTAACCAGTCACAAGTTATAAAACCTAAGAGCCAAGTTGGATAGTATCCTGAAGGTCTCATTTGGATATAAGTTTACATGGATTAATTAATTTAGAAAAGCAATGGTAAGCCAAGCTATACCTGGAGGGAAATGAAAGAAAGATCTAGACAAAAATTTCAAAACAAAATAAAGTTGTAGTATGTGTGTCTATTTTAGAGACTTATTTTATCCCTGTCTTTCATTTTCCCCAGTAAATGTGCCTGGTGTCCCAGTCAGGTCTGGTTCTACTCTAAAAATGTTCTTTCGTCCTCCTGTGGGTCACCACTGGCAAAAACGGCCAAGACTGACACCCAAATATATTGCTGGATCTCTGTAGCCCACAAAGTTGATGCCAGTAGCTGGAAGTGGTGGAATAAGCAGTAATGAAATGTGCTACTAAGAGCATTTACATCTTCATCCTAACATGTCATAAAGCACAAGGATGAATCTCTTTGAGCAATCTCCAAGTTCCATTTCTATACCATCATTTCATGTTGCCAATTGACAAGATTTCCTTTTGTAATTCACTTAGGTAGCTTCCATTTGATAATGGGATTTGTGGCTCTTATCCCACCTGCTTAATGTTGGACTATCTTTTTATCCGTTCATACTAAGTATTGGGAGTCTTAGGATGAAAGAGGTAATTTTCAGACTCAGGGTATTTAGGCAGAAAAAAAAAACACAAAACATTCTGTGCATCCAGTGAAGATACATTTGCCAGCACAACTCTCTCTATGTTCCCTCATCAAAGGACAAGAGGAATAAGAAGTCCCCATTCTTAAGAACTTTCCTACCATGTGGGTTTTATTTTCCTTATAACTTTTTGTCATCATATTTTCTTTATTATTTTCTGTATATCTAATACTTATCAAGAGAAAAAATGAGTAAAAAAAACTATATTTCATGTATTCAATCCACAAAAATATACACTCCTCTCATAATCTAAAAATAAAAAAGAGGAACAATAGTATTAATACTAGTTTTATATAAATGAGGATGACCTCCTTTTCCAAGGAGAAATGTTCTCTTATTCATTCATCAGTGAACATCTATTGAGCACCTACAATGGCAAGTCACTGTGGCAGACACTAGGAAGAGAAGTGAGGAGAGAGACATAGTCACTGCCCATGGAAAGCTTAAGTTTTAACAAGGGACGCAGACAGTAAATAATTGCCCAAGTAATTAACCCATTACAATTATGAAAGATGCTACAAAGTGGTGCTGGATGGGATGGAGTGGGTACAGGTATGGGCATATGAGTGAGATTAGACCTAGTCCAATAGATAGGGACAGTCTACTTAAAGAAGTTGCATTTAATATGGATCCTACGGCTGATAGGAATTCACCAGAAGAGGACAGAGAAGGGCAATCAAGGCAGAGTTGCTGTGCCTTTCACAGGAAAGCTGGTTGGAGAGCAGAGAGCCATAAAACTGCTGCGGAAAGGCTGGTAGAGTAGGCAGGGGCCTGATAGGAAGGACCAGGTACAAAGAGCAGTTAAAAGATCACCGCCCAGCCTGGTCAGCATGGCCCAGAGGTTGAGTGTCAACCTATGAACCGGGGGGTTCAATTCCCAGTTAGGGCACATGCCTGGGTTGTAGGCTTGATCCCCAGTGTGGGGTGTGCAGGAGGCAGCCAATAATGATTCTCTCTCATCATTGATGTTTCTATCTCTCTCCCCCTCCCTTCCTCTCTGAAATCAATAAAGATATATTTTTTAAAAAGATCACTGCCCTAAAAAGGTATTTTACCTCTCGTTTTTTTTTTTTAAATATATATTTTATTGATTTTTTTACAGAGAGGAAGGGAGAGAGATAGAGAGTTAGAAACATCGATGAGAGAGGAACATCGATCAGCTGCCTCCTGCACATCTCCTACCAGGGATGTGCCCGCAACCCATGTACATGCCCTTGACCGGAATCGAACCCAGGACCCTTCAGTCCGCAGGCCGACGCTCTATCCACTGAGCCAAACCGGTTTCGGCTTACCTCTCGTTTTTTGCTCAGTGCAGGGGTGCAGGGGTGAGGGTGGTGGTGAGGAAAATGTTCTTTTCAGAAAAACACTGTGTTCTGTGATCTTTCCAAGGTTCAGACCTCTACTGTGGCTATCTTTGACTTCTAGCCTGAACTTATATCTTCCCAGGTCTCATCATTTCATTCATGCTTTTTGTCTACTCTTCTTCAACCAAGCCTGCAGCACACCCACCTAGTTCTGTCTATGTTAACACTACTGGGAGGGTGGAAAATGTATCTTTACTTCCCGTCCTCACGTACTGAAAACAGATGAGCTGCCATTCTGTCTTTGAAATCCACTATTTAACATATTCAATTAATGAAACACCAAATTAACTCCATTTCAAATATGGAAATACCTTCAAATTCCTAGATGTTATTTAAATTAGAATATGGGTAGAGATATTGAAGCATGGTAGCAATCTCCTCGGGTAACAATTGCCGTTTAATATTTTAACCCTGCTGTTCTGGCTTCTGTAATTATTTGCTTGCTAAAATAATAGAAAAGTTATTTTGATTTCCTGAACTTATATAAATCATCCCATTCGATTGAATATCCCATTGATTCTGGATTGAATACCCCATTGATTGTGGTTTTACTGGTCTTTCAAAACACATTCCTCTGCACCTGGAGACCAGGGCAGCACAATTGCTTTAAATTGCTTCAGTGGCTCCAGAAAATGGGTTGCCATTGACTCAGTGGCCCCAAGACCTGAAATTATCATTGATCTTTATAGATAACTAACTTCCTCAATTTAGCTTCTGTAACAAACTGCTTTTGCAAACCAGGTTCCTCATTCCAAACCTCGAGATGTAATCAATACCTTTGTGATATTTGCCTATATAAGTCTGATGTTTCTGCCACTCGGCACTGCGAGATTTGGAGCCGCTTCTCCCTCTCAGTCTCCGGTTTTACTGATTAAATGACTCATTGATTTGATCTTGCATCCTGTGTGTTACGCACGGGGTACATTACAACAATATGACTCCTAAGCCACTTATGTTTTCAAGTTTTAGGTAAGCTCTATAATTTTCAATGCAAATTACATCCCAGTTTCTAATACAGTACACCAGTTTTTATTCCATGAAAAGATACTTTTACATTAGCTATCTATTTATATCCCAAGGTTTTAACAGAGGATATTGAATTTTTGCAAATCTAGGAAGCTCATAATTTCTATATTCATCCAAATAAAAGACTTTTATCTTGAAACAGAGGCTATTCTTTATAAAAGTTTTCAGTTTTCTGAGGTTCCTTGAAAAGTTTGTCAAGAAAACAAGTAGCATACATTTTTACAAGCCAGCTTCAATATGGTTTCTAAGGAAAATCACATCCAGGATGTTTTACTAACTGGTTGATGAATTAAATACTAACTGGTTGATGAATTAAATAGATGTGAATTCCCAGAAGATTCTATGCATAAGAAGAGTTGGTGATTAGCATTTCAAATTGTTATAATCTACCTATGAATGGAATTAAGAAGAAGAAAGGATGCTTATATTTACCTGTTGTTAACTTGAGGATTTTTAGAAGGTAGAGAGACTGGTGAAGCAAGCATTGAGTGTGTAGTACCATCTGCAATATTCCCTGTTATTCCCTGGAATTAGAAAGAGGTTCTTCTACGAAAATTATACCATGAGGCAGCTGTTTAATTTTTGCATATAATTGATAAAATAAAACTATAGACAGTGTTAAATAGCTCTTCTTCCAAAGGTTTGTTTGTTATTCAGAATCTAAAAAACATATTTCCAGAACATAAACACTATAGTATTTGCCTTTTTAAAATTTTAATTAAGTTCATTTTGGTAAAGTTGACTAATAGCATTATGTAAGTGTTAGGTGTACAACTATATAATAGAACACCGTGTACTCCTTTATGTGCTTCCCACTCGAAGTCTAGTCTCCTTCTGACATCATACGTTTGACCTCCTTGCCCTCTTCATCCTCTCTGCAGCCCCCTTTCCCTCTGGTAACCATCATTCTGTTGTCTGTATCTATGAGTTTATTTTGTTTATTTGTTGCTTTTTGTTTTATTTCCTACATATGAGTGAAATCATATGGTTCTTGTCCTTTTCCATCTGACTTACTTCACTTAGCATGATACTCTCAAGATTCATCATGTTACCAAAATGGCAATGTTTCATCTTTTTTAGGGCTAAGTATTCCATTGTATATCTCACATCTTCTTTACCCAATCATTTATCAAAGGACAATCAAGTTGTTTCCATGTTTTGGCTATTGTGAATAATGCTACAATGAACATAGGGGTACATATATCCTTATGAATAAGTGTTTTCAAATTTTTTCAGGTAAGTACCCAGAAGAGGGCTTGCTGGGCCATATAGTAACTCTATGTTTAACTTTTTTAGGAAGTTCCATACTGTTTTCCATAGTGGCTGCATCAACTTGCATTCTTATTAACAGTGTACAGAGGGTCCCTTTTTCTTCATTTCCGCTCTAACACTTGTTATTTATTGTCTTGTTGATAACAGCCATTATAACAAGTGTGAGATAGTATCTTATCATGGTCTTGAGTCACATTTCTCTTATATCTCGTGAAGTTGAGAAATATATGTACACCAAAAAAAAAAAAAAAAAAAACCCACACACACACTCAAATGAATGAGACTACATCAAACTAAAAGCTCCTGACCAGCCAAATAAACTATTAACAAAGCAAAAAGGCAACCTACAGAATGGGAGAAAATGTTTGCAAACAATACCTCCAATAAGGGTTGAATATCCAAAATATATAAAGAATTCATACAACAAATGTGAACAACAAACAACAAATGATGTGACTAAAAATTGGGCAGAGGACCTGAACAGATACTTTTTCAAGGAAGACACACAAATGGCCGACATGAATATGAAAAGATGCTCAACTTCATTAGTTATAAGGGAAATGCCATTGTTAGGTTACCATGCACACAGAGCTTATTCAGGTTACAATAAAAATAACCCTCGTATTTCTCATGTCTTGGAGTTTTTGAATATGAGTAGTTTTTTAATATGAGAATTATGTAAGGTAATAGCACACTGTAAGGTTTTGAGTACATGGTCTGATTGTCATTCCTTCCTGTGGAATCTAGGGACTCGATTGATACTTGTTTCACTTTCCTATCCCTTGTTACTTAATAGGTTGATTTATGGGAGAATTTGTAGGAAGTGGGGAATATTAATAAAAAAGAAAAAGGGAAAAATAGAGTGACTTCCTCAATATCCCAATACTAACTCTGTAGACACCCATTTTGTTTTTTCCTGGTGCTCAAGTCTTCTCACCATACCAACCTATCCATTCTTCCTGTGATCTCCAATTTGCCAATATATCCCCTTGATCAACCCCAGCACTGCTGATACCAGCTAGGTATTTGAAATGAAGCCATACTAAAATCTGAATGCAGTTTTAAGGATGTTTAAAATACTAGAGACTCTAATTTTTAAATAGGGATGGCTTGAAAGCATAATTGATTTTCTAATTTGTTAAAACTTCTCATTTGTGACAGCTTTAAAGAAAATGTTAGAAAATAGGGGAATAGGGGAAAGGTATTTGACATAATGAGTCTACCAGAAGCCATGGCCAGTATGGCTCAGTTAGTTGGAGCATTGTCCCATACACCAAAAGATGGCAGGTTCTATTTCAGGTCAGGGCACATTCCCAGGTTGCAGGTTCAATATCTGGTCAGAACACTTGCAGGATGCAACTGGTCGATGTTTTTCTCTCACATCAAGGTTTCTCTCTCTCTCACAAAGATTCTGCCAAGAAATCCATTCTTGGGGTCACTTTCCCTGAGCTAGACATGATACTGATAGCCCTTTTGGTGCCTTCACATTTAAACCTATGTCATTGTCTAAAACAGTTTATGTGCCAATATATCCTTAGTGGGGAGTAAAGAGAATAGTCATAGGAGTCTCTTCTGTATTGTCTTTTGTCATCCAATAGGACTGCAGCATTACTATGTTGTGACAAAATTTATAACATGTTTCCAAGAATATTTTAAAATACGCAAAACTCAATTCTCGGAAAATGGCATAAAAGGTTTAAAATTCTGTAATCAGTTTTTTAACTGATAAAATTTCAGTAGTTATCATGTCGTAATTATGACAATTTAACTTCCATGTATTTTATCCTATAATAGAGGCCCAATGCACGAAATTCATGCAAGAGTAGTCCTTTCTCAGCGCAGCGGCTGCCTCGATCCCTCCCTTGAAAGCGCAACGGCTGCCTCGATCCCACGGCTGCAGCCCAAGCTTCATCCGGAAGGTCATCTGGAAGGACATCCAGTCTAATTAGCATATTATGTTTTTATTATTATCTATACTAATAAAAGGGTAATATGCTAATTAAGGTAGACGTCTTCCTGACCACCTTCTGGATGTCCTTCCAGACAAAGCCACAGCGGCTGTGAAGGGCCGAGGCTCAGGCCGGCATTGGCAGCAGCAGTGGGGTAATGGGGGTGGCGCCTTCCCCTGATCCACCAGGTCGCCTCCTGCAGAGGGAGGCCAGACTACGGCTTAGGCCAGGCCGAGGCAGAGGTGGTTAGGGGCAATCAGGCCAGCAGGGGAGCAAGTTAGGGGCGGTCAGGCTGGCAGGGGAGCAAGGTAGGGATGATCAGGCTGGCAGGGGTCAAGGTAGGGGCAATCAGGCTGGCTTGTTAATTTGGGGGGTGGGTTGTTTGTTTTGGTATGGATGCCCAGTTGTTCAAGTACCATATTTTAACCATTAAATTACCTAATCAAAAATTAATTGACATTATGTGCGTAAGTCTATTTTTATATTCCATTCTATTAATCCATATTTGTATTCATTTGCCGATATCGTGATATTTTGATTATTGTAATTTTATAATTAGTCTTAAAATCAGGTAGTAATAGTCCTCCAACACTGCTCCTTTCAAAAAAAATGTATTGACTGCCCTGGCCAGGTGCCTCAGTTGGTTGAAACATTGCATCATATGCCAAAAGGTTATAGGTTCGATCCCCTGTCAGGGAGCATGAGAGAGGCAACCATTCCATGTTTCTCTCTTTTCTCTCTCTCTCTCTCTCTCTCTCTCTCTCTCTCTCTCTCTCTCTTCCTTCCTTTCTTTAAAAAATTAATAAAAATATCCTTGGGTGAGGATTTTAAAAAAGGTTTTGATTATTCCATATTCTTTTCATTTTTATAAATATTTAGAATAAATGTGTCAGTTTCTAACAAGTAGCCTGCAAAGTAGTTTCTTCCTTTTTTTGTATTGAATCTTTTAAATCTAGCTTCCTCCAATATTTTATGTTTATCTTTGGTTAAAAGCAATTCATTATTATCTGACTATTATGGATAGGTATGTGTCCTACTTAGAATTCCTAAAGTTTCTTGAATCTGTGGTTTCATATCTTTATTCTTCTGGGAAATCCTAATTGATTCAATGTTTCTAATATTTTCTTTACCTATTTTCTATATTTCACACTTTTCTTTCTAGGATCCAATTACAGATATGTTAGGTCATATGATTTGTCACACAGCTCCTGGATGCTCTGTTCCTTTTATTCACTTTTTCTCCATAGTGTTATGTCCATTTTAATTATTTTAAGAAATGATACTCTTCTAATGTTTTCCTCACTGTTACTTTCCTCAGCTATATAAACTTATTTGCTGAACTGTTCAAAAGCATCCGTGATGATGTATGTACACATGTGGATGTGGGTATAATTCTAGCATTTCTTTCTCATTATATCATGATACATTCTGACTCTCCTCTAAGATTCGCCATCTGTTTTTACATGTGGTTCACCTTTTACATTATATTCTTCAATTTGTTAATAATCTTTTTAAAAATGTCTAATAGTTCAACATCTCAGTAATCTCTGAGTTTGGTTCTGTTGATTGCTTTGCCTGTTGACAACAAATTACTTTTCTTGCTTCCTGTGAACAATACAATGTTTTAGTAAACATTATGTTTAGAACACCAGAGACATGGTATGTAGAACATTATGTGTAGAACAGTGCAGAACTAAGTAATATCACTTATGATATTTATTTTTTGTGATAAGGCACTAGTCATTAATGACATGTCATTACTGTCAGGACTTGAGAAAAACTAGTAAAAAGTTTAACAGGATTTAGGTTTTGATGTTGCTATGGTTATGTTTCTTATACAATGTGTTTCAATTCTTCTAGTGGCAAATTACCATTGCCTTTTGCTTAGGGTAGGGCTTGGATTGTCAGAGGTTTTTCTTAGTGTTTTTGTTCATCCCTGCATACCATACATCCTATAGTTGCTCGTTCACCATCCTCTCACTTTTCCTTCAATGGTAGACTCCTGTTGTTTGTTATTCCACAATATTTTGGGGAAGCAGAAAGCGTTATTTGGGTGCCAGGGTCTCAGAGGTAGGGTTTCCCTTTACTCTCCACAGCAGCAAAATTCTGACTAGTGTGAGTAGTTAGTCTTAAGTTGTAATTTTCCCTCCTTTAGAAGTAGCAAAACCCTAATGTCATGAGTAGAGAGAGTATGAGATCTTGAGCAAAGAAGAGTTTCTTATTTATCTCCCACTCACCCCAACCATGGAATACAGTGTTTTTTACTTCTACCTTTTAGCCAGCTCAGCTACTATATCGGTTCTCTAATGTCGCCACTTCTTGTCCTAGCTGTTTTCACAGAATTGTCCCTAGACTTTAAAAGTTTTGTAAATTATCTGGTTTTCTGTCATTGTTAGGATGAGAACAATATTTTTAATTTTAAATATTTATTTAAATCTCTTTTCCCTATATACCTTGCAACGAAGTCTTCATTTCACATATATACATATGTGTATCCTAAGTCCTGAATTCAGTCAGCTCATATAATTTTAACCTAATTTTATATACATTTACCTTATTAGATTTTGAACTTTTGATCTAGATATATTTTTAATATCTCCAAATGCTTAGAAAATATTTATTTTAGTTTGAGGTATTGTGTTATACTTTCCTGCTTTGTGGTTGTTTAGAAGGGGGAGACTATTCAACAGTGGAAATTATTTTATTCTGATTTTCTGTTCTCTTCTTATAGTAGTTTTATATAAATGTGATCTGTTTTATGTTTTATTTTTTTTTTCCTATTCCTATTCAATTCATGGACAGGTAACTAGTTCAAGAGTGCCCTCTTCTGTTATTTTAATAAAATACAGATGTTTTAATGGATAAGGAGTAGGTGAAGGTACTACCATTCTTCATTTTCTTTTCAACAGGATCCATAACTTCTTACCCCTTATTTCCTTCTTTGCCTTCCCTATCACATCTCCAAAGGGTACTGTTTCTTCTCTCTATATAGGATTTTTCCTAAGAACAATGCTTCCTCGCGTATATTATATCTGGCCCCACTCATTTCCAGTCTACTAAGAAATCCTAATTCTGTGTTTAGTATTTTGGCTCTTGTTCTGGACTATTTTCCTATAGGAGTGTTGTCCTATAGGAGTGTTTTGTGTGTGTGTGTGTGTGTGTTTGATCTAAATGTCCTCACCCATCTATCCTTTTTATAAATAAAGTCTCTGAAGCCTTACCTCCCTCTTTAAACGCACTCTTAGTATCAGACAGAAGAAACATTCTAGAATTTATTATTTTATTAATATTAATAAGTAATTTGAAAGCTTGAGGTTTTTGAATCATATAATGCTTAACGTATGGCTCATGTATGATTTAATTTGGACTTTTGCTTTGTTATATGGTTTTAGAGGGGAAGATGTATGTAGAAAAGTAAAATCAGATATACACCATTCAAATTGTAGTATATTCATAAAATGGAATATCACACAGCATTAAAATAAAATAATTTTTTATAAATATAACATGGATGAACCTCAAATGCAATTCTTGTATTGAAAGTAGCTAGATACAAGAGTATTCATACTTTATGGTTTTTATTTTTATGAAGTTTAACAACAAGGAAAAATAATTTATTGTGATATAAATAAGTTGTATTTAAATAAGATGGTAGATGAATTCACTGCAAAGGATCATAGGGAACTTATTGGAATGATGAACATTTTATATCTTAACTAGTGCAGTGGTGGCTACACAGGTACACAGTATACATTTCTCAAAATTTATCAAATTTTATACTTAAAATGCATTTTGGTAGGTAAATTTTCCCTTAATAGGTTTCATTTTTTTAAAACTCAATGTATGGGTAAATAACAGATTAGATACAGATGCAAAGAGAATAAATGGACTAGATACACCAGAAAGATAAAATATAGACAATATAAAAAGAAAGTTAAGATACTTAAAATAAAAAAGGAAATTCTAATAATATTTCTGTAATAAGAGTTCCAGAGATCAAGAATATACAGACAAAGGAAATGCAATATTTAAAAAATAAATAATTTTTCTGGAAAAAAAAGAAGAAATAATAACTGATTTTTCTGGAAACAAAAGAAGAAACAAACCTTTATGTAAAAGAAAAACAAGCAAACAGAAATTCAAGAATGTTAATTTATTTTAAATCTACATCAAAACACATTGTAATAAAACTGTAGAGTTTTAAAACCAAAGAAAAAATTTAAAAAGAAATCATAAAAACAGAAAGAAAAAAGAAAACCTGAATGATGAGCAATGTTCTTATCAGTAAAAGCAGGTGCCAGAAAACAAGAGAGGAAGAACTGTCAACATACAATTCTATACCTAACTAAATTATTATTCAAACAGAGATAAAAAATGTGAATTCACATGAAGATAGAGTTTCCTATTCATTGCCACATGCTGAACTTTTAAAAAAAAATATGTAATTCAGTAAAAAGAAAGGAAAAAAGTAGCAATGTTGAGAAATATTAGTAAAAAGAAATAATTGAGATTCAAACATTTTGGAACAATCTTAGAGATATGATTTAAAAATTGTTACGGGAATAGTAGAAGTTGTTAGTTAGTTATTATTTTATTTTCTTTAGAATAGAAAAATTATAATAAACCACTAAAGGAATTACTGAAAGGGACAAAGAATGATGTGGTTTCTTTCAAAATTGAAGAAGAAGAATAACTATGAGAAATTCTGAGAAAGTATTACGTATAATAACAACAATTAAAGCATTTATAGAGGCAATGTGCCATCCTAATTATTAGCACAGATTCTAAAAACAGAATGCATATGTTCAGTTCTTGATTCATCACTTTCTAATTGTATCACTCTGAAAAGGTGACTAAAATACCCGTTTCCTACCTATAAAATGGAAAAAAATTATAGGGCCTATCTCAGAGAGTCATTGTAAGGAATAAAGGAGAACAGCTTTTTATGGAAGTTACGCCTGTTATTACTCTCAATACTTGAAAATACTTGGGCATTTTAACTCTGAAAGCTAAGTGGAACTACAATGGATTTTCTTTGCTCAGGTCTGTTTATTTCTCCTAATAATGAATACCTTAGTAATTCCTTTGTGAGTTTCTACTAGAAAATTTACCTGACAATTGTGAGACTCCATTTGCTCATTCATAAAATGGGTATGAGGTTACATTATATTTTGATGCTATTATGATGAGCAAATAAATCAACCAGGCTAAAATGTTTGACTAATCAATAAGACAAAGTTCTGACAATGACTTACATGACTCAACATGATCTAGATCTCATATTAGTCTCTTAATCTCTCACTCCTCTCTAGCCCCATTCACTTCTTTGCTCTTGATTGACTATTCCAATCCATTCCCAAATCAGGGCCTTTATATTTGCTCATGCTCAGATATTGTCATGATCACTCCTCACTACGTTAAGGTCTTTATTCAAATGTCATCTTCTCAGTAAGAATTTTCTTACCACTCTTACTTACAAACACTTCATATACACATTTCCAGCTTGGTCTTCCTCTGACATACCATATATTATACTTATTCATCTCACTTTCTTTTCTTTGTCCCCATCCAAATGCATGCTTCATGAAGGCAGAGACTTAACTTTTTTTTCCTTGTACTGCTGTTTCTCCATCACCTAGAAAAGTGTCTGGTACATAGTTGGCATGTAATAAATATTAGTTGAATGAATCATTTGAAGGCTCTGTATCAGATACTTATCTCATGTTTC
The DNA here is from genome assembly GCF_000147115.1 of Myotis lucifugus. Classification (NCBI taxonomy): domain Eukaryota; kingdom Metazoa; phylum Chordata; class Mammalia; order Chiroptera; family Vespertilionidae; genus Myotis; species Myotis lucifugus. The sequence continues at coordinate 3,968,767 of NW_005871155.1, forward strand.
CTACTTCCTTTATGCTCTCTGCTTTCTAAACCTCATCAGCTTCCTCCAATCAGGTCCTGCAATTGTGATGCCTGGGCTTTACAGGGATCAGCGCTGAGTATGCTGGCCTGCCCTTTAGCTTTCACTGTGCAGCCATGCCTACAAGTCACTTCCAGACTTGGATGAAACACTGTAATACGCATAGGGCATGATCTGATATCCTGAATGACCATCCAATGGGCCAAATGATGCAATCCAAAAAGGACAGAGAAGTTAACTCCTCCCTAATGAAGAACCTTGAACAACAAGAAATGAGAGTGGGCTGCAATATGCAGGCAGCTACACTCCAGCTCTTCTTCACTCCCACAACTACTCAGTGATATGGATTCTTCTTGAAACCTGTCTGGAGATATCCCTTGTGCTAGGCTAGGCAGACACACCCAACAAGCAATGTACAGAGTCTCTTTGCGGTTTGGTCTGAAGCAAGAGCAGCGCAGTGACACACTATGTCAGTTTGCTTCACGTCACTCTGCTTCATTTGTCTCCCCACCCATTACAACCACCCTCATCCCTTTGCTCCAATTTTGTATCTTTTAAATCAGGCACCAGCACTATAATCCTTGCCTCAGGTTCTGTTTTCTAAATAACCTGGATAAGACAGGGTCTTTGATGTTTCTATTCCTTTGGATTCAAGGGGCAAACTACATTAATCCCTGCGTAGGTGAGGATACAGTGGTATTAGCCATGTCATTGGAGTCAAACTGAACTAGGTTTGAATCTTTACTAGTTATGTGACCCTGGGCAATTCACTTAATCTTTCTGAGACTAAATGTCTTCATGTGAAAAAAGAAAAGAATGATGAAATAACATAATATACTACATTTCCTGACACAAAACTGTCACCCATAAAAATAGTTAAACAGTAAAAGCCACAGTACATTGATTTCTCTTCACAGCAGAGGGAGATGCTATGATCAATAATTTAGAAAAGAGAAATTCAAAGTATGGTATTAATATTTCTTTTATACTGGTGAACTTAGTTTTAAGTAAAGAAGATCAATAAGTAATTTCCTATAATGCCTCAGAATATAGTAAAAATGATTGCTAATTTTTTATATTTGTTTAAAACATATAAAATACTTCTTCATATATTTTTATTTGATGTTCCCAGCAACTCTTTGAGGTAGACTTCCTCATAATAAATGTATTTTGTACTACAAATTCTTACTGCATATAAAATGATATGATAAGAAAAAAACATGTATGTCTCCAAAGTAAATAAATTTCCCAAGATTTTATATTGTATGTATTAGTTTGTACCATAATACTAGATGCTGTAACAAATAAATTTTAGAATTTGCTAGTGCTTGTAGTCAGTCATCTGTCTTCAGTACAGCCATTCATGACTTCTGTCTTGTGGTTCTGCCTTCTTCAAAGGCCTCAGAATCCTCTGCTTTCAGGTAGAGGTGGAAGAAATGGTTAAAGGTTCACCTTTATCCATTTAAGTGGTTTGGCTTAGAAGTGACATTCATCACTTCTCACATTACATAGTCTTCTGATCACAGTTAGATGCAAGGGGTGCTGTGACACTGAGCCATGTTAACTGGAGGTACATACTTGCTAACCAACAGTCTATGGAATGGAAGTTTGGTGAACAATTAAGCATGTCTGTCAGGAAGAGTTAAAAAAGAGAGTCTTTTCTATAACCAAGGTTCTATGACACTAAAGCTTGTGCTCTTCTCAGCAGATATGAAAGACTCAGTGATAACTCATTATAAAGAGAAAACAAAAAAATTATATGTCATAGCTTCCTATGGTGGTGAATTTTATTTACAATATATGGTACATTGCTTTTAATAAAAGGCAATATCATATTACTATTACATAGCTGCACAGATTCTAATACAAATCTAAGGTATATTAATATATTGCTCATTTTAGATGAATAGTATAAAACAGACGCACTTTGCACTATAAATGCTTACAATACATCTTTAATGGACATGTCTATCAACATAGATCAAGCCAAACTTATAAAAATTAAAACCAATTTTTGATTTGTTTTTACCCACTATCTTGATTTCTCCTTTATTTGAGGTGAATTAAAATCATGCAAACAAAAGGGTAGAAAGGTAAAACACAAGGACAATACTTTCAGTGATGTGCTAAAGTTTATTTTCAACATTTAACTGTGGTTTATCCAATGAAACTGAGTCTGTGAATCTAGTAAACAAAAGAATTCACTATTTCAAATAGAAACATTCATGTATGCAACCAGATATTTTTTAAAAGAGATGAAACAAATTCATTGTTTTAAAATTCAACATATTTATTGTCCATCTCTTTCTTCTAATTTCCCCTCTAACCAGAAAAGTTAGTGTTATGAAAAAAAGACACATACCTAGTATATTTGTCTAAAAGGTGCTGACACATCCTGAGAATTTTCAAACATGTTTGTTTACACATGGTTCTTACTCAGCTATCAATTGTTTCCATAGAGCTTTTGAAAAATAGAGAGGATTTTCATAATGGTAGTATGGGCCACTTGTGTGGTATAAATATACATATTGCTAAGTAAACACTGCATACACATAAATACATACATAACACTATTTCTTGCTTATACAAGAGCTAAAGTAAAGACAGTGCCTTCTGGCTTAGCTCACAAAATGTAATTTCTATAATGAATCATTTTTTTCCTTATATCCTTGATAGTCTAGACCAGGCAATAAGATGAAACTTCACACACAAAAAGGAAACTAGGAATGGCAATACCATCAAAAACTAAATGAAGCCCAAATCAATGAATGCTAAATAGTTGAACATTAAAATAAGGGCAGTGAGTTTTTTACTTAAGCCACTTCATTTTCAACATTCATCAGAGTAAGGGAGAAGCTTCCATTAGTTTTGTATGCATGGTAACTAAATCTGCTTTCCTTTTAATATTCTAAAACCTGCCTGGGTATGGCAATGTTCCTCATTACTGAGTGGCTGTAGGTTTCTGAAGGCTCACTGTGTCTGTCTTTTGCTTATCACCTTACAGAGATTAATCTCCACACAGTGATCTTCTGGTACTGCTAAACTTAGGTTTGAACTTTTTAGTCCATCAAGAAAGAAAGTGCAAGATTTCTTAATGGCAGAGAAAATATCTAAAGTATATAAACAAAAGAGAAACTAGTGTAATAAATTCTCATTAAAAAAATCCCTCATTGCAAAAGGAAAAAATCCATGGTAGAATGTTATTTTCACCTATCCCTTTTACGTATTCCAACAACACCCCCAAATTTTCATGAAAATGTTTTTTTTCTTCTTTTCTCTCCTTTCTGATCAGCTTCCTGCCCAGAATTTGATGATGATTGGAAGCAAGTTCTATGTGCTCAGCAATTTATCTTTCTACATCACCTGTTTCTAGGTGATAAATTTGCTATTTTCAAATTAGCGTGGCATTTGCTCAGTTAATTATCTGCATTAGGAATTCTTTCAATGGGAATGTAATTTTCACCACATAGGTGCTAAAGCAGAACGCTTCCCCAAACCTACAATTACTGTGTGTTACTTTTTAGTCATTTTTACTAAGCAAAAATCTTAAAAGGAATATATTCTGGGAAAAATAATAAAAACTTTGAAGAAACAGTAAACATCATCCCCCACAAAAATGCCTAGAAATAAGAAAAAGAATATAGTTCTCTTTCGAATCAAAATAACCTAAAAACCCCTAAAAAAAAAAAAAAGTCTTCCTAGCCTCATCTAACTTACAGCCTAAATTGTGACTTTAAAAAAAATTTTTTCAGGCTCAAGCTATAAAGCAATAGGCTCATTGTAACATAAGCTTATCAATCCTATACTACTTTCTACCCACATTGCTTAAAATAAAAGACAATTACCAAGATTTCTTATTTTGATTTTTTTACTTCAAATTTCTATGAGGCCTTATTCCCTTTTAATACCATTTTCTATAAAGAATAAAAAGCTCATTAGCTTATTATAACAATAGCTGACTAAACTCAAAAAAATCCACCCTTCACATTTGAGTTTTATTTTTGGATTCAGTTAAAATACTTCTAAAATATGCATGCATTGACTTTGCAAAGATGTAATTGTGATATTAAATTTTATTGAAATTTCTCAGGTTCTGATTTGTGTACAGGCTTGTGCTCTGAGTTCCCACGAAGCAGTAAAACGTTTAAAATACTGTCTGTGCAAATGCAAAATTTATGAATTCACACATCTCTGGTTGATTTATGTGAAATAATAATGCACTATTTAATGCTTAAACATGGCTAGGAGCAATGCCAGGCTATCAAGATGTACAATGGAATAATAGATTTATAAGACGGATAACCTTCTTGCCTAGAGAAGCTTGTTTAAAGGTGTTGTACAGATATATTAAACTATATGTAATTTTATACTCACTTAATGCTGTAGGCCTGTACTGCAAGCAATAAAAGATTACAGCCGTGGCATTTGCAATAATAAAATGATCTGGCTATTCAACATAAGGTATCTGAGGACTGAAAAGAGATAAGGAACTTGTTTAAAACTTTTGTCCCTTTTCATTTATTGCTCTTTACAACATATTGTTTTCCTTTAATGTGGCCAATAAACTCCCTGCCCCAGCGGTTATCTCTCATCATGCAACTGAGGGGAAGGATTTCTATGGGGACAGTAATTGGATGTTTCCAGGAGGCCTCCAGGCACATTAAATCATCACCTGATTTGCTTAGAAAACTAAATGTAAACTTATTAGGAGGAGATATAAGAGAAAATAGTAATTGGCGGTTTTCTGCTAATCTCTTTACTCTTTTTATTATGCTGTGCATGTATTTCCTTCTTAATCAGAGATGGCAACTTTTTTTTTTTTTTTAGTTTTGGGGCTTTTTATCATCATAAAGTAATCACTAAAATAGACTAGCTCAACTTTCATGCTCACACAACTTAAAAGATATACAGAACTTTAGAATTCTTAAAGGGATTGTTCCCGGTGTATAATGCTTTGAGTGTTGTAGTGATTTGCTTTCTGAGTTTGACCCTCTTACACAGTGTGGTGAGTTAATGACAAACGTCTCTAAAATAGATATAAACAAGGTTATAAACACATTAAAAGATCTCTATTGTATTGCAATTTCAACTAAGTTCACCAAATATACTACTCATTTATATGCTGTTGAATAGCGATTCAACAAAGTGATTTTCAAAACCAAAGAGTTATTTAAAAAGAAAAATTTATTTCGACTAATACAGAATTTTTATACAATCTCCTTTGAAAGAACAAAATTTTTGATGAATCAAAATGTTAATGCGATTCCGTTTACATTGATTAATAGTTATACCAAAAATATTATGACAAGATGAACGACTAGTTATAAGGAAATAAATATTAGTCCTAAATTTTCATATTATATGATAAAGAGTCCAGTTAAAATCAAATTAAAATTTGATAACATTTTAAAAATAATTATGAGGGGTTTTTTGTTGTTTTTTCCTTTTAACTTCCCAAACTCAACTGCATGTCTGTGGCTACATTTCCTACTTAACACAATTTTTTTTTAGTTTGACAGCGTTATCAGTTATACTGACCTTAAGGTCAGCTATATTTTTCAAGAAGCAGCCTGCGTATTAACCATCAAATGTTCAACTCCCTTTCTGTGTATATAGTTTCTAAAGTGCAAAATTTCAACAGCCATTGTTATTGACATTTCAGCAACTTTTATCCCTTATTTACACACACAATGGAAACATGTATAATTAAGAAATATCCCAGTGCTGAAATATCATCGTATGTGGGCACTAACTGTTGAATGATTTTCAGCATTTCCAACATTGCCCTGAGGAGATGTACAATATCTAAGCAGCCAGAAATCTCGTAACTAGTTGAAACTTGTCAAAATATGTGGTCAATCTGAGTTTTGAAGGTACAGTTTGTGTCCATTGGAACCAGGGTTCCCGCAAGCTACAACTGCCTGCTTTCCTGAAGTCAGATCAACTGAAACATTTGCAAACAGATAATCGTGGGTCCCTTTATAAAAATGAGATGGGAGAAAGGGTACTGTGGCACTGCTCAACCTTGACTGCTAAAGGGATACAAAAGTATTTTTTCCATTAAAACATTAATGCAAATACAAATGTATGATATAATTAGAAAATATGTTAAATTTGCTAAAAGCCATTGTCTATTTGAGTATTCTGTTTTGGGAGTTGAGACAACTTTTTTTAGGTCTCTGTCCCACATATATTATTTTCTATCTTCTTACCCTGCTTTATGTTTTGTCATAATACATAGCACTTCTAATACCTGAATTATTATTCATTTGTTTATTTGGTTATTGTCTAACTCACTCAACCTAAATGTTAAGCTCTGTGAGTGTAGGATATACAAATACAGTAAATCCTCCCTTAGCGTCATCAATAGGTTCTTGAGCCAAACAACCATTTAAATATTCATTGAAACAAATGAGTGCTCTTTTACTAAATAACTATTTAGCCTTGAACAAGTCATTGAATTTTTCTGGGTTCCAGTCTCTCCCTAATTTCAAGAATGAGGGAATTGGACTTAGTGATCTCCAGGTCTTTCAGATTCAAATGTTTTAATATGATTAAAATGCTTTAATGTGACCCTGTAAACCATCCTTTCTAAAATATGGTATGTTTCCATGAATTTGTTTAGACAAATATGAATTCCTCTGCATCACTGATTATAGTTTCTATTCAAATTAGTATGGCAAAAGATTAGATTTTTCTATTTTTAATTGTTCAAATTTGTGTTCAGTTACTTAAAAACTAGAGTGATTATGCCAGTTATCAATGTACTGCTTTTCAGGTCCACATTCACCCTTCATTGCCCTGCCTTGTGAGACTAAAGCTGGACCCTCTAAGCATTTCTTTGCCCACTGGCACAATGCTAACCTTTGTCCTGGAGGGTGACAGAAGGACGCTGCAGGAGAGGAGTCTCTGAGGGTACTCAGTATGCCTTCCTCCCCCTTCTCCCTGCAGTGCCACCAGCATGTGGGCACCAGGTGGTGCTCAGTTACCCAGCAAGCTTCAGCAGTACTCCTGCAGCAGCCTGCAAGCCAGTTCAGCTGCTGCCCAGAGGCTAGCAGGCCCTGGTGGGAGCTGTGTGGAGGGTTCCCCCTGTGACCTACTGACTTCCCAGTGAGCTTCACTAGCATCCCAGCAGGGGGTTTCTGCTCACCGTCCGCAGCACCTCAGCCAGCCTCACCACCAGCAGCTTCACCACCAGCAGCCTCACCACCAGCAGCCTCACCACCAGCAGCTTCACCACCAGCAGCTTCACCACCAGCAGCTTCACCACCAGCAGCCTCACCACTCTCTCCACGTGTGTCCGTTCCTCCAGCACTTTGCCTTAGCCAGAGTCAGCTGCTGCTCTATTGGATATTTCTATGTTCCTTGGGATTCTCTTTACCTCTTCGTAGTTAATCCTTAGTTGCTAGTTAATAATTTTTTAGAATAAGCTTTACTTGTTTGGATTATGGTGTGTGTTTTTGTCTCCTGGCTGGACGCTAAATAATATAGTTATTTTAAAAATGATTTATCTAATAAAAGTTAATAACTTATATTCTATTACCTCAAATTACACTAACATCTATATTTGAATTTTGTAAAACTTTGGAAGTTCTTATAATTATAAGACATTTTTCTTTCTTAAAATGAAAAAATGAAAAAAACTCTAGTCTAAAAGTATGCTTCCTTAGTTTCTAGTTTTATATATGGAGATTGATTTAAAAAGGATAAATTTCTTTATGAGTGAGGGAAACTGATTTAATAAATACACAAGTCCCTAGAGTCCAATTTACTTTATAGCAGAGGATAAAATGCCTTCATGTAGATTACTACACACTCCTTATATGGGGTTGCACATGGTATTAACCACCAGAGCTGAGCACAGTAGCAATTACAGTAGCTTAAGCTGGATTAGGCATGGGTGCTTTTGAGTTAGAATATGGGATTCATAGACCACATGAAGATTATGAAATATTATATGGTTTAAGGTAAAACATACAATAAATTTCAGATTACTTTTCTCCTTTTGAAAGAGCTCTTTAAATAGCACAACATACATATTTTCATGTATCATCTCCCTTAGCTTTCAAAAGCTAAATGTAATTCTCAATATTTGTTAACATTGTTCTTTTGCTTAGCTGAAAGAGATGATGTCATCTAACAAAAATATACACACTACGTTATATTCCTCAGAAGCTGTGCCCATCTGATCTTCTTTCTAAGGAAGAATTAAAGGCAGAATTGGAACAGGGGCCCTACTTTAAACACCAGCAGTAGCTTCTTAAAAATTAACACTTTTCAAATTTTAGTTCATGTTATTCTTTTACTGCTATTGATGAAATATTTTAAAAGTGCCATCTTGATAGAGGAAGGGAAATGGGGCAATAATGGGACATTATTTTTATACTAAACTATTGCACATTGAGGGCAGGCTGGATGGGAGAATTAGGGAAATATTATAAAAGAGAAACCTCCACCTCAGTATATTTAGAAGAAGAGGTTATTCTTACCTGGCAACCAGGCCAGTGATTTCATCCAGTTTGTTTTAACCTCTTTCCCTCTAGGACAGCGGTTCTCAACCTGTGGGTCATGACCCCTTTGGCAGTCGAACGACCCTTTCACAGGGGTCGCCTAAGACCATCCTGCATATCAGATATTTACATTACTATTCATAACAGTAGCAACATTACAGTTATGAAGTAGCAACGAAAATAATCTTATGGTTGGGTCACAACATGAGGAACTGTATTTAAAGGGCCAGAAGGTTGAGAACCACTGCCCTAGGACCTTCCTGCCATTTCAGTCACCTGGCCCAAGCTTCTCATCTTGCAAGCTAGAAAACTAAGATCTGTAGAGGTTAAGGCCAAGGTTACATGGCTAAATTGCTGGACTGAGTTTTAATGCAATAAGAACTGCAATCCTTTTCATCAAAATCAGTGACAGGGTCTGCTAGTTGCCTCCCAATGTCCAGCTTTCCCTGTCTTAACACAGAATCCCACTTTTTAGATGGGCAGATTCCTATTCAGCCTCCCTTACAGCTAGATGTGGCAATGAGACCTCTTGGCCTATAAGATGTGACAGAAGTTTTGTATGTCACTTCCAAGAAACATCATGCGAGGTATAAGACATAGCCTTTCCTTGCACCTTGCTGTTTCTTGCTGACTCAGTTACAACTAAACAGCTGCCACTCACATAGCCATCTTGAACCCTGAAGTGATGTACTAAACATGGCTGAGCAACAAGATAGAAGGAACATGGGTCTTTGCCACAATAGAGCCATTAACACCAGCTTTGCACTGCTTACCTCAGGACTTCTTCTACATGAGAAAGAAATCATCTTGTTTAAGCCACTAATAGGCATATGTGAACAACCCTGATCCTAATGGCTCAAATAATTGCAGGTCCATAAATTTTATAACAGCTCTTCTGGAAGAGAATAACAAATCCTCACCTTGTTACTCAAAGTGTGATTCACTAACCAGCAGAAATGGCATCAACTAAAATCTCAATAGAAACCCAAAATCTCAGGCCTCTCCCTACCAAACCTGGAAGTGCATGTTAACAAGATTCCCAAGTGATGTCTATTCACATTCGTGTTTGGGGAAGCAATGCTATAAGATGATTAAGAGTTCTGCCACAACTGCCCTTGATAGTGAACCCTGTGGGTGTGGGCAATTTTACTGCAGGGTGTTTCTATAACCAACAAACCATATGGTCTCTGGCAAGATGTCCAGATTCTGCTTCATGTATTATAATCACTTGTAGACAATTAATACATGAAGGTCTACATTTTAAATGTAATAATCATCATAAAGCAATTGTAAGCATGACTTTTCTCTGTCTCAGGAAATCCTAGGAACAAAATAGGTCAATGCTCAGTTTGTCATTGTAAAATGTTGCTTTGAAGAAATGGATAGATTTTATCCAGAAGTGTGTTTCTTAATCCCAGTCTAGATGTGTTTGGGTTTTTTTTCCCCCCACATACTCTGGCTAATTTGTTCAGGAAGGAAATGATACAAGAGCTTGGTGTGTATTGGAGAGCTCAAATAAACTTGTCTAGGGTCACACAGGGAGTCAGAGTTACATGAGATTGGACTACCAAGATTCTGTCTAACAACAACAACAAAAATCTATTATAGAATTCTGACCCTGCAAATATTCTTCAGAAAGGTTCTTATGGAATAAAGCTTAAATTTAGTATAATGTCCATATTGAATAACTCTAATTGTAAAACATAGGATCTCTCTTGATGTTTTATTTAAGTAATATCTTAGCTTCTATAATTATTAATAAACTAGAGGCCCATTGCACAAATTCTTGCACAGGTGGGGTCTGGCTGGCCAGACCCCAACTAGGGCAGATCGGGGCCAGGCCTGTCGAGGAGTAGATGACAGGAGGTTGGCCCGCCAGCCCTGCTCCCGGTTGGGGTCAGGGGACTGGTTGGGGGTGGGGCCAGCCAGGGGGTGGTTGGCTGGCCATCTCCACCCCCTCATTGGGCCAGTTCGCTGGCTGCAGTGGGCATCACAGTGACCTGTCATTATGGCATTCCGGTCGCTGGGTTTTTATATCTACACTAATAAAAGAGAAACATGGTAATTGGCGTACGACCGCTACCCTTCCCATTGGCTAATCAGTGTATCCTTATGCAAATTAACTGTCAGCCAAGATGGCGGCCGGCAGTCATGCACTGAAGCGAGCAGGGAGGCTTGCTTCCTCCAGGAACTGCAGACTCCAACGTTCCCCGCCTCACTTGCCGGCCTCTCAACTGCAACTCTAAGCAACTATTACTATGTTGCAAATAAGAAGCTAAACAAAACCAGCTTTCAGTCAGCCCCGGAACGCAACATTGTATCGATGTTTTCAGCAGCGAGGCCTCAGAGCTAAAGCTGGCCCAGAATAAAAAAAAAAAAAAAGAAAACAAGGAGCGGTTGGGAGCTTTTAGTCAACTGCCAGCGGGAAAACAGCCCTCAGCCCCTCAGCCAGCCTGGCCAGGCACCCCAGTGGGGACCCCCACCCTGATCCAGGACACCCTTCAGGGCAAACCAGCCGGCCCCCACCCGTGCACCAGGCCTCTATCCTATATAGTAAAAGGGTAATATGCCTCCCGGCACTGGGATCAGCGGAGCAGCAAGGCTCCCGGCACTGGGATCAGCGGAGCAGCGAGGCTCCCGGCACCGGGATCAGCGTGACAGGGGGCAGCGCCCAAACCTCCTGATCAGCCCTGCTCTGTGCCTGATAGGGGGGAGCTCCCCAATCCCCCGATTGCCCTGCGGCTCTGTGTGTGACAGGGTGCAGCGCACCAACCCCCTGATCGGCCCTGCTCTGTGTGTGACAGGGTGCAGTGCACCAACCCCCTGATCAGCCCTGCTCTGTGTGTGACAGGGGGTGGTGTCCCAGCTCCCCTATCGGCCCTACTCTGTGAGTGACAGCGGGGAGCTCCTCAACCCCCTGATGGGCCCTGCTCTGTGAGTGACAGGGGGCAGCGCCCCAACCCCCCTGATGGACCCTGCTCTGTGAGTGACAGGGGGCAGCGCCTCAACCCCCTGATCAGCCCTGCTCTGTGCGTGACAGGGGGTGGCGCCGCAACCTCCCCATTGACCCTGCCTTGAGTGTAACAGGGGGCAGTGCCCCAACCCCCCAATCAGTCTATCCTGAGCGTGACTGAGGGTGGCATCACAACCTCCCGATCCGCCCTGCTCTGTGCATGATGGGGCGGCACCCCAACTCCCCAATCGGTCCTGCTCTGAGCCTGACCAGGGGCTGCACCTAGGGATTGGGCCTGCCCTCTGCCACCCGGGAGCAGGCCTAAGCCAGCAGGTCGTTATCTCCCGAGGGGTCCCAGACTGCGAGAGGGCACAGGCTGGGCTGAGGGACCCCCCTTCCCACCCGAGTGCACAAATTTTTGTGCACCGGGCCTCTAGTATATAAATAATAAGTATAATCTAAAGCATAAAATACTTAAGAATGAGCCTAATAACTTTAGTAGACTGAGGAGAACAGCTTCCCAAACGACTGAACCCGTTCTCCCATGTCCTTACCCTTGTACTGGCGATTTGGGGAATTACCTCTAACCCTGTCTAATGTGTTAAATGATGTTGCAAGCAGCCATACTTGGTGACACAAGAGTACTCAAATCAGACAGACCAAGGTCATAATTCAAGATTTTCAAATACATTAAATCGAGTAATATGTTTGTTTCTTAGCTTTATTTAATATAATTAACATACACTAAGCTTTATATATTTAAAGTATGCACTTTGATAACTTTGATACTTGTGAACACTCAGAAAACCACCACCATAATTAAGGCTGTAAACATAGACATCACCTGTTAAAGTTTCCTTTGTAATCCCTCCCCCTTTCCATCCCTACTCCCTAATCCTGTTTAGAGGCAACTATTGATCTGTTTTGTCATTAGACCAGTCTGAATGTTCTACAATATTATGTAACTAGAATCACACAGTATGTACTCTCACTTCTCCCGCATAACAATTCTGATATTATCACTATTGTTTTATGAAAAAAAATAGTTGTTCTTATATTGCTGAGCAGTGTTCCATTATGAGGATATACCACAAATTGTTTATTTATTCACCCAGTGATGGATATATTTTTTTTCTAGTTTGTAGCTATTACAAATAGAGTTGCTAAAAATATATGTGTAAAAGTCTATGTGTAAACATACTCTTTCATTTATCTTGGTCTGGCACTTAAGGTAAATGAATATTTAAATTAAAAAAACAACTGCCAAACTGCTTTCCCATTTTGAACCCCACCAGCAGCACATCAGAGTTGAATTTTGCAGCATCTTCACCAGCCCTATTGTCAGTCTTTCTGATTATAACCATTCCAGTGGCTGTGTGATGGTTTCACATTGTGGGTTTAATTTACTTTCCCCTAAGGATTGATGATGCTGAGCATCATATACTTATTGGTCATCCATATATCTTTTTGGTAGACTACCTGTACAAATCAGCTTATTATTATTGTATTTTGAATATTCCTTCCACGTTCTAGTTTAAAATGTATGTTTTTAAATATGCGATTTGCAATATATTTTTCTAATCAATAGTTTGTTTTTTGCATTCTCTTCGTAGTGTCTTCCAAATAAATTTCTTAATTTGGATAAAGGCCAATATATATGAATATTTTTTATTATGAAACACAATCGATGTTGTGTTTAAGAAATCATTGCCAAACCCAAGATAACAAAGATTGGCCTCTATGCTTACTTCCAGTTGATTTAGATTTTTAGGTTTTACACTTAGGTCCATGTACCCCTTATTTTTGTTAATCATCATCTAAGGACATTTTTTCCATTGATCTTTTGAGAGAGAGAGAGAGAGAGAGAGAGAGAGAGGGAGAGAGACTGAGATGCAAGAGTGACAAATTGATGGGCTGCCTCCCGCATGTGCCCAGACCAGGGCGGATATTGAAACTGCAACCCAGGTACATGCCCTTGACCTAGAACCTAACCCTGGACTCTTCCGTGTGCAGTATGACACTCTATCCACTGAGCCACAGCAGCCAGGGCGGTCCATGTGGCACTTTTAATTAATTTTATGTGTTGCAATGAATGGATCAAGTTTTATTTTTGATTTATTTATGAATGTCTAATTGTTCCAGCATCTTTTGTTGGAAAGACTGTACTTTTTTCATTGAATTTTCTTCCTTGAAAATTATTTGACCATGTATGTTTGAGCTTATATCTGGCTTATTTATTCAGTTTCCTCAATCTATTTCTCTACTTTCATGCCAATGCCACATTGTCTGATGATATAAGTAAAACAATATCAGAACAGAGAGTCCTCCAACTTCATTCTATCTTTTCATGGCTGTTTTTGGCAATTCTAGGTAATTTTCATTTCCATAAAAATTTAAAGATCAGCTTACTATCAAAAAGCTGTTGGGATTTTAACTGGGATTTTATTGAATCTATAGATCACCTTAAGGAGAATGGAACCTTAAAAATATAATTTTCCCAACCAAAACATGGGTCATAGTTTTCTAAAATAATTTAAATTTTTAAAGTTTATATCAATGTTTGGTAGCTCGCAGTGTATAAGTCTTACACATCTTTTGTTATAATTAACTCTAAATATTTTATTTTTGATGCTTTTAAAATGGTATTATTTAATTTCAATTTCCAATTGATTATTACTAGCATATAAAAATATTTTTTTTCTTTTTGACCTTGTATCCTACAACCCTACTAAACTCACTTTGTGTTTCTAGGAAATCTTTGGTAGATTCTGTAGGATTTTCTACATAAACAATTCTATTATTTGTGAATACTGACAGAATTAAGTTATGTTTCTCTCTCATCGATGTTTCTACTGTCTATCCCTCTCCCTTCCTCTCTGTAAAACTCAATAAAATATATTTTTTTAAAAAATTATTATTTGTAAAACTGGAAGTCTCTTTCAAGACATCAAAAACAAAGTTCGATATCAAATAATCAATTAATGAAAACATTAAATATTCTTATGGCCTTAATTGGTTTGGCTCAGTGGATAGAGCATTGGCCCATGAACAGAAGGGTCCCGGGTTCAATTCCGGTCAAGGTCACATACCTCCTTTGCAGGTTCCTCAGCCCTGGTCAGGGTGTGTGCAGGAGGCAACCAATTAATGTGTCTCTCTCACATCGATGTTTCTTTCTGTCTTTCCCTCTTTCTTCCACTCTCTCTAAAAATCAATGGAAAATATCCTTGTCTGCGGATTAACAAATCTATACATATAAAGAGGTGATATGCTAATTGCCATTAAGGTATCCCTATAAAGACCACTTTGCATATTGATGTGCGCGCAGCAGGGGCCCGGCTGCTGGAGCCAAGTTCCAGGTCTGAGGAGAGTGCCTGACAGGAGCCTGGACTGCAAAGAAGGGAGAGGAAGCGGCCACGGGGAGCTCTTCCAATCCCCCTCCATGACACATTACCCCAGCCCCTGCAACCCCAGGGGGACAGATGGACACCCTACCCCAGCCTCTGAGGTAGCTGCAGCCCGCACCTCCGACTCCCGATCTCTTCCCCCGCCACCTGCACCAGGGGCGCCCACAACAACAGCACACCGGCGACCTGTCAGCATCCCGGAGGCACAGCGGCCGCTGCTGCAGGGCCCCTTCCACTGGGGCTGAGCACGCCTCTCCTCCCTACAACTCCAGACCCGGGTGGAGGCAGACCTGAGCGGCCCCCCAGGGTCAGACCCTTCCCCCCCACCCCACCCCCCAGCAGCAGCACCATCTCCTCAGCGGAAGCGTGCTGAACCTCTCTGGGGGCACGGCTAAACCATCCCTCCTAGCTTGCCTGGCTCCACCCTGGCCCGACCCCCACCCCGCTCCAGGAGATTGGAGCCCCATTCTGAGTAGGCACAGCTGCAAAACAGCCACATACAAATTTAAAGAATGGCGCCAAGTGGGAAGGTTTGACAGTTACTCCCCCTTCGGCCTGGCCACCCCCCTACATCCCCCCTAGCTCCCCCCTAATTCCCTGCCCCCCACCAGCGCCTCCAGGGATGACCACCACTACAGGACTACTGACCAGAGCCCGCCCCTCCGAGGCCTGTGGAACCCTCTGCAAAGCTTCCATAGCTACAGTTCCAGGAAACAATCATGCCCTCCTCCCCTAATCAGCACCTGCTACCTGCGAGGGTACCCGTGGGCTTAAAAATAACAGTCCCTGCCCTAACTGGTTTGGCTCAGTGGATAGAGCATCCGCCTGCAGACTGAAGGGTCCCAGGTTCGATTCCAGTCAAGGGCATGTACCTTGGTTATGGGCACATCCCCAGTAGAAAGTGTGCAAGAGGCAGCTGATCAATGTTTCTCTCTCATCGATGTTTCTAACTCTCTATCTATCCCTCTCCCTTCCTCTCTGTAAAGAAATCAATAAAATATATTAACAACAATTAACAATCCCTAACCATTTAGACATCATTTACTTGATGAAACTTTCTAGGTTTATTAGCTCAGAACCTCCTCACGACAACCCAGTGAGGTAGGCGGAGAAGAGATTACAATTCCCATGGTGTATGCGTATGTATTCAGAAAAGAAGCTCAGAGAGGAAAAGTGTCAAGCCCAGTGGTTCCCAAGGTGCAGCACACACTCCACGGTGGGGGGGTGGGGGGGACAATTTGATTTTAAATGGGGGCAATTCGAGAATGAGTTAGCAGTGAATTTTTTGCATTTCTTATGCTTCTAGGGGGCCTCATCTACAGTGTATCTAATCTAATAATAGACAAACATGGTAATTGACCATACCTTCGCTATACCTCCCATTGACTAATCAGCACGATATGCAAATTAACCGCCAACAAAGATGGCAGCTAATTTGCATACTGCAGGCAGATCCCACTGCGCCGCCCCAGTGCGAGATCCTGGCCTGCCGGGTCTTGGGCGGGGCGGGCGGGACGGGCGGCAGCACAATCTGAGAGGCCGCTCGCCCCAGCACAGGATCCGGGCCTGCCGTGTCTTGGGCGGGGTGGGCGGGGCAGGTGGGGCAAGCAGCAGCGTGATCCGAGCTGCCACCCGCCCTGGCACGGGATCCGGGCGTGCTGTGTCTTGGGCGGGGTGGGCAGGGCGGGATCCAGGCCTGCCATCTGCGACAGGGGGAGACGGGGCAGACACTGAGGGATTGGGCGTGCCATCTGCCACCCGGGGAGCAGGCCTAAGCCAGCAGGTGGTTATCTCCCGAGGGGTCCCAGACTGTGAGAGGGCACAGGTCCAGCTGAGGGACACCCCTCCCCTGCCAGTGCATAAATTTTTGTGCATGGGGCTTCTAGTCCTACATAATAAAAGGCTAATATGCAAATGACCGTATGGTGGAATAAGTGGTCACTATGATGCGCACTGACCACCAGGGGGAAGACACTCAATGCAGGAGCTGCCCCCTGGTGGTCAGTGTGCTCCCACAGGGGAGCACCCCTCAGCCAGAAGCTGGGCTCATGGCTGGTGAGCACAGCGGCAGTGGTGGGAGCCTCTCCCGCCTCCATGGCAATGCTAAGGATGTCTGACTGATGGCTTAGGCCCACTAAGCCATCAGTCAGACATCCTCCCAGGGCTCCCATCAGACAGACATCCTCCCAGGGCTCCGGGATTGTTACAGGGCGCAGGCCAGGCTGAGGGACCCACCCACATGCATGAATTTCATACACTGGGCCTCTAGTAAATAAATAAATGAAAAGATTCTTATTAACACATTCATGCTATTGTGAGGGCATGTTTTATAGGTTTATCTGGTATTCCTTGTTGCAACTTAAAATCTCTTTGTGCTTCAGAAATAGTTACTATTTGCATTGCACTCAGTCAGAACTTGTTGGATTCCATCAGCTACAGAGGGGACTGATGTTTTGATTCTTGCTTCCCTGTGGTTTCTCATCCTTGCCCCCATAAAAATAGTAATGACAATAGTATCTTAGGACTCCAGTATTGTTTTTTCAGAATGTTGCATGTGAAGGGAAAGTCTATTCTCAACCTTCAACACTTATTCTTAGACTGATTAAAATTCCCATCAACTGTGATGGCAAACATCCTGCTTATGTTCTAGCAACCAACTTCTTAGGGGCAAAGTTCACTTTATCAAATTTGATGAGCACTGGCTGGCCACTTCTGCAGAAAGTGCACACAAATACAAACATTGTGAGCCACCAGGTAATAATATTGCCTTGAAAATGTTCATACCAGAACATTCATAGCAAGATTATTTCTAAGATTGAAAAAAATTTAAATAATCTAAAATAAATAAAATGTGGTATATCCACATGATGAAATATACTGCAGCCATTAAAATAATGTCTTAAGGAATATTTGAGATTGGGGAAATGCTTAACATATAATACTTAGTGTTTTGTTTTGTTTTGTTTAAAAAAAAAAAGGCATGGAAACAAGCCACTACAGTCTGGTCCTAAGTGTGTGCATATGTGATGTCCACATACACACACACACACACACACACACACACACACACAATTATAAAAAAAATGCTAAATGTCTGTGGACACATCTTAATACTAGGATTATAAGTCATTTTTACTTTACTTTTTCTACTATTCTATATTTTCCAATTTTTTTGTATTACTTATTTTTTGTTGTTTTTTATTTTTTAAATCTTTAATTTCTTTATTGGTTAAGGTATTACAAATGTGTCCTCATCCTCCCCTTAACCCCCAACTTCCCTCCCCACTCATGCTCTCATCCCCCTGTTGTCCGTGTCCATTGGTTTGGCTTATATGCATGCATACAAGTCCTTTAGTTGATCTCTTCCCCTTACCCCCACCCTCCCCTACTTTCCCTCTGGGGATTGATAGTCTGATCGTTGTTTCTCTGTCTTTGGATCTGTCCCTGTTCATGTTGTTCTCTATATTCCACAAATGAGTGAGATCATGTGGTATTTATCTTTCTCTGACTGGCTTATTTCACTTAGCATAATGCTCTCCAGTTCCATCCATGCTGTTGCAAATGGCAAGAGTTCCTTCTTTTTTACCACAGCGTAGTATTCCATTGTGTAGATGTACCACAATTTTTTAATCCACTCATCTGCTGATGGGCACTTAGGCTGTTTCCAAATCTTAGCTATAGTGAATTGAGCTGCTATGAACATAGGGGTGCATATATCCTTTCTGATTGGTGTTTCTGGCTTCTTGGGATATATTCCTAGAAGTGGGATCACTGGATAGAATGGGAGTTCCATTTTTAGTTTTTTGAGGAAACTCCATACTGTTCTCCACAGTGGCTGCACCAGTCTGCATTCCCACCAGCAGTGCAGAAGGGTTCCTTTTTCTCCACATCCTCTCCAGCACTTGTTGTTTGTTGATTTGTTGATGATAGCCATTCTGGCGGGTGTGAGATAATACCGCATTGTAGTTTTGATTTGCATCTCTCATATAATTAGTGACTTTGAGCATGTTTTCATATGTCTTTCGGCCTTCTGTATGTCCTCTTTCGAAAAGTGTCTATCTAGGTCTATTGCTCATTTTTTGATTGGATTGTTTATCTTCTTATTGTTAAGTAGCATGAGTTCCCTGTAAATGTTGGAGATTAAACTCTTATTGGTGATATCATTGGCAAATATGTTCTCCCATGCAGTGGGCCTTCTTGTTGTTTTGTTGATAGTTTCCTTTGCCGTGCAAAAGCTTTTTATTTTGATGTAGTCCCATTTGTTTATTTTCTCTTTAGTTTCCATTGTCCTAGGAGCAGTATCAGAGAAGAAATTCCTTTGGCATATGTTTGCGATTTCGCTGCCTGTGGATTCCTCTAGTATTTTTATGGTTTCCCATCTTATGTTTAAGTCTTTTATCCATTTTGAGTTTATTTTTGTGTATGGTGTGAGTTGGTGGTCTAGTTTCATCTTTTTGCATGTATCTGTCCAATTTTCCCAACACCATTTATTGAAGAGAATGTCTTGACTCCATTGTATGCTCTTGCCTCCTTTGTTGAATATTAATTGGGCATAGTGGTTTGGGTCGATTTCTGGGTTCTCTATTCTATTCCATTGATCTATATGTCTGTTCTTGTGCCAGTACCAAGCTGTTTTAAGAATAGTGGCTTTTAATACAGCTTGATATCTGGTATTGAGATCCCACCAACTTTGTTCTTCTTTCTCGGGATTGCTGCAGCTATTCGAGGTCTTTTTTTATTCCAGATGAATTTTTGGAGAGTTCATTCTATATCTGTGAAATATGCCGTTGGTAATTTAATGGGGATTGCATTGAATCTATAGATTGCTTTGAGTAGTATGGATATTTTGATGATGTTGATTCTACCAATCCATGAACATAGTATGTTCTTCCATCTATTTATGTCTTCCTCTATCTCTTTTTTCAGTGTCCTGTAGTTTTTCGCATATAAGTCTTTTCCCTCCTTAGTTAAGTTTATCCCTAGGTATCTTAATTTTTTTGGTGTGATGGTAAATGGGATTGCTTTTTTAGTCTCACTTTCTGTAAGTTCACTATTGATGTAAACTTTTCCAATTTTTTATAATATTTTAGCTTTTAACTACATCTCGTAATAAAATATTGGGAATATTCATAGAAAAACATTCTAAATATATATTCTTAAGAGGCATACAAATTCTCAGAAATTTAACTAGCTGGAAACCAGACTAAGTCTTGACTAGTAAGCAGACATTCTGACTATGTCACATTCAATGGTAAGAAACATTAACACCTTTTGCCCAATCTCCTCCAACAAGTCATGTAAAGGTTTTTCTTCAGGTTTTCTATCAGCCTAATTAAATTTCATGGGACTAACAAGTGATTTACTGGTATTACCTTGGTGAGGTAACTCAAAAACATCGTCCTTAGGTCTCTGATTTTCAACAGAGTATTGGGTTTTCTGGGTAGAGGTAATATTAGAGATACTTGGAACAAAACAGATATTTTTTCCTGACAGGTTTGAGATAATCAGAGACATGAGCAGTGCTTTTAACCACTCATTATGCAGCCTTCTACAAACTTAAAATAATAATTCCATTTAGGATCTTCAGTGGCAGTTAAATTCAGTAATGTTAAATCACCATTATGAATCTGAAATATTGACTGTGGCAATAACAGCTGATATGTCTTAGCCAAATGTGTACTGTTCCATTTCGCGGATGACATTTTTCACGTGAAGTTGAAGAGCCTACCAGATTATTGTCCAAGGGCACTGTGTTTCATTAGGGTTCATTCTGATTTTCTTCATTTATCTCCTAGAACAAAAGGTATGTTTCAAGTTTTCAAATGAGTTGGCGCAGTAGCTGTATGAGCTGCCCCTCAGCCCATTTGGAAGTCTGCAGGTTATGGGGAGCCCATCCTAACTTTATGGAAGGCCTAGCCATGGAGGCCTGATGGTTTGAGCCACTTCTGGTTTGTGAGCTGCCCCCTCTGTTGATTTCTTGGTGTTGCACAGAGAGAGTGCCAAAGTATACATTCCTCCCATGTCTGCCAGTGACAGCTGCTGTGCGGACATGGGGATCATGAAAACTGAATATTCAGTCACAGCAACTGCTTTAATAAAGTGGTAAGGATATGTCATGACAAGCATATTTATTGCTTGTTGATAAACTGTATCCAGGGACAATTTCTACTTTTGAACTGTACTTTTAGCATAAAGTACTACATTTTCCCAAGGCCAAACATCAAAATTGCTTTTTGGTCAATAATGATAATTATCTGGTTCTAGTTTCTGGATTTCACGCTGCTGGATTTAGAATATCATCCTATCATAAGGTAGCAATTTATTTGACATTTTCTGTATTTTGCATCCTTTAAACTACAAACTAATGGTGGATATTACCCTCCATAAATTGAACTGATTTGGAAATGGTGTGGAACACTCAGTCAGGTTTAATGGCTAGACCCAAATGGAGTTCCACTTCTCAGGTATTTCTCGGACACACTTTAATGCAGTACCCCAGATAAGTCTTTTTTGAGATCATTAAAAATATCAAAGACAAGTACATGATCTCACTTATATATAGAATCCAAAGAACAAAATAAACTGACAAACAAAATAGGTCCAGAGGCATGGATGCATGGCACAGACTGACAGATCTCACAGGGAAGCTAGGGGTGGTGAAAGCCGGGGGTGGGGCAGGAACTGGGTGGAGAGGAACAATTGAGGGGAAATGGGGGACATTTGTAATACTCTCAACAATAGATTTTTTAAATGTCAATCTTGATTAAACCAAGAGGTGCCAATGGAAGATTTTATAATAACTTTTATATATAATGAAATCCTATAACACAGCTCAGAAAAATAAATATTAATCAATGTTAACCAAATGGCTCTGCAATATAAGCAGCAAAAAAATCATGTCTAGGTTTACCCCATACTCCTAGACAAGGTCATATACTTCCTTCCTGGTAGAACTACTCTCTGAAAAAGATGGCGAGCTCTATCATTGCCAATAGGTATGTAGCTCTAGGGAAGCTCTAGTTCCAGGAAGTACATGAGAGCACACAGGGAGATAAAAGCAACTGGTTGAGGAGAGAATCTTAAAAATGCCTGGCAGCACCGGCACCATGAAAGCTGCTAATGGGTCAGGCTATG
This sequence comes from Myotis lucifugus, assembly GCF_000147115.1. NCBI lineage: Eukaryota > Metazoa > Chordata > Mammalia > Chiroptera > Vespertilionidae > Myotis > Myotis lucifugus. Next base: position 3,990,786 of record NW_005871155.1, read on the forward strand.
TTGAGTTCAGGTGACAACCGTAGGAATACCACTTGCCTCCAAGACCTTTAAGGCCTTGAGGAGCAACCCAACAGACCACTGGGATTTTTAGCTTTTTTAGTTGAAAACTTCTGTTTCTTCCATGGTGAAAGGGTGAAGAAAAATATCAGAAGCAAGTTAAAGAAAAAAGGATAAAAGAGGAGGAAAGGAAAAAACTAAAGGGGGAGACCCATTATTTTCAGTACTAAATTATATATAAGTTAATAGAATTTATTCATTTTACAGTGTTGCTTCATTTAATCTGCACATCACCTCCATAGGGTATTGCTATAACCTTCATGTTATGCATAAGGAAATTGAAAGCCAAAGAGATTAAAAAAAAAAACAAAAAAACTTGCCAGATGTCAGATAGCTCATAAGAGTCAATATGGGGTTTTCACAAGTCTGTGGGTTTTTACATACAGTGCCCTTACTGTGTGCCCTACCCACTCTATATGACCAGGTATTTGTTTGCTTTTTGCCCCACAGATTTTCTGTGTAAGTAGAATAGCAATTATCTTCTGGGAGGTATATCTGTTGAGATTAGTGCTCTAGAAAAGTTGAATTGTCAGCAAATGAGTTTCAGAAATGCAGTACCCATTGGAGTGGCTATTGTTTGAGAAGTTCTAAATATCTAAACCTAATTTTTAATCTTTTTTGTTTAGCAAGGTCTGACACTCTCTGCCCATATCCTTCAACTCAAATCTCCCTAGCTTAGCCTTGTTGGTGATATACTAAATGGCTCACCCAAAAAAGTCATATCCTCGTCCAAGATATTTATCACTTCTTTAAAGTATGTACTAATCATTATGCATCTCCTCTTCTAAGCTTCTAGCATAACTTTCTCACACTCGTGTTAATACAATTTATTCACTTTTACTAAAGAAGGGGTCCATAAGCTAAACAATGAAGAAAAATAAAGAAAGCAAAGAATAAAAGAAGGAAGGGAGGGGAAAAAAGAGAAAATAAGTAAAAGAGAAGAGAAAGAAACTAAGAAAGGATAAAGGAAGAGACACAGGATAAAAGAAGCAAGAAGAGGGAGAAAGGGAGGAAGACAGGATGGAGGGAAGGAGTAGAGAAAAGAGAAAAGCAGGGGTAGGAGAGGAGGTGGCGGGTGAAAGGGAACTCAAATCTCCTGAATGATATTAGATTGTTTTCCCACCTATAAATCTTTTTATTTTTTAATCACAGAATTTTTAGATATTGAATTTTAAATATCAAGTCTAATTATTTACTAGACACAAGTAGAAAATTCAGCAAAATCATAAAATTAGTGGTAGATTTGAGACTACTCTTTTGATTATCCTCATTATAGCCATAATATAGGCTGTATTCTCAGAAATAAATTGGATATATTTAACATATATCCAAGTTTTGTGTTCAGATGTTTTGCTTAACTTCTTAAGCATAATAAAATACATTACTTAATAAGGTTGCTTAAGAAACTATATTGTTTTATTCAGCAGTATCAGTAGAACTTCTGATGATAATCTAAAAAAATAGAACTACTTCAAGTTTAATCAGAGGAAATATCTTTTTGTGGAAGTAAAACTTTTGTCCCTGGAATTCTGAGTGAACTTACAGACACAGAAAGCCAATTCCTTAAGACTCACAGGTGTTTACTGGGACGCCTGTAGAAGACCTTCAGGATTCCCTTTGTTTTCCTAAATTCTAAAATGCAATAGAAAATAAGAACTATAGCGATTATATACTTAAAGTGAGCAAAGTGACATCATGTAATACTTTAAATTATTTGATGCTTTTTAGAAATAGTATTTATATAAACTATTTCTAGGACTAGATTGGAGAGAAAATCAGATTACTGCAAGATGCATGACCTTAAAATGAAAAGTGAATGATAGTTGTAGAGTCTGTTCATGTTTCATGCTTACTTTATAATTAAGATAAACTTCAAACAGAAGCTTTAGAACAACACACACACACACACACACACACACACACACACACACACACACCTACCCGTGACATAAACTACTGCATTCCACTGTCATAAAAAATGTAAAGCTTAGCTGTCCCAAGGGCAAGTAGAATGAGCTTCTCAGCTACTCATCTGGGGTTCAGTATGGCATCTTGACAAGTGGATAATCTTCAGTACACAAAACAACTCCACAAGTAAAAACCAGTTCAAAGACACCCTTTGCAGAAAATCAGTTCTTTATTTTGACACAACATCATTTAAGCCCTGGATTAGAATCCCTAAATTTGTGAAAGATATTCCAGTAAACTGTTTCTACTCTTTTTTCCTGGGATTTCTTTCTTTAGGTGCTCTAATTAAATTAATTACATTTTTAAAATAGCTGTCATGATTTTGAAATGTTACTGTTTTTCTTTCTTGCAATATTAAACAACATAATCATATTTTAAAGGTTTAAGCATATCCCACCCACACAAAAGGTAATAGGAATGTATGAATATTGATTGAACAGAAAAGATGTTGCTACTGTGCCCATGTTTAACTATTTTTAGTAAAATATTTAAATAGCTCCAACTGAAGTCATAGTAGCACATCAAAGATTGTATGCTTCATGATGATTATAGCTTTGTTGGGCTATTAAAGACTGTCTTTCATCACACTGAATTCAATTTTTGTTCAATTTTCTTCCTGCTCAATATGTCTTTATATTCTGCTTAAAATACAGATCTATTTTTTTCATTTATAAGTAATTTTAGCTGTCTTAATTGAGCTAAAATATTGCGTACTTCAAAATTGAAGTGTTTTTATTCTTTAAAATATTTTATTCATATGTATATGATTTTGTATTTTCTAATATGTCAGAATGATACATAATAAAGAGACTAATATTAATGCCAGGTGACCATTTTTTTAATTTAATGTGTCAAGTAGTAAAATTAATTATAACTATAATTAGTAGTTAGGAGATACACAAAACAAAAATATCTAAAATATGACATCAAAAACATAAAGCATAGCAAGGGAGAGTAAAAATGTAGTGATTTTAGAATACATTAAACTTAAAAACCTATCAGCTTAAAACACAGTTTTATATTAATACACAGTTTATATATAAAACTCAAATATATATATATATATCATGGTAAACCGAAAACCTATAAAATATACACAAAAGATAAAGAAAAAGGAACACAAACATAACACTAAAGAAAACCTGCAAACCACAAGGAAAGAGACCAAAAGAAGAAGGAAAGAACAGAGAAGAACTACAAAAAAAAACAACAATTAACAAGTGTATAACTACATGTCTATCAATAATTATTTTAAATGTAAAAGAATTAACTCTCCAATCAAAAAAGCATAGAATTAGCTGAATGGATAAAAGCCAACCCATTATATGCTGCCTACAAGAAACTCACTTCAGAACAAAAGACACACACACAGTGAAAGTGAAGGAATGCAAAAAGATATTCCATGCAAATAAAAATGAAACGAAAGTCTGGGTACCAATATTCATTACAAACAATATAGACTTTAAGACAAAGACTGTAAAAAGAGACAAGAAAAGCATCCATATTTACACACCCAAAATAGGCATTCCTAAATATATAAAGCAAATATTAAGGACATAAAGGGAGAAACTGAGATTATTATAATAGTAGGGAACTTTAATATCCTACTTACATTAATGGATAGATCAGTAAAAAAAAAAGCAGTAAAGAAACATTAGTCTTAAATGGCACATTAAAGATTACCTTAATAGATATAATAGATCATTCCATCCCCAAAACTGCAGAATACATGTATTTTTCAAAGGCACATAGAATATTCTCTAGTATAGATCACATCTTAGGCTACAAAACACACCTCAGTAAATTCAAGATTGAATTCATATCAAGTATATCTTCTGTCCACAGCAGTATAAAACAAGAAATCAATTACAAGAAAACTGGAAAAACACAAACACGTGGAGAATACAGTAAACAATATGCTACTAAACAACCAATGGTCAACTATTAAAGAGAAAAATTAAAAGATATCTTAAGACAAATGAAAATAGAAACATAGCTCTTTAAAATCTATGAGACGCAACAAAAACAGGTATCAGATAATATTCATATAAATACAGGCCTTCTTAAGAAACAAGAAAAATCTCAAATAAACAATCTATACCTAAAAGAACTACAAAAAGAAAAATAAACAAAATCCAAAATGAATAAAAGGAAGGAAATAATAAAGATCAGAGCAGAAATAAATAAAACGAAGACTAAAAAAACAATTTTTAAAAATCAGTGAAACTAAGAGTTGATTATTTGAAGAGAAAAATAAAATAATAAACTTTTAGTCAAACACTTCAATGGGGGGGAAAAAAGAGAGACCCAAATGAAAAAATCAGAAATGAAAAAGAAGTTATAAATAGCACCACAGAAATACAGAGGGCAATAAAAGAATACTATAAATACCTATATATCAACCAATTGGTCCACCTAAAAAAAATGTATAAATTTCTGGAAACATAACTTTCCAAGACTGAATTGGGAAGAAATAGAAAATCTAAGCAGATCAATTACTAACAATGAAATTGAATCAGCAATCAAAAAATTCCAACAAACAAAAGTTCAGGGCCAGACAGCTTCACAGGGAATCCTTCTAAAAATAGTTTACCCTGATAATAAAAACAGCATTGCCCTGATAACAAAAACAGGCAAAAACACAACAACTAAAAAAGAGAAAATTACAGGCCAACATCCCTGATAAAAATATCTGTAAAAATTCTCAACAAAATATTAGCAAACCAAATTCAATAGCACATGAAAGGATCATACACTATAATCAAATGGGATGTATTCCAGGGATAAAAGGATGGTTTAACATACATACTAGTAAGTCCATCAACATGCTACACCACACTAATAAAACTAAAAATAAAAATCATGACCTTCTCAATAAATGCAGAAAAATTATTTGACAAGATTCAATATCCATTTATGATAAAAACTCTCAACAAAGTGGCTAAAGAGGGAACATACCTCAGCATAATAAAGGCTATAAATTACAAACCCATTGCTAACATTATACTCAATGGTGGAAAGCTGAAAATTTTTCCTCTAAAATACAAGAATGGCCCAACCATTCTGTGTGGCTCAGTGTTTGAGCATTGACCCCCTGAACCAGGAGGTCAGGGTTTGACTCCTGGTCAGGGCACATGCAGGAGTTGCTGGCTTAATCACCAGTAGAGGCCATGCAGGAGGCAGTAAATCAATGATTCTCATCATTGATGTTTCCCTCCCTCCCTTCCTCTCTGAAATCAATAAAAATATGTTAAAATATAAAATAAAAGACAAGGATGCCTCCCTCACCACTTTTATTCAGCATAGTATAGAAAAGAAATAAAAAGCATCCAAGTTGAAAAGGAAGAATTAAATTGTCACTATATCCAGATGACATGATACTATATAGAGAAAATCCTAAAGATGCCAACAAAAATCTACAAAAACTAATAAATAGCTCAGCTGGCCTGGCTCAATGTTTGAGCATTGACCTATGAACCAGGAGATCACATTCAATTCCCAGTCAGGTCATACGCCTGGATTGCAGACTCAATCCCCGGTAGGGGGCGTGCAGGAGGCAGCCAATCAATGATTCTATTTCATCATTAATGTTTCTATCTCACTCTCCCTCTCTTTTCCTCTCTGAAATCAATAAAAAAATATATTTTTAAAAACACTAATAAATAAATTCAGTAAAGTTTCAGGAGACAAAATGAATTTACAGAAATCTTTTGCATTTTTGTACAGTAATAATCAACTATCAGAGAGAGACATTGAGAAAATAATTCCATTTATAATTGCATCAAAAAGAATAAGTTAACCAAAAAGGTGGAAGATCTGTACTCTGAATACTATAAGACATTTATAAAAGAAATTGAGGATGGCACAAATAAATGAAGGGGCATACTGTGTTTGTGGATTGGAAGAATTAATGTTCTTAAAATGCCCATATACTACCCAAAGCAACCTATAGATTCAATACAATCCCTATCAAAATACCAATGGCATTTTTCACAGAATTAGAACAAATAATTCTAAAATTTATATGGAACCAGTAAAGACTCTGAACACCCAAAGAAATCTTGAGAAAGGGCAAAATGGGAGGTATCACTTTCCCTGGTTTCAAATCATGTACAAATCATATACAAAAATAAACTCAAAATGGATTAAAAACTTAAACCATAAAAATCATAAGAGAAAACATAAGCAGTAAACTCTTTGATATTAGTCTCCATAATATTTTTGGATATGTTTAACACAGGCAATGACAACAAAAGTAAAAATAAATAAATGAGAGTACATCAAACTAAAAATTTTTTACAGTGAAGAAAACCATCAATAAAATGAAAGACAACTTACTTAATGAGAAAAGATATTTGCCAATCATATAGCTGGTAAGAAATTAACGTACAAATTATATTTTTTTAAAAAACTCATGCAACTCAACATAAAGAAAAACAATCCAATTAAAAAATGGACAGAGGACCTCAATAGTCATTTCTCCAGATAAGGCAGAAAGATGAACAACAGACATGAAAAGACGCTCAACATCACTAATCATCAGAGAAATGCAAATCAAAACTGCAGTAAAATACCACCTCACCCTGTCAAAAGCAAGGAGGTAGAGAAAGGGGGATCCTCATACATTGTTGGTGGGAATGTAAAGCCACTATGAAAAACAGTATGGAGATTACAAAAAAATAAAAATAGAACTAACATATGATCCAGCAATTCTACTTCTGAGTATTTATTCAAAGAAACTTAATTGGAAAAGATATGTGCACCCCTAAGTTCATTGCAACATGATTTACAGTAGTCAAGATATGCAAGCAACCTAGGTGTTGATCAATTCTAGTAGACGATTGAATATAGAAGATGTGGTACAGGAATACTCGTGCACTGTTGTTTGATTTGAAAATTGGTGGATCCACTACCGAAAACAGTATGAACGTTCGTCAAAAAATTAAAAATAGAACTATGTTATGAACCAGCAACACCACTTCTGGGTGTATACCTGAAGAAATCCAAAACACTAATTCAAAAAGATTTATGCAGCCCTATGTTCATTGCAGCATTATTTATAATAGCCAAGATATGGAAGCAACCCAAGTGCCCATCAATAGACAATTGAATAAAGATAGGGTACATATATGTAATAGAATATTATTCAGAGAAAGACAAATGCCATATGATTTCACGTCTATGTGGAATCTTAAAAACAAAAAACAAGGAAACAATGAATAAACAAAACAAAACAGAGAGCAAACCGATGGTTGTCAGAGGGGATGTGGGTGGTGAGATGGGTGAGAAAGGTGAAGGGAAATAAAAGGTATGAACTTTCAGTTATCAAATAAATAAGTCATGAGGGGATACAGTTAATAATATCATAACTTTGTATGGTTACAGATGGTTACTAGACTTATCATGGTGATCATATCATAAGGTATATAAAGTCAAACCACAATATTGTACACTTGAAATATAATGTGTGTGTGTCAATTATACTTTAATAAAAATTAAAACAGAAATTAAAAAAATATATATTTTAAAGAGCTGTCAACTTTTCTTGGCCTAGCTAACTCTTTGCTGAAATGTTGAAACTTAGCTCAGGAGTCAACTCCTACAGGAAGCTCCCCATATACCCCAAGTGCAGGCTGTTTCCTTTCTATTTGTCCCCATAAGATCTTCAAACCTAACATATTGCCTAGTACATAGTCAGCATTCAATAAATGTTTGCTGTTGAACTGTTTATTAATAATCCTAAAATTGGTACCTGAGGTAACATTTATTTTCTAGGTAACCAGGAATGTGCTAAGCAACTGTTGTGAATAATTTTCTTTTATCCAGAGGGCCTCGATATGAGTTTTCCAGACCAACAACAGGTCAACATTGCCTGAGATCTTGATAGAAATGTAAATTCTTGAGTCCTACCTCAGATCTAATAAATCAGGAACTCTGGGGCTGGGTCCCTGTAGTCTGTGTTTTAATAAGCCTTCCGGGTGATTCTGATGCCTGCTAAAGTTTTAGAAATACTTCTCTAAGTAGAAATGTGTGTTTTGTTACATAAAAAGAATTGTTTTCTAAAAATAAATCATGTTAAATGAAAAATGTCCCCTCTAAAAGAATAAAAATGATCCCGATGGTCTTCTAATTTTAGTCTGCAGGCTCCTTTCTGTGAGAAGAGAGAAAAATGGCTGTTAACTGGTACTGTTGCTTGTTTTCACTGTAGTTTGTTAATGAAAGTTATTGGGTTGTGTGCCCACCACCCAAAGTCAAGTCTTTCATCACTATATATTTGACTCCCTTTGCCCTTTACTATTTAATTAAAATATAAAAATGAGTTATTGGAACAAACTTGTAAATCATTATACAGTAAGAACTTGTTTAAATTAGTGTTTCTAAAATCCATTCTAAATTTGTTGTCCATATAAATAGTCAAAACGGTGTCATGACACAATTATATACTTGGTACTTGGTACAAATCCTAAATTTACTGACACTGTTACAAGCAATTTAGCAGTCAGCACTGCAATCCCTAAGTGGTGTTGCACAGTATAAGCATTAAAATATCACAATTGTTTTCTATTTTTGCTAATGGTGACTACAAACCTGCATTGCTACATTTTCCTCCTAAACAGGATGAGAAGCTTTAGAAGACCAAATTGTCAACTTCATATCATTAGTTATGAATAAACTTCTTTGAAAAGGGATTGGGTGTGAAGAATTATGTATTGGTGTATAGCAAACCATCCTAAAACTTTTTAGCTTAAAGCAAGACTAATATAATAAATAAAATAAAAGCATTTATTTTTGCTCACAAATCAGCAAATTTGAGTAGGGCTCAGAATGGCTGACTTTTCTCTGCTCCATACAATGAAAGCTTGGAAACTGCACGAGGGCTGATGTACATACGTCCAAGGAGGCTCCTCTCATGGCTGGTAAATTGCTGTTAACTCTCAACTCGCTCAGCCAGGGGCCTCTATTCCTTCTCATATAGATCCCTCCGCAAGGCGGCTTGGGTTTCCACATGGCTTTGCAGTTGTGGTCCAAGAGCAAGGATTCCAAGGGACAGGAAGCAAAAGCTAATTGCTAAAGTCTTGGTCAGAAAACCACCACCTCTTCACTTTCACTATGTACTGCTGGTCAAGAAGTCACAGAACCTACCTAGATTCAAGGGAAGGAACACAGACCCCCACTTCTTGATGGGAGAAATCTCAAAGAATGTGTGGCTATCTTCAGCATGCCACGAATTATTTATTCACTTAAATATAGTATAGGTTTTGAGCTAATTATATTTCAAAACTTTTTTGGATTTATGTTTTTTCTTTCAGGTTCTTTATAAAAGTTGTCCTACTTTGAAGTTAAATCAGAGTGGAAAGAAGAAAAAACAGATAAACTATATGCAAGAATAAAAAGTATGGAGAAAAAATTCAATACCAGTACCACCTACTAGGTCCATAACTGAATTAACAGTAAATAACAAATTCACAGCGAGTCACCAGGAAAATTTATTTCTGTAAGGTCTAACTGAATACAATGTATCATGAGGCAAGCAGTTCTAATTCTTAGCATTCTGTTGTCTTACTGAAAGTGTGTGGATGTCTAAACACAGCTAATCTCAACTCAAAATAAAGAGGGAAATATGCACCCTCTTTGCCTAAATTTCTATATTTACTCTATACTAGATGTTTATTTTTTATTAAATCATCCAGAAAAAAATTTTTCTTAATTCTCTACTCCACATAATCTTTGGAGTACAAAATAGTTTAGGGAAACATTTTAGATGAACTCTAAGTGTTACCAAATATACTAGATGTAGGGTAAGAACAGGACAGTAAAAGAGAGAAATTTAAGGGGCTGATTCCTTCTTCACTTAGAAAAAATCAAAACATATGAAGATAAGAAATATTTGAGATAAAAACATACCATCCTATGTTGTCATGGGCTTGCAATTAATTGTATAGAGCAATTAAGAAATATTCTTAAATCAGAGGCAAAAGTTTACACCCTAAACATACGGTGGGCTTTCCAGTTGTTTTGTTACTGATTTGCAAATCCATTGGTAATGCCTTGACTTAACATAGAGATTGGCCATGAGGTGGCAAATCATTCATTAAATTTCATAAACAAACAAAGTCTAAGAGAAGCCAGCAATTTCAAGGAGTAAATAAATGAAAAGAAAATGCACTACTGATACAGCCATAATTTTACAAGGTAGCACTTAAGAGATATGCATTATTTTAAACTATTACATTGTTGAGTGGTAATTAATTTGAAGTAAAAAAACGTTTATTAGAATCATGGTACATATGCTTCAGATGTAGTCAGCTGCTTCCCTCTTCTGGCCAAAGGTAAAGTTTGATTTTTATATTGAATCTGAGCAGGATTGTCTTCATACTCAGCTCTAAAATGAGGTCTTTTACAATGAAAGTTTGCTATACTTTCAATCACTAAGATAAAAGCAATATAATTCAGAAATCATAGGTTAAAATATCTAGGAATTCTTTTGTAGGAAAGTCCACTGAGCTTTTCATTTGTAAGATTTTCTGTAGTGTATACATGATTTAACATTTGGCAGTCTTCAGGCTAAGAAAAAAGGGGTTTCATTGTACTGAGGTCACTGGGGGTTAATATATTTTGATTGTCAACTAAAATTATTCATAGATAGTGGAATGAGCACTGGTGATTCTTACAGGGAAGAATGAGAAATTACAAAGATAAACTCCAGAGATTTCTACCACAGGTTATAGAATGAAATGCAATTTCTCTTCATGATCTTGCTAACACTTGCAAGTATTATGAAAAAAAGGCTACAAGATTAAATTATGAGATTTATTAACTCAAAAATATTTTTCTTATTAGGAATAATTTAAATCTCCCTGTACATCTGTCTATTCTGGACAAAAATATTTTACTGAACATTTCAAGAGAAAATAAACTTTCACAAAAAGGTTTTTATAAAGTGTTCTTTGTCTAATGTATGTAATTATAAATCTGTATGCATAATATCCATCTTTGTTGATAAATGCCATTCAATATTTCATTCTAAGGAATAAAGCCTAGGATAATAAATTCTATTAAAATTAAGATTTGTGGACACGTGCTGTGAAATATTAAACATAAAAAGCAATTAAAGGAACTAAACTTACTGATTTGAGAATATATGATACAAATAATAACTGAAATTAAAATGCCTGTTTCATATTTACTTTTTAAAAATTAAGTTAAAAACTCTCAGAATGAGCAAATGAATTATTAAAAATCAAGAAAGATGAACTTGCACTAGTATTCAAGGAATACTTGGTAAACAATAATTTTGTCTCCTTCCTTTTGACAATCATATTCATTTATTTTTTAACTAGAGGCCTGTTGCACAAAGAGATTCGTGCAATAGGCCTTCCCTTCCCTTAGCTGCTGGCACCAGTTTTCCTCCCGCACCCGGGACCCAGGCCTTCGCTCTGGCTGGGATCCGGCCGGAGCCACCCCGGAGCCATCAGGCTTCGCTGCTCGGCAGGCCCCAGGGCTGTGAGGCCTCTATGCTCCACCTGACACCGGGGCCGTGTGGCCTCGCTGCTCCGCCGATCCCAGGGCCGTGAGGCCTCGCTGCTCCGGCCCCAGGCCGTCAGACTTCACTCCACCGCTTGGAACCTAGTATGTAAATTAACCGCCATCTTTGTTGGTGGTTAATTTGCATATCTCACTGATTAGCCAATGGGAGGCATAGCGAAGGTATGGTCAATTACCATGTTTGTCTATTATTAGGTAAGATTAAAGGATATTTGTGATTGTGGGCATCATGTTCTTACTCCTGACTTCAATGGAACAGCCATTAATGATAGTAATTTCTGATTTGAGACATTCTTTATAATATTAAGAAAGAATTTATGCAAGTTACTAGGATTTTTTATGAATAAGTAGTTTTTCACATTTACCTGTTGACAGATGAAATTCTATAAACAGATGTCCAATTATTAACCACCCCTGAATTCTAGGAATAAACCCTTAGTCACATGTCATTGTTGGTTTTAGTGCTAGTATGTACTTATATTTTATTTAGCATTTTTATCTCTATGTATAAAGAAGTTTAACCTATATTTTTTCTTTGTGCAATTTTTGTCAAGTGGCAAGATTTTGCTAACTTTATAATAGAAATAGAGATGTTTCCTATATTTTCATATCCTCCAGAACATTTCTTAACTGGTGGAAATAATATTTCCTCAAAGAATTTTTTAAGTTGCCTATGTAGTCAACCTTGACTTAGTGTCTTTTTTAAATGTAATTATTTTTTTAAAAAAATTTTAAACATTTTTATTGTTGAAAGTATTTAATGTAATTCTTTAAATTAAAAAAATCTTAAAATCTTATTAATCATTCAAAAGTTTCCTCTCTTTTTCTTTACTCAGTAAATACTATATTTCCTTGACGATCATTTGATTTATTAAAACATTTTACTAATACACATAAAACATTTTAGACCTCTCCATGAGAGATGCTCCTGGAAACCTACCCAAGCTCTATTGTTGCCTCTCCTTTACTAATATTTAATCTCCCAGCCTCCTTTGCAATTAGGATTAGCTGTGCAAAATATCCCTGATCAATGAAAAGACAGTGGGTAAGTTATTTACTTTCACTTTCTCCCTTCTTCATTCTTGGGCTGCAGGTGCAACCCCTGGCAGTGTACCAGCAATCTTGTGACCGTGGGGGTGATAGCCACAGAGAAAGAATAGGAAAATAGGAAGTTATAACTATTCCTGGTGCTTTTATTTTCTTTCAGTATTATTAAATATAGTTGACATGCAGTGCTGTATAAGTTTATGGTGTACAAAATAATCACTCTATATTGAAAAGCAATTACCACAATAAGTTCAGTTAGCATCCTTCATCTCATATAGACTTTTAAAGAAGAAAAAAAAATTTTAATATATTTTTTGATTTTTTACAGAGAGAAGGGAGAGAGATAGTTAGAAACATCGATCAGCTGCCTCCTGCACACCCCCAACTGGGGATGTGCCCGCAACCAAGGTACATGCCCTTGACTGGAATCGAACCGGGGACCCTTCAGTCTGCAGGCCAACACTCTATCCACTGAGCCAAACAGGTCAGAGCAAGAAGAAAAACTTTGTTTTACTTTGTGATGAGAACTTTCCTCTTAGCAACTTTTAATATATAATATAGAGCATTATATTTATCCTCTTGTGCCTTACAACCAGAGTACTTATTTATCTCAACAAGGTGTTTGTACCTTTTGACTACCTTCATCCAATTTCCACACTCTTATCCTCCACCTCTGGTAACCACAAATCTGATCTCCTTTTTAATAAGTGACATCATATAGTATTTGTCTTTCTTATCTGACTTCACTTAGCATAATGTCCTCAGGTCCATTCATGTTGTCAGAAATGGCAGGATTTCCTTTTTATGGCTGAATAATATTCCATTGCATACAGTGTATATATACCATGAAGTCCTGGTGCTTGATGGTAGTGTTGAGCTGTCATTCTAGCTCTGTACTGCTTACTTCTAAAAGTCTTGGATAAATTAAAAATGATTCTTACTTATTTAAGCCAATATACTAGACATAATTATTTGCATCAAAACTTTCCTAAATGGTACACGCTCTTCCTGTAGCTCAGAACTTTTGTGCAGTATGTATAATATGCCTCACATTGCTGTAAGCAATTTATGTTTATCATATAAACTCTTACACTCTCCTGTGAAGTAGGCAACACTATTATTCTAATTTTGTGAAAGAAGGAATAGAGATAGCTACTAGTTCACAGTGATAAAATTTAAGTGCAGGAAATGTTCAAATCCAAAAGTCTTAACAATTTTGTAGATAAAACCGTCAGCACAGTATTGGTCCAGAGTAAGTACTCAAAAAATGAAGTTGTTGGAGATGTTGTTGGTAATCATTATTATTAGATGTACTAGAGGCCCAGTGCACAAATTCGTGCACAGGTGGGGTCCGGCTGGCCCATCCCGATTAGAGCCAATAAGGCCAGGCCAGCCGGGGGGAGGGGATGCGGGAGGTTGGTCAGCTGGCCCCACCCCCTGGTATGACTCCTGGTCAAACTCCCAGTCAAGGGGACAATTTGCATATTAGCCTTTTATTATATAGGACTAGAGGCCCAACGCACAAAGATTCATGCAAGAATAGGCCTTCCTTCCCCTGGCTGCCAGCGCTGGTTTCCCTCTGGCACCCAGGACCCGGGCCTTCGCTCTGGCTGCCGCCTCCCGCCTTTGCTCCGGGGCCGGGAGCCAGCTCCCGCCTTCGCTCTGGGCCAGCCGCCGCCATCTTTTTCACATTAATTTGCATATTTCCTCCTTATTGGCTGTGGGCGCTGCCATCTTTGTCATGAAGTGAGGGTCAATTTGAATATTCCATCTTAATTAGATAGGATACTGACACAAATTTACATATTCTGGTTTTCCTGTTAGCCTTGCTAGAGGTTTATCTTGTAATTGGATAGTTTAGAAAAGTTGTTTTTGGAATATTTTTATCAATTCAACTTTTTCTATTTTGTAATTAATAATTTTTCCCATCACATTTTAAATTCCTGCTATGCCTTTTAAGTTATTTTTGTGTCTTTATCTGGTTTCAAATTTATTTTAAATATATTATATAATGAATCTAGTAAGAGCAATACATTTTCTTCTAAAACTATAGCTTAGATATCAGTGTTGACATTAAATTATCATTTTTTTCTTTTTGATTTAATATGTAACTAGAATTAAAATAAAGCTGATTTTTAAATAATCAAGTTGTAGTGTTTCATGGAATTAAATCTTTGTTACTAATTTTTATTTTAACCATTATCATACAATATTTATTCTTTAGATAATCTACTAGTATTAAGATATTTTTCTCTGGTCTTATCAATTTTTATGAATTCTCAAAGGGCATAAAAAGAGGTACATTTACTTTTGTTGGCTACAGAGTTCCTTATGTATCTATTAAATTAAATTTAATAATATTCCCTTGATACTTGATATATTCACTTGACCACAGAGACTTGGAGAAGTAGTTAAAATCTGACTAAAAATGTTTCCATCATTCACTCCTAATATTTTAATAGTTTTACTTTGTATATTTTGATCATAGATTATTCAGTACATTAAAATAAATATTATTTTTACCATCATTGTGAATTGTTTTGGCCTTTGTCTGATTTTAATGTTTCAACCTTGATTTCTTTTTTGTTTTATTTTGTTTCATTTTCCTGATTCAATTTGAGTCTTTGTATGTTTTCAATGCATTCATTTTTGTTGTGGTAAATATTACATTTTGTCTTACTTTTGTCTTCTGGTTCTGTTTTCCATTTTTATGCTTCTTTTGCTCTTTATTTGCTATTTTATTTTCTACTTAGAAAGTATCTGTCTGCTATTTCTTTGAAAATATTTTTTGTAATTTTTAATTCAGCTAGTTATTATATTTAAGATTTTTAAAAACATTTTAGCTTATGTTTCTCTAAATGTCAGAGCTAGAAGTGATTTTAAAAAATCTCTTTGAGTCTTCCTATTTGAAAAGTCTTCTTTCCACTTCTTGCAATTGTTATAAGTCCAGGTTTTCATTACAACAATATCCCTTTTGATATTTACATATATCTTTTAAAAATAAATTTTACACCTTTCACTAGCTTACATTTTTTTACGATATTAAATAGCTTTAAATACACTATTTTTATATTATGATTATCCCATTGATTTCTTAAATTTTATCACCTTCAGTTGGCAAGAATATATATCCAAAGTCATATATTACCTTGAAATTTGAAATATGATAGACCTATGTAAAACATTATAGTTCAGAATCTTTTTCCTCAATATTTGACAAATTTTCTTCTGACTTTTGATACTGCAGCAGAGAAATATGAGTTAGATTGGTCTAAGCCGATTTTTATAGTATTTATTTTTTATTAAGATTTAATTTATATACAGATCCACCATTTAAATTGTACAATTCATCATTTTTAGTATAATCACAAGCCTGTGCAATCATCACCACTATCTAATTCCAAACCCTTTTATTAACCCAAAAGAAACCCTATATCCATTAGGAGTCACTTCTCACTCCCTCTTCCACATTCCCTAAAAAGCATAATATACATCTTCTGTCTCTATGGATTTGCTTTTACTGAACATTTTATATAAATAAAATCATATATTTTGTGAACTTGGTGTCTGACTTCTTTCATTAAGCATAATGTTTTCAAGGTTAATCCATGGTATAGCATTTATCAGTACTTCATTTCTTTTTATGGCACAATAATATTCCAATATATGCTATAACACATTTGTTTATTCATTAGTTAAAAAACATTTGTGTTGTTTACACTTTCTGGCTAGTATAAATAATGCTGCTATGAACACTCACATATAAGTTTTATACAATAATATGCTTTTAATTTTCTTGGATATATATTTATAGGTGGTAATTCTTTGTTTAAAATTAAGGAACTGCCAAACTGTTTTTCCAAAGTAGCTGCACCACGGTACATTGCCACTGGTAATGTATGAACACCTCCACTTCCTCACCAACAGTTGTTAGTTTCTGTTTTTGTTTATTTATTTGTTTGTTTAATAGCCATTCTCGTGGGTGTGGTGTGGTTTTGATTTGTATTCCCCACATAAAAGTATGCACCTTTTCATGTCCTTAATGACCGTCTGTACATCTTCTTTGGAGAAATGTTAAACAGCTAAAACCTTTGCACATTGTTTAATTGGATTATATTTTTGTTGTTGTTATTAGAGTTCTTCATATATTTTGTGTACTAAACCCTTATCAGATATATGATTTACAAATATTTTCTGCTATTCTTCAGATTGTCTTTTCTCTTTCTTGATGTATTTAAAATAAGTTCATAAAATTCCTCAGTCAAATATGAGCAAACAAAATGCAGCAGCATTTGAAGATTACATACCATGACCAAATAGAATTTCTCCTAAAAATGCAAGGTTGGTTCAACATATGAAAATCAATCATTGTGATATACTATTTTCACAGAATAAAGGGGAGAACTTTATCATCTCAATAAATGTATAAAAAGTATTTGACAAAATTCAATGTCTTCTCATGGTTAAAAAAACACTCAACAGATTACGAATAGAAGGAAATTTGTGGATTACTCATTGCTAGTGTACACAATTGCAAGTGATACTTGTATATTGAACTCTATCCTGCAGCTTGTTAATCTCACTTATTATATCTAATAGTTTTCCATTGATTTTTTTATAATTTTCTATATTTTTTATCATGTCATCTGGGAATAAAAATAATTTTACTTCTTCCTTTCCCATCTGGATATCTTGTATTTCTTTTTCTTGCCATATTTCTTTGGCTAATATTTTCAATACAATGTTGAGTAGAAGTAGTGAGACTGAACATCCTTGTTTTGTTCCTGATATAAGGGGGAAAGCTTCTTAGTCTTTGCCTATTAAGTATAATGTTAGCTGTGGAGTTTTTGTAGATACATTTTATCTTGTTATAAAAAGACAGATAATCCAATATAGTATATTGTTTTGACTGGTTTTCATATGTTGAGTCAACCATGCATAAATTCCATTTAGTCGTGATATATAATCCTTTCTATATGCTCATATTTTATTGAGGAGTTGTCTGAATTATTTTAAATACATCAAGGTTGTGTATAGTGTCTAAGTCATAGTGACCAAAGATTTGGTTCACATCCTGACCCTGTCACTTAAATACTGTGAAACCTTTGATCTCATTTTCTCTATGCCTGACTTCTCTCATCTGTAAAGTGGGAGCAATAACAGTACATGTAGCATAGAGATGTCATAAGAAAAAACAAATTACATTTCCAAAGCATTTAAATAAGGTCCAGAATATGATTAATGATAAATACCACATTATTGCTCTTTTCCTACCTAAAAGCCAATAGAATTTGTTTTATCATAGTGGTGTAACATTTTGACCTATTCTGTTGACAAGTATGGCTCCTTATACTAATTTTGCCTATAACATCACACATATTTTTAATTTGCACACACACACATTGCATACACATGCTTTTCTCTGGCTAAATAGTCATAGTTTATCATATTTCTCTTTGTTTCTTTATTGTATTTGTGTTACTCTCTTTCAACATTCAAAGATTAAAATGCTGCTTTCACATCTATGTCCTTCACAGACAATCTCTCCTCATTTTTACTGCTGCATTCTGAGAAAGGTCTTATATGTATTCAGTTATCTGCCATTGCATATCTACAGGATCATTGTTGTGCTTGCCTGACTCTAATATTATTTTTAAACTGTTCTTATATATTTAGTTCTGTACAAACTCTTTATTAGCTTTTTCATTAGCTTTTTATTGCGTTTTATTCTCAACCTAGCCTCATCTTATTCTTGCAATTCCTGATTCTTCCTTAGTAAAATTCTTTATTGTAAAATACTTTTATTTGCTTAGTTCCATGTTATTTTCTCAACAAAAGTATAAGAAACAATTATTTACATTTTACTGATGAAAAATTAAGTAATTGAAGTTGGTCACTAATCTGAGGCAAGAACCTTCATCTTTTCAACTTTTAAATAAAAGTATTTTTTCACTTAAGCTTTCCAGGTTTTGGACTCCTTTAAAACTTTCTTTAGAGTCCCAGCAATATAACATTTAGTGTAATTAAACTGTTGAGAGAACTACTATAGTACTATTTTACTAATAGGCCTGAAAGGAGAACTATAACAATGCCCAAGAATATTGGAGAGTTCAACATTCTTTTCAAAATAACTGATTCGTAGTAATAAGGAAAATCAACAAAGATATTAAAAAGTTTATCAACACTGTCAATAAACCTGACATAAGTGACATCCACACCAAAATTGTTGAATATACATTCTTTCCAAGTGTACTTAGAAAATTTATCAAAATGGTCCATATTTTAGGTCATAAAGCAGGTCACAAATAATTATTAAAATCATACAAAAAATGTTATCTCATCATAGTAGAATTAAAAATATAAACCAGTACACAAAAGACATCTAGAAATATTTGGAAAGTAAATTACATAATTATAAATAATTCATGATCCAAAGAAGAAATCATATGGGAAAATATTTTTTGAAACCAGTACACAAAAGACATCTAGAAATATTTGGAAAGTAAATTACATAATTATAAATAACTCATGATCCAAAAAAGAATAAAAAAAAAATAATAAAAAATAAAATAAAATAGAAAACACAACACATCAAAATGTATCTGAAACAAAAAATAACTTGCAGGGAAGTTCAAAGCATTAAATACTTATAAAAGAATAAAGATCTCAAAATAATAATTTAAGATTCTACTTTAAAAATCTAGAAAATGAAAACAAAAGGAAAAATTAAAATAAAATTAAACAGAACCAAATAAATAGTAAATTAAAAAAAAAGAAATAAGAGGGACATAACGACAGGTCCTACAGACATTAAAACAATAATTAAATATTATGAATAAGTCTATGCTACAAAATTTCACAACTAAAATGCTGTGGAAAATTCCTTTAAAAATGCAAACTACCAAAGGTTCCTCAAGAATAAATAACAGGAATCTTCCTATCTATAATAATAAAAATGTAATATGCTAATTAGATTGAATGTCCTTCCAGATGACCTTCCAGACAAAGCCGTGGCAGCCGGGGCTGAGGCAGAGGCAGTTCAGGGCGATCAGGCAGGCAGGTGAGTGGTTAGGGGCAATGAGGTAGGCAGAGTGGTTAGGGGTGATCAGGCAGGCAGGAGTGCGAGCATTTAGGAGCTAGCGGTCCCAGATTGCGAAAGGGTGGAGGCCAGCTGAGGGACCCTCCCCCCACAGTGTACAAATTTCATGCACCGGGCCTCTGGTCCTATATAATAAAAGCCTAATATGCTAAGTGTCCAGTCATCTGGTTGTCCACTCAACCAATCCTATATAATAAAGAGGTAATATGCAAATTGACCATCACTCCAACACACAAGATGGCTGCCCCCATGTGGTCAAAGATGGCCACCTCCATGTGGACACAAGATGGCCAGCAGGGGAGGGCAGTTGTGGGCGATCAGGCCTGCAGGGAAGGGCAATTGGAGCAACCAGGCCTTCAGGGGAGGGCAGTTAGGGGTGACCAGCCAGCAGAGGAGGACAGTGGGGGGCAACCAGGCCTGCAGGGGAGAGCAGTTAGGCGTCGATCAGGCTGGCAGGGGAGTGGTTAGGGGGTGATCAGGCTGGCAGGCAGAAGCAGTTAGGGGTGGTCAGGCAGGCAGACAGGTCAGCAGTTGGGAGCCTGAAGTCCTGAATTATAAGAGGGATGTCCAACTGCCCGTTTAGGCCCGATCCTGGTGGGATCCCAGATTGGAGAGGGTGCAGGCTGGGCTGAGGGACACCCCCCCCCCCAAGTGCAGGAATTTTGTGCACTGGGCCTCTAGTCAAAGCATAATATGCTAATGATATGCTAAGGCTGCTCAACTGCTCGCTATGATGTGCAATGACCACCAGGGGGCAGATACTTCAACTGGTAACTTAGCTTGCTGCTGGCCAACCTCCTGTGTCCTTCCCTGGCCTTGATCGTGCACCAGTTGGGTTCATCAGCCTGGTCTGTGCCCTCTCACAATCCAGGACCGCTCGGGGAGATCAGAGAGCCGATTTCAGTCGGATCCCGCAGGCCAGGCAGAGGGACCCCACTGGTGCATGAATTTATGCACCAGGCCTCTAGTAGACTATAAAGTAAAACACATTACCAGAGATAAAAAGTTGATAAATATTTTTAGTGTACCAATTCACCAGGAAGATATAACAAGTATGAATACTAATAGTGTAACCTCTATATATGTAAAGTTAAAGTTGTCAACTCCTCAGTGATAGTGAGAGATTTTAAGATAACTGTCTATAAAATCAGTGAAGGTATAGAAGATATGATTGCACAATAGCAACCTTAAGCTAATGGCTACCTAGGACCGCACTCCAAAGCTGGAGAAGACATTCTTTGCAGGTCGTACATGCAGTGGAACACTGTGACCAGGTGTTAGGCCACAAAGCTAGTTTCCACAAATCTTAAAGAATTTGTATCATAGCAAAGTCCTGAAGACAATAAAATTATATTAATATTTGGTACTAAAAAGAACTAAGGAAACAACACTTATTTGGAAATTATAATACTCTTCTAAACAATTTATATGCCAAAGAAAAATTCATAATAAAATTAGAAAATATTTAAGATTTAAAAATGAAAAAATATACAATAACAACTTATGGGGTGTAGTTACTAAAGCATCAATTAGTGGGAAATTTATGCCACTAAACACTACAATATGAAAAGAACTACAGAATAAGCCCAAGTTATGTAGAAAGCACATGATTAATGATACAGAAAATATACTATAGAAGAAATAAAAGTTGGTTCTTTGTAAAAACTCATAAACAAACCATTAGCAATAGTCATGATAAAAGATTTTTTAAATTCTATTAAGAATAAAAAAAGGAATGTAACTTTAGAAACTGCATAAGTGGAACAGATAATAAAATAATATTATGAATAATTTTATGCCAGGTAATGTGAAAACTAGCTGAAATGGGTAGATTTTTAAAAATCACAATTTAAAAAAAATATATATATATATGAATAGTCTTGTTACCATTAAGGAAAATAATGTACATTTAAAACACTTCCCACAAATAAAACACCAGACCCTGGTGGCTTCTACCAATAGTCAAAGAAAAAGCAAATTTAATACCGCACAAACTCATTCACACTCACACGCATAAAAAAAGTTACTGGTTGATTAAAAGTCAGTGTGAAAGACAGCAGCATGAAAACTTTTAAAAGATAATATAGGAAAGTATCTTTATTACCTGCAGTATTAAATATTTCTTAAACAAGACACAAAAAGTACAATCTACAAGAAAAAAATATTGATAATTTTGGCTATCCTAAATTTGAAAATGTCTGATGATTAAAAGTTACATAGAGTACAGATATAAGCTCCACGCTAGGAGAAGATATTTGTAAAACATACAACTAGAAAGAGCTTATGTTGAGAATATACAAAGAACTCCTATAAATCAAGAAGAAAAAGACAACACAACATAAAAGATTTGGACAGGTACTTTAAAGATGTTTGTTTGCTAAAAAAATGTTTAACCTCATTAGTAATCTGAGAAATAAAAATGAACCATAATACAATATTGCTTTATACCCCTGGATTGAAGAATAATCTGTTAAATTCAGACAACGTAGTGTTGGCAAAATGTAAAGCAACAAAAACTCCCACATCCTATTGAAAGGCATGTAAATTGGTACAGCCACTGTGGCAAACAGTTTGACATTACCTAAAAATTTGGACATGTGCCCACCCAGTGATTCAGCAATTCAACTAGTCAGTATATACTTGAGAAAAACTCTTGCATGTACATACCAGAATTTGTATACAAGCATAATCATAGCAGCATTACTCATATAGTAACTTAAAAACCTAAAATGAGTATAAATATCAATCAAGACTATTATGAAAAAATAATTTTATATTCATACAATGCGATATTATACAGCAGTGAAAATAAATTAACTACAGCTATTTACATCAACATAGAAGAATATCAAAAACATAACATTGAACAAACTAAACAAGTTAGGTAAAATTATATACAATTTGTTTTCATTATATAATTGTCATAAACAATTAGAACAAACAATATATATTTTCACAAAAATAGAAAAACTATATGGAAAAAGCCAGGGAAAAATGTACATGAAAACCTTGTTCTTGTTACCATTAGGAGGAAAGGAGAGGTTGGGAGAAGAATAAAATCAAGGAGGATTATAACAAGAAGAATATCAGGGCACTATTTTAATTCTTGACCTGGAAAATAGATTCATGATGGCTCTCTTCATTATTATTCTTTACACTATAAATTAATTTGTATGTATTTTTGTGTATATTGTAAATTTAACAATAAAGTAAGAAGTTCCAGAGACAAAGAAACAGCAAACAGACCATCCAATCTCAGAGGGAAGGCCAGGGAGAGGGGAAGGGGGTAAGAGATCAACCAAACGACTTGTATGCATGCATACTAGCATAACCAATGAACACAGACACTGGGGTGGTGGGAGTTTGTCCCTGGGGGGATGGGAGTGGCCAGGGAGGGGTCAATCAGGGGAAAAAAGAAACATATGTAATACGGTAAACAATTTAGAAAAGAAGAAGAAGGGGAGGAGGAGGAGGAGGAGAAGGAGAAGGAGAAGGAGAAAAGTAAAGAGCCAAGAAGAGAAAACACATTTTGAGTAAGAAAAAAGAGTCTTGCCCAATCAGACATTAAACCTTTTATAAAATTACTAGAGGCCTAATGCACGAAATTCATGCAAGAGTAGACCTTCCTTCCCCTGGCTGCCAGCACTGGCTTCCCTCTGGCACCCGGGATCCAGGCTTCCCTCACAGCCCTGGCTTTGTTCGGAAGGTCGTCTGGTAGGACGTCCAGTCTAATTAGCATATTACTCTTTTATTATTGTAGATAGCATTAAATGGTGTAAGAATAGGATAGGAATAGACAAATAAACCAAAGGAATAGGTTTACCTAGGAGTAAAGCAGAGCCTAGGAACACTCTTGAGTATGGGTGGGAATTTGTTACATGATAGAGGAGCATTACAAGTTCTGGGGAAAGGATTCACTAATTGGAGGTGAGACGATAACTATACAATAATAATGGTTATTCTTACTCTGAATAACCTATGTTATGTCCTGCAGAGCAGGAAGAGTGAGCAGGTGCCACTTTCTAACCCCTCCTCAAGTACATTAGAGGTAAAGGCCAGGGCAGGTTCTCTGGAACTCACCTCACTTGTCAGTAAAATGGGGATGATACAATGGTAGCACTTGCCTTATAGCCCCGTTAAGATCAAATATTAGCATAATCCATTTCAACTGGTAATTTGAAGATGTCTAATGATTAAAAGCTACCATAGAGTAAAGCTATCAGCTCAATAAATGGCTAGTTTCCAAAAATTTCTAATTTTAAGTTTCTGAAGTTAAAGAATTAATGTGATGAAGGGGAGAGAAGGTTTTTTAAATGTGTTTTCTGTTCTTGGCTTCTTACTTTTGTGTCAACATTTTTTATTGTTAAATTTACAATGCACACAAAAATACATAAAAATTAATTTACAGTGTAAAGAATAATAATGAAGAGAGCCATCATGAATCTATTTTCCAGGTCAATAAATGGCTAGGATTAGTCATTTGCATGAAGGCTCAATAAATGGCTAGTTTCCAAAATTTTCTAACTTTAAGTTTCTGAAGTTAATTAACGTGATGAAGAGAAAAACGGGTTTTTGAAAATCATTGTTACTTTTCTATCTCACTCAACAGACTTTGAATTGCTTGAGAGTAGCAATTATGCTTTTTCAAGTTCATATATTCAGTACGTAACAGAACTTGCCATGTAATGGATGCTTAATAAATATATATGTTGCATTGATTCGAATTAAGTAGGGAAGGGAAGTAACATTGCTATAAAAAAGGAGAGAGTCAATGTGGCTGCCAGAAAATGCCACAGCTTTCCCCACTGTGTGGAGAAAAACAAAGCAGTGTTCTAAAGGCCAAATTTAATGGATTCCCAAGGTTATGCTACTGTGAAATTATACTCTGTGAGACAGGAATTAGAATCAGTCAATCCAAAATGTAAAATAGCATGGAAGATAAGGTGATAAAACATAGAATACTTTAAATGAATAGTCCAATTAGCCAAACACCAGGGAGAACTTAAATCAGAATGTAACTTTATATGAGCAGAGCAAGGAGCAACTACCAATACCAACAAGTAAAACGGACAAAAAAAAAAAAGAGCAGTAAAGCAATTATGTGGTAATATGCTATCTCATAGCAAACCTAATCACCAAAGAAATACCTGTAGACTAATGCACCAACACAATTCCTTTGTGGGATATTTAAAGATATATATTTGTGATTAAAATAATTCAAATCACCAGAAAGCAAAATGGATGAAAAAAATGTATATTGTCCATCTTCAAAGAATAATGTTTGTGTTAAATTATTCATGTTATAGGAGAATAAAGATCATGGCTGCTTAATTCTTTAGGTTAATAGTCACTGGTTTGAGGTTTCATCAAAATAAAATGGACATAGAAGAAACATATGACTTAATTGCTATCATTATTTCTAAAAATACTGAAGAAAACATATTTTGTTTTGAAATCTAAATCAGTAATATTGTTTCAGGTGGCATTAAAAAGTTTCATAATTTTTCATTAAAAATATGTTGTAATTATGCTACATATAACATTTTATAGCAAATTTTTTGAAATACTTTGTCTTCCTTTATAAATATATAGCTAAGAGGTTTAAATGGCAGGAGAATTATAAGGAAATACTCTTTATCCTCTAAAAAAGTACATTTTCAATTTTGTAACCAAGAAGTGAATGCAAAAAGCTCTGTTCCTTTTTGCTTTTTTTTTTATCATTCCAGAAATGATTGACTGTATATCAAAAGTAGATCTTCCAAGCTATTACATTTCACCATCTGGTTAACCTTATCAGTAAAGCACTAGAAAATAAACCTCACACATTAGAATTTCATCCACTCTGAAGAGTTATCTTGATCATAAAGACTTGCCCCAAACTGAGATAAATTATTATGGAGACCAGAACTGGGGCTACCTTAACTGTGCGATTGAATTCAGCTAGAACTGCACCGATCACAAACCCTAATGTGTGATGCCACTGGGAGTGGGGCCTGTGCATCACAGATGATGCCAGTCATTCGGCTCATGTTTACCCAACACAGCATAATCATTTACAACGTATCCAGATACAATGACATTTAGAATTTTCGGTTTTTTAACAGTGATTACGCTTGACCCACTGGGCATCTCAATGCTCTATCACACCTTTTATACACTTCTCCAATGTTTCTGGACCAAATCAGATTTCATGCAAAAAGTATCATGATCCTAAAATTATGATGGAACTGATTCCCCATAAGTAACAGCAAAAACTCATAAAAATGGTAGGATTGAACTCAGATTTAAGATGAGTAACCAAATCATTATCTACACTACAGTTCTAGGAAATACATGTTTCAACCTGAAGAATTTTTTTAAATGGTCCCATATTTTACTGGAATTAAATAGAAGCTAGCACCTGAGATTCCTTTTTCATCCTTGCCCCATAAGTGTAGGAAAGAAGGGGGATGTACAAGTGAGAAGTGGCACAAAGAAATTATTTGTGATCTAAAACATTCTGGAATTAATACACAAGAAGGAAAGGTGCAAATGTGCTAAATACTCATGTTGTTTACTTTGGTGAATGTAATTATTGTGGGTGTGGTTATAATTTTTCATAATTCAAAAACTACCTTACCATTTCTCCACCCACAATAAAAAATTACTTGGTGTTTGCCCATAAGAGTATTCCATGGAACTCCTATCACAGTTTTTCCTGTCATTCCCATAGAATGCCAAGAACTTCCAAAGCGCATTACCATGCAAATGTCTTGGGTGACTTTACTACACATTTATATTGCAAGGTAATCAATAAATTATTATTTCAATATTTATTGGAATCTCAGAATAAAAAAGAAGATAGATTACGCAAATTCATCTTCTGTGATTAATGGATGTTCCAGCAGAAGGCATACACTGATGGAGTAGGTCAGTATGCAGACTATATTACTGAATATTTCAGCCCGGGTTGTAAATATAGTATCTGTTTCTCTTAGGGACTGTCACACTGAGTGCAGTATAAAAGGCAATAAATTTCAACAGATTAATTAACTCTTTGGTTACTGGGGCTGTGTGTCACCTATCCTGGCACCTAATAAAAATTCCTTTAATGCCAAGACATAAAGAAGGGCCTCTTTGGAAATGAGTTATTAACAGCATTTCGTGAATAGATGGAGAAATTGTAGCCGAGCCATTTAAGTGTCATAAAGTGCAGCAAAGGCTGCTGGAGGCCTCTGAGGGACGCCAGGCAATACCATAACAATCAAATCTGAGATGGAAGAGGGATTGAGCTGTCCACTCAGAATTTTTATATTGTCAAAGAGCAGCGAGGAAATAATGTGATCAAGAAGTGAATTAACCTTGTGTGTGAAAGAAAGGGGATGATCTGATGGAAAAGGCAGTAAAGTAAAAATCACTCCATAATGCCTGCATTGCAGGCGAGTCATGAGGGGCTCCTAATGTCTGCAGGCTGTCAGAGGACGGACGCAGACCTCTAAGCACCATAAACCCATTACCTGCATTAGCCTGTAATTGGAATACATTTATTCATGCTTTCGTAGTTCTTCAGGGCCGGCATCTTGTATACCCACAGAGCATTAATTCCTATACGTGTTCTATCTTTGCGGACTCCTGCAAACAGCTAGATAGTCTTGGGTGGGAATTAACATTCAGCAAGGAAAGAGGAAAGTACTCTGTGTGTAGTACAAGATTCATATCCACCTTCCATTTCATACTATGTTTTAATTTAGTACCTTGACTGCTTGCCCTCAAATATTTCTGGATGCTTTCTGATAAATATCTAGCTCTCATAATTTTATGTTTCAGGACAAGAGTTCCAGCAAGCAGAAAATAATAAACATCAAATACCAACCAATTGTTTTTTACTAATGTTCAGAAAGCTATCATCCAAAATGTAAATTTCACTGTGTTACTTCAGGCTTCATCTCAATATATAACAGTTTTTATAAAGTTCTACACATAACTCAAGACATATGTAGAAATAATAATAAAATTTAAATCAATAATTTTTTCCTGAAGGCAGCACCTTTAGCCTAGGTTACGTAGTAGAACCCAAACCAGCAAATACTATAACGTAGGTACCTGGTACACAGATTACCTACCATGTACGAGGCACTGCTCTAAATGCTTTGCCTATGTTAACTTGGGTCACCTTGATGACAACCCTATGAGGTGGGTAGTTGTATTACTAACTTCATTTTATAAATTAGGGAAGTGGAGGTTATGTAAATTCCTCAAGGTCACACAGCTAATTTGAAACCCCAACAATCTAAGAGTCTGGATTTTTAACCACTTCACAAAACTGTCTCACCAAAAAGTGGACATCCTATGTATATTCCAATAAATAATTAATTCTAAAATTACATTTGGATGTGCATAAATGTGTGTGTTGTTCTTGGGAATTCTACACCTTCATCTTCGTTTCTTCATCTACACCTCCTACTTCGTTTCTCCTGCATTATCAATCATTTCCTTTTTTAAGGGAAAGTTCCATTAGCATATAGTTGTGCTTCAGGCTTTAGTGTCTTCTGGCTTTAGCCTCATTCTCCTTGACCCTACCTAGCCTGGTAGCTATCCTTGCCTCTTCATGGCAAACTTCTCTAGGGAGCTGTGTTTGCTGTCTTTACTTGCCCACCTCCCTCTTCAGCCTCTTGTGATTCAGCCTCCTTCTGCACCACTCCACAGAACTGCCGTGCCAAACCCAGAGGCCACTTTCGTGTCTTCATTTTGATCAACCTTTTGGCAAACAGGACACAATTAACCATTCCTTCCTTCTTAAAAACACCACCTTTATGGCTTCCAGGACAGCACTCTGCCCTCCCTCCTACCCCTACCTACCTGGATTTTCCTTGGCTGGCTCTCTTGTACCAGCTCTGAGATGCTGAGGTTCTTCAGAGTGTGGCGCCAGCCTCATTTTGCTGCCTCTCTCCCATGGCCACATAGTCAAATCAGTACTCCACATATCCAAACCCTCTCTTGGCTATGTTTACATTTTCATTTCCTCTTTTTACTCCAGATGTAAATGTCCAACTGTTCCCTGACTTCTTGATTTTGTCTTATAGACATCTTAGATTTAATACATATGAAATGGAACTTTTAATCTTCCCATACCACACACACACACAGAAAACAAACAAATAAACAAACAATGGATACCTACATTTCCATATGCTTAAGCCAGAAATGTAGGTATCCTATCCAAAGTCCCTGCTCTTTCCATCTCATTTGCCAGATATTGGTGTAAGGACAATATGTTACCCAGTTCTGGCCACCAAGAGTGAGGGAAAGATTTTCAGTATCTAAAAAGATGCCGAGGAGGAAATGCCAATTGTATTCAATATCAAGTTATAAGAAAACAATGAGTTTTTACCAATACTCTATTCCAACTCCCTCATATACAAATCTGTTAATTAAGCACATATAGTCATTGAATATCCCCTATACAGCAAGCACTGTATCAGACAGTGAGGATTAAACATATGACATGGTCATTGGTTTCTAAGAGCTCACAGCCCAGTAAAAGAGTAGGGTGGTGGGGAGAAGCACAAAACTGCAAACACACTGTGATTACTGCGCTAATAGAAGCAAACAGAAGTGAGTATAAGAGTTGCAGTGCCTCAAGAGGGAGAACTGTTAATCTACTTACCAAACAGGAGAATGGTGAAGGATTTTTAAGAAGATGCTACTTCTCACAGTCATAGAACTTGAGAGTGGCAGAACCTTGGTTCAAATTCAGATCTTTAGATTTCCAGGTAGTATTTATTTTGCTACACTGTCCCCTCACAATTTGATCAAAGATCATCAATATGTTCTCGCTTCGGCCGCACATATACTAAAATTGGAACTATACAGAGAAGATTAGCATGGCCCCTGCGCAAGGATGACACGCGAATTCGTGAAGCGTTCCATATTTTAAAAAAATAATAAAATAAATAAATAAATAAAAAGATCATTAATACTATAGCTATTTTATATATGTACAGGAATGAGATTTACTTTCAGGCATGCCTTGCTAAAAATTGCTTACTTCACAGAATGAATAAAGGCCTTTTAAACAGCTCTACCAAAAGCATTTAACACTCATGAACATGCATAGTATGATATACATATGCATGTATATGTAGTTTAACATAGAAGTTAATAGATATGCGCAGCTAGTGATAAGTGTTATCTCAAAACAAGTCCAATTCACTTTATTTACAATCACTTTGGTGCTGAAAAGCTTATAAACTAACCAACTGTCAGACTATGTTGTTACAAAACTCTTATCCCAGCAGGGTACTTAGATTGGAAGCAAGAATGAATGTTTTCATTATTGCCATCTCTCTTATTTAACAGAATGTGTTTCAGAGGGATCACCTTGCTTAAAGCAGGTAATTCAATACAAAACTGAGTTGGCTACTTAAATTGTCCAAATAGCCTATCCTCTCCAAATGTGTGCAAAGCAACAAAAACCTCTCATGTTACTTGTGATAAGAGGTAAAGTACTCCAGCATGCCAAATGTCAATTCCCAACAGATAGCTAAAGAAAAAATTTAGCATTGTAATAGATAATCCTTACTCTTTCCAGTAACTGAAAATACTGAGGCAATACATTGCTTTTAAAGGGATAGCGACACTCTACTCAGTCTTAGAACCAATAGCAATAATAATGGATAATAATTAGTGAATAATGCCACCCACACCACATTAATGAGAAGATGCAGCTTGTGTACAACTTTTGGTATTTTCAAAGCTCCTATCAAGAATGATTGTTAATATAAGAGGAAAATGCCATTTATAAAAAACAGAGTGGCCTTTAAGATCCTGGGCCCATTATTTCTTAAAGTGATGTGCGGGACGTCTCCCCAGAGTCAGGTATTCACCGAGGTTATACTCAGCAGCACACCCTTAGAAAAAGAGCTGGTAGCTAATGTTTAAGTGTATTGTGACACCAGATATGCTCATTCCCCAGTCCCTCTGCTCTTTATGCTGCCACAGATGTGAATGGAACTTCTGCTTTCTAATAAGCCTGAAAAATACCATTTTTATTCCATTACTTTGAACAAACATAAGACAAAAAAATGGGAGGAAAAAAGGAAAGAAAGAACACCGACTTCTTTATCAAAGCATGTTAAAATAAAATAAACCAAATGCTACAATTTTTCTCCAAGCTATGTTGGTCTTCAGCCTCACCCCCTCCTCCTGATTAATCTAATAGAATATTGCTACAAGATATCTTAAGTAATTTTCTTTTTCCATGTTACCTCTATCACAGATCATTTTAAATGTAAATGAATAAAAAATAGCCATTCTATTTCTAGAAGAATTTACTTTGCTGTTAAGACCTAAGTGACATTAAAATAATCACATACAGCCCAGCTGGCATGGCACAGTGGTTGAGCGTCAACCCTGAAACCAAGAGGTCATCGGTTCGATTCTGGTCAGGGCATATGCCCGGGTTGCAGGCTCAGTCCCTAGCAGGGGTTATGCAGGAGGCAGCTGATCGATGATTCTCTCTCATCATTGATGTTTCTAGCTCTCCTTCCCTCTTCCTTCCTCTCTAAAATCAATAAAAAAAATTTAAAAAACAATAATTATTATGATAATCATATACAATATAAACAAAAGAATTCTATATAATAAAAGGGTAATATGCAAATTGACCCTAACAGCAGAATGACTGGGAATGACTGGTCAATATGACACACACTGACCACCAGGGGGCAGATGCTCAATGCAGGAGCTGTCCCTTGGTGGTCAGTGCGCTCCCACAGGGGGAGCTTTGCTCAGCCACAAGCCAGGCTGATGACTGCCAGCACAGCGGTGGTGGTGGGAGCCTCTCCCGCCTCCTCAGCAGCACTAAGGATGTCCGACTGCAGCTTAGGTCTGCTCCCTGCTGGTGAGTGGACATCCCCCAAGGGTTATTAATTATCGTTATAGTTTTTTAGACTGCTTTTATGGCTTCTGGACTGTGAGTGGGCGCAGGCCAGACTGAGGGACCTCCCCACCCTGAGTGCACAAATATCGTGTAGTAAAATAAAACAAGCAAATCAATTTTTTTAATGGGCAAAATATTTGAGCAGATACTGATAGCCAGCAAGGAAGCAAGCTCTTCAGTCCAAAAACTGCAAGGAACTGGATTCTGCTAGCAACTGAATGAGCTTGAAGAAAGATCCCAAGCTTCAGACAATAGTCCTTGCCAACATTTTGATTTCAGCCTTGAAAAATCCTGAGCAGAAATCCCAGCCAACCCAAACCTAGACTTCTGATCTACAAAACTGTGAGCTGACACAAGGGTCTTGTTTCAAGCTGTTAAGTGTACAGTAATTTGTTTAGCTGTAATAGAGAACTAATATATATGGTAAAGCTATGATGAAAGAAGTATTGTAGAAATGTTAATATTCATCTCACAACAAGTTGTACAATGGGTTAAGTCAGGAGTAGCAGATGCTGTTGGTGTCTTGGCTTCCCCATTCTAGTATGCAACCATAGCACTGAGCAGGAAAAGCAGCCCCTGATAGCTGGGAGCTGCCCTGGCATTATCTACCTGGCCATGGTGTCCTGTTGAACATAAACAATGTCATAGAACACCAAAGACAAGACCACTCATGACCAGGATAGATTAGGACAAAAACAAGACCACTCAGTAATTGTGTCTGAAGTAAGACAGAAACAAGAACATTGTCGAAACTCCAAAAATGGCCAAACATGCCCCTGTCTGAGCTAATGGAGTGACAGCTACTTCCTTACCAATTACAAGTTTATCTTCTCTTTGTTCCTCCTTCCTTATGAAGATAATAACCAGTCAGAGAGAACTCTGTTTCCTGGCAATAGACACATTTCTGTTGGATTTCCGGGAGAAGTGCCCACTTCCTGGAACCCTCCCCCAAATCACCCGACTGGTGGTCCAAATTCTATAAGTCCTTCCTAATACTCCCTTTCTGAGATGCCTCCCAGGTCCCACCTAATATCATTCCCCCTCATTGCAATAGTCAGTAGCAGAGTGTTTTCATCCTCAAGCACGTTACTGCTGGCCCTTGCTTGGAGAGCACTGACAGTATCTTACTCCCTGTTCAGTGCTTTCTCTTGGCTTTGCTTGTTGGCATGGGGAGGACTGAAGTGACCACTGAGGTGTTACAGACCTAAAGAAAAGTCCTCATCCAATAGGAAGGAGTTGGAAGATAAGTATCCAAGTTTCCTCACTTCTTGAGGAAAACTTGGAGCTGTGTATTATACTGTCCCTCAGCAGTCCCCAGCGGGAAGGAGGCTCAGTTGACCGAAGTGGTAACCTGCTTGATATCACAGCCTTTATTGGTTTCCTTCCCCCCGCCAGCTCGCTCCCACTTCCCTACCAGTATTTCCAGGATCCACCTTGCAAACAAACAACTTTTATGCAAACCCTTGTCTTGGAACTGCTTCTGGGGAAACACAGCCTAACACAGTGGTAAGATTGGTGTCCAGAAGTCCAGTCAAGGGCAAGTGTACTGTAGTAACAGAATAATGCCCCTTCCCCAGCATGCTCATGTCCTAATCTTTGTGACCTGTGAATAAATTAAGTCACATGGCAAAGGGGAATTAAGGTTGCAGATAGCATTAAGGCTGCTAATTAACTGACCTTAAAATGGGGAGATTATTCTGCATTATCTGGGTGGACTCAATGCAATCACAAGGAGGTAGAAGAGTCAGTGTCAGCGGGATCTGTCAGTGTGAGACAACTGACCTCTGCTGGCTTAGATGGTGGAAGGAGACTGTAACACCAGGAATGTGGGTAACCTCTAGCACAGGGGTGGGAACGTCCAGCCTGTGGGCTATATGAGGCCGGAGCAATCATTTGATCTGCCCTGCCAAGGCATTGGGGGTGAGTTAATTGTTTGACCAAAGACAGCAGGCTAATTTTTAAGGTGATAATTTTGTATGGCTCACGAGTTATGTTATAAATATCCAAGTAGCCCTTGGCAGAAAAGAGGTTCCCCACCCTGCTCTAGATGCTGGAAAAGACAAGAATATAAACTCTCCCCTACAGTCTCCAGAAAGAAATTCAGCCCTTTGACAGTTTGAATTTAGTCCAATGAGACTCATTTTGAACCTCCAGAGAAAGACCAAAAAAAATTGTCTTTTAAGCCACTGAGTCTGTGGTAACATGTTACAACAGCAACAGGAAGCTAATCCAGCCACCTGTACACAAGATGGACCCAAGTGTACTAACAGTAAGTACAAGAGGAAGAAATAGAAGTAACAGATAATGAGAGTTTCATTGACAAAAATAAAGAAGTGAGGGGAAATATTGTTTAGTGAAAGAAACTGAGGTCAGGTTTAGGATAATCTCAAGGTTATATTACTATATCCATGTCTAGTGAGCAACTTGAAATATGAAACTAAAGCATAGGTGGGTGGAGAACTGTACAGGAATAAATATAGAAAACATAGTATGTGGCCTAAAGTTGAATGTATGCAAAAGATCAGGGATACAAAGACTGAAATATGTTTATTCTGAGGCCAGAGTAGGTCAAGAACAAGTGAGGAAGGAGAACTGAAGGTACAGTATTATAGAAGTCAGTTTCAAAATGAAGCTGGTTGCAGCCATGAAATAAAGAACAGCCTTCAGAAAAGGTTATGCAGGTTGAACAGTTAGTACCACATACCCTTCAAGAATTGCACTACCATAGAGGACAGTAGGAGGAAGACGTTTACCTTGAGCAAAACAGGAGTTACTCAATGTTCCACTCACTTGCACCTACAGCCCTGGTAGCAGTCTCAATTACTACCCAACCCCAAGCTGGCCACAGATTTTAGCCTCCTTTAAGTTCACCTGAAATAATTCACCTGCACAAAGGCATTAATGAGCAATGCAGATTTACCAAAGCTTTTCAGAAATCTGGAGTGGTAGAATTGCAACTTAGATACTTAATGGATAATTAATTAACTCCAATGAGATACCTGTGTTGTCCCTACAGCCTCTTCTAAGCCAACCTAACCTGATCATTCTCTTTTCTCTCTCCTTCCTCCATGCAGCTTTGATCCCTGCTCCTGGATTTTCTGTATTACTTTAAACTCCATTCCCCTCCAAATGTGCCATCAAAATTCATCAAAATGCTCTAAAACTGCACTGTCTAATATGCTAGGCAATAGTGCCACGTGCTTTTGGGTACCTGCAATGTGGCTCCTCAGAACTGAATAGCGCTGGAAGTTACCATTCACACTGGATTTTTAAAACTTTATGTATAATAAATTGTAATTTATTATAATTAATATAATTATTTATATTATATAATATAAATTTATATATATAAATCTTTAATATAATTAATAAAGGTCAATGGTATATAAATCTTTAATATAATTAATAAAGGTCAATGGTATTTCTAAAATAAAAAATAAATAAATAAATTGTTTTGTCTATATTGAGTTAAATAAAATATATGACTAAAATTCATTTTACTTGTTCCATTTCACCTTCTTAATGTAGCTAGCAGGAATTTTTAAACTGCATATGTAGTGTACATTATATTCCTATTGACAGCATTGTTCTAAGAAGTGAAAGGAACTTCGTGTTAAGAAGACTAATACTGAGTAGCATTCCACTGTATACATGCACCACATTCTTTTTCCAGTCATCTATTGAAGGACACTTCAGTTGTTTCCATGTTTTGGCCACCGTGAATAATGCCGCAATGAACATAGGGGTGTTTATATCTTTGTGAATAAATGTTTTCAAATTTTGGGGGTAGATAGCCATAAGAAAAAAATTAAATACTGTCATTTGCGACAAAAGGAGACCAATACTCCATAGAAAGCATTTTAGTAATAATTTTCCAAGATACTTACCAAATTCCTTCTTACAAACAAACAAACAAAAAGATTCTCAAAGAGATTCTCAAACCAGATGCTAAATGGCTTAAATACTTCTCCCTGTCATTACAAATGCTACCTCTTTTGTAGAATTTTCCGGACACAAATTATAGTGCTGGGAAAGAAAGAGAGTGGGGGCTGGTGTCCAAGTGGCCCAGCTCTGTGAACCTCTGTGCATTTGGGAGAGAGCAGAGCAGAGACTGTAGCCTGGAAGTCAACCAGTCTACAAGGGAGTTGAATCTATAGCCACAGCCCCATTAGCACTGTCTACCGCTCCCATCACATCCTGTAGCTAATTACCTTATCATTAACACCAATCACATTATAATTACTTGTGTAAATAATTGTCTCCACCACAAGAGTGTGAGCTTGGTGAGGGCAAGGATCCATATCTGCCTTATTCATTGACATCTCCAGTGCCCAGTAGCAGGTATAGCAAGTGAAAATTGAATTAATTAGATTTTCTGTTCACTTCATCCTAACCCACATATCTACCAATGAACTGCCTAACTTGAAAATGTTGTCTAAGTTATTTTTTATGACAGAAATAGAAAGAGGCAGCTGGTGATAATAATATGTAAATGAAATGAATGAAGTGTAATGATAGTAAATCATATTAATAAAAATAATAGCTAACATTTACCGAAGGCTCATCAGATGATAAGCATTGTGCTAACCATTTAATCCTTTTTCACTGAACCATCACAACAACCAGCCAGTTCAGTACTATTCTCATCCCCATTTTACACATAGGGAGGCTGAGACTTAGAAGATTGAAGTAATTTGCTCAAAGACATCCAACAAGCAAGTAGTGGTGTAAGGATTTAAATTTAGTCTTACTCTAGAACCTAACTCTTATTACTATGAAAGATGATTGCCCAGGACATAAGAATGTGAGAAACATGGAAAAGGCATCCAAAAGTGTCCTCCTACTGGAAGGCAGGAGCATTTATACATAGGTGCCCATCCCCCACTGGTGGATCACTGCCTGGAGATGTTCACTTCTCCAAACCATCTAAGCAGCAGCTGTGCGTGCGTGTGTGTGTGTGTGTGTGTGTGTGTGTGTGTGTGCGCGCGTGCAAGTACATGCATGTGTATGAGAGATGGGGTGCAATGAGCTCTTCAGGCTTCTGCAGCATCACAAAAGCAGAAAACAAAAACACATAATGCAAGCTTGAGACAATACACTGCAGCAGGAAGTGACTGGGTGAGATTGAGAAGATTCAGTCTCTAAAGAGGATTTAATATCCAAGGTTAAATAGAATAAGCTAGAGATCCGACTGCTGCCACCTGTCCTGAGGCTGTAGTTGATAGCTACCTTCTCATTCATCCACCATCCATTCTATATATATCTCACCCTTGGTCAGCACTACAACTGATTGATAGCCTATTGGGGTGACTGAGACAATGGCCTTGTTAGGCCATTGTTGCTGCAAATGCCTTTTCACCAATTTGAGCATGGAAACACCAAGAGACACTCCAGTGAATCCACTAGCTTTGTAGACATACATTCCCCTTGTCCCCACTAGGTGGAGCAGCATTCATAATACTCAGGGTCTACTATGAAGCAGGTCCTGCTAAGAAGCCAGGTTTCTTCTCCATCTTCTTGGCCACTAGTGTGAGGCATCTAAATGATCAAGTGGTACATATATTCATTGACTCCTATTATAGTCCACAGTAGAAGAGTTTTTTCCAAGATTTTCTCTAATTAGTAGAGAAATGAGAAGCACAAATTCTGCAATTGAGTCACTGGGAAGCATTGTGAGAGAGATCAATATTATTTCCACTTCTTGGCTCCCAAATTCATGTATTCTAGTTATTGGAAGCACAAGACCATATCTGTCAGCCTAGGTTTCTTTGCCTATAAATATTCAGACAATGACCTCTCAACCCTATTGGTGTATTGCTCCTGAGGAGACTTAATGTTCCCTAGACCATGCCATTGTCCTATTAGGCCAGCTGCCTCCAGATGATGCAATGTATAGTAGGACCAGTAGATCCCATGATCATGTGTCCATTGTCATACATCCTTTACCATAAAGCGGGTCTCAATCAGAGGCAATATGTCAAACAAATAAGTATTTGGAAGTTTATCAGACTAAAGTGCTGGCAGAGGCACTATGAACAGGACAGAGTCATATCAAGAGAGGTGTCAATTACACAAAGACAAATCACTGCTCTCTCCAGGAAAAGGGGGCTTTTATGTAATCAAGCAAGTGGCTTGCTCCTCCTTTTTTTGGATTTACCATCAATCTTTGCTGCTGACAGGCTGGACATTCTAAGAGGCAGTAGTTGCACCAGCTTTAGTAAGCAGGAGCGTTAGCTGCTTGGCCAGGCATATGCCCCTCCTTAACCTCATGGTTTTTCCATATATGAGCATATCAGCCAAGCACTGAAGCTGCTGAGAACAAAGGCTAACACACATTGGACAAGTCATCCTGTCTACTTGCTTACTGAGTGCCTCCCCTGCAGTAGGGCTTTACATAGGGCATAAAATGAGACACAAAGATTCAGGACCTTGTGCCCACTCCTGAGGTATATCCACATGCCTCTTCCCCAGAACTCCTTGTATCCAATCTGCCAATTTTATACCTACTTGTCCCCTGACCAAAGATATACACTATTCAGGAGGGAGAGGTGAGGCCATTTCTCACTCTATACCAAGTGAATATCAAGTGTCCACAGTTCTGTGCACTGGGGGCATTTCTCCCTAATGTCTTTTTAGAACCACCCCTGAATGGGGCAGCAGTAGAGCAGTAATTCATTTTCAGCACACACCAAGGTATTCAACCAACTGATCTTTGAATAAAGGTCCCTGTTGTAGTGGTTGTTGTTGTTTTCTCTTTCATTAATTAGTCACCGGGAAGGCCCTCCTGAGGCCATAGGTGTGAGCTGAGGGAGAGGCACTGGTGCAATACAAGTAGGTAATATGAGAGTCTAGCCCACTCTCTCACCTAATTTATTTTGCTGTCTAAACTTGCTCAGGCCTAGTCCTTAATGCACCGTTTTCTTCTTACAGCAGATTGCTGCTGCACCTGTCTGTCTTTATGACTCAATGGATCTGAATTTCACAACAGCTAGGTCATGATGGGCACCTGCAATTTCATAACCACTGGATGTCCAATGGTCAGCACCCAGTCTCTAGTAGACCCCAGAAGCATCATGGGAGCTTAAAGTTGAGCAGTTCTCAGCTACAAAAAGTGGGAGCCGGTCTTCTAATCTGCCAGTATTCACTGTAATTCTTCTATTGGGGTGTCCAGAGTTCCATTCAACAATATCCACCACAGATTCCTCGACCCGTTGAATCTACTGGGTCACACAAATCCAGTGGTAGAGTAAGCTGACAATCCAGTACAGCTTAAATCTTGCTCTGGGCCCCACTGAGCTGAAAGTTAAGTCACTTAATGAATGGAATGAAGCAGTGTGGTACATGTGGCTCCAAAATTAAGGGCCATCAAGTGCTGTATCTCTCTTTTTTGCAATAGGAGCTACAAAGTGCAGTAGCTTTTCCTTCACTAAAGGATGTAACCAATGCTTCTGTGCCTACATGACATCCTTTCAGTAAATCTCTGATTTAAGCCATAGTCTGGAGAACATTTTTATGGACACTCTGATCCACTTTTTACTGATAGTGTTTCAGCTCAAGCAGGCACTGCAAGTCTTTCTGCTTCCTGTCTTATGGTCTTCTTTGATACTACAGATGTCCTTTAGAAAGTACATTCAGGAAGTTTGAGTAACAGGCGCTGTGGAGAAATGTTTCAAACTCTAGTCCTTCAGGCTTTCAGTTCCTGAGGGTTTTATATAGGGCATATGTAATGAGCAGCTTCCTCCATATGAACCCTAATATGCCTTTGCGTTTTCTCTCTCTCCCTCTCCTTTTTGTTTACCTTCTGCTTCCTGGATGACTTTCCAAACAAACTACCTGCACACAACTTCTTGCCTCAAATTCTCACTTCAGGTAAAACGAAAAGAGGATGCCACAGACTCTCCCAAATCATTAGATGCTCCTAACTTTAGCAGGTTCTAAATCCTTATAGGTTTTATCTCTCCCTCTGTGGCACATGGGTATCTTTCTAGAGTATCCAGAACTTGTCTCTTTTTCTCTAGGTCAAATTAGTATGATGTCAATAATACAGAGGAGTTCATGACAAGAAAGAGTACTACAGGACTCAATGTTAACAGAGTGGGAAGGTTGTCCTAGCCCTAGGAAAAAGACAGTGAATGCCTACTGAAGTCATTTTCACAAAGCATAAAATTGTTCTGCTTTTGTTCTGCTTTACCAAACATTTGCTAGCTCAACAACTACATAACATGTATGAAATGCTATTTTTATCTATTTTAGTAAAAATACAACAACTGGCACAATCGCAGCTGCTATTGGAGCCACAACTTGTACAAAGTCTACCAACATACACCATTTTCCACCTAATTTTCCCAAGGGCTAAAAAGGTGAATTGAATGAGTATTTGATGGAGGTCATCATCTGTATATTTTTAAAGTCTTTGCTGGTAGTGCAATCTGCGTTTCTTCCTAGGATGCAAATGCTTCCAATGTACAGTCTTGGCCCAGGGAGAAGAGATGATTTCAGGAGCTTCAACTTGGCCCTTCCTACCATAAGAACTTTTATCACAGATGAGAGAGGGCTCTATCAGTTGCTAAGCATGTCAATACCAATTATACCTCAGGGAATCCATAGACCCATTGGACATGTTATGAAACAGATTTGGGGCAGAACTCCTTTTATCACCTGGCCTCCATTTTGAATGCTTCATATCATTCAATATCCATTTAGTCCTTGTATCAAACAGCCCTTGAATCTGGTAATTCATGTTGCATACTAGTATGCTTGTCCATGGGTAAATGGCTTTTGGTACCTTAGGGGATATATTGGGAACTCATTGTAGATAACTCATGGTGGCATTGCAAGATTCTTCCTCAAAGGTCAGGGTATGAGGTTACTTTTGTTAAGGCAATTAGTGTCAGCCTTCTGCTCACTAGTTCTTTTGTTTGCTTTCATGGTTATTCAAGGCAAACAATATTCTTAAGATACACATCTTTCTTACCCTTAGGAACACTTTGATTATAAGCCTGTGAACCAAGGCAACGTGGTTGCCACTCTGGCTTTGCTATTATTTTGGTAATTACATCCACCTTGCTTCTATTGGCCAAATGACATCACTGGGCTTCTGCTCCTCTAGAATTACATCACCCATGTTGTCCCTATTGGTTATTAGGGATCCTACATCCATGCATCTTCTACTTTAGCCTTGTTTTACAGAGGACACTAAGCTTCTCAGAGATGCCAACATCCTTCTCACCAGTGTATTCTGTGTTGCCTTATTGAAGGCAGCAGTGTCCACCAAGCCTTCCCAGGGAACATGGGCAGGTGTTGGGTTCTTTGTTCTCACATAACAAAAGCACCATCATTCTAAAAGCACCATCTCCCTGGGGCTTCTGATTCCTTCTTCAATATTATCAAGGTCATTTCACTATCCCTGCTTCATTTACGGTAGGCTTTCTGCATTCAAGCTTCAAGGAACTGTCTCAGCAGGGCATTGGGACTAGCTGTAGGTGTCCTCACCTCCTATTAAATTCTGAGCCATAGAGATTGCTCCTATGTCATTAAATCCTCCCTTATCCAGCCTGATATTCTGTTCCCTTTTCCTCTCTCCCCAAGTCCAATGGATTCACTCCTGGATTCTGGCATGTGGTCTCATAGTTGTTGTTAGTTGTTACCAGCTAGATTTAGTGATACTTCGTGTGACACAGCTATTTCCTCCCCAAAGTGGGCTGCACTTCCCCACTCAGGCTATATTGAGAGCCGACCCTAATTTTTGGTCTGGAGACAATAATTGGAGGTTGGAGCAGACCTTGAGGACAATCATGATCTTGTCAGGCACCTGTCTCTGATGAAGCTTTTTCATGGTGTTCAGGTGAGGGAAAGTTGTTCTCCCGATCAAATGGAAAGGATTGCTTCTACCATCCCAAGGGGCTCAAGGGGATTTAGAGGCTCATGGTTCCTAGTATTGCCCACACAGTTGTCCCCTTCCTAGAGCTCATGGTCCTTTTCTTCCCCTATCAGGGCCCT
This sequence comes from Myotis lucifugus, assembly GCF_000147115.1. NCBI lineage: Eukaryota > Metazoa > Chordata > Mammalia > Chiroptera > Vespertilionidae > Myotis > Myotis lucifugus. Next base: position 4,032,422 of record NW_005871155.1, read on the forward strand.
GACTTTAGCATAGAGATCTCCAAGGGTTACATTTAATCATCATTGCAGCCCTGCTACCCTTATAATTAAATCCTGAACTGATGGTTAGCAGTCTTTCCTGAGGCTGCAAGAGATGAAGGTCTCTTTAAATTCTGATATGGAGGCTTTCTAGCCCCTGCATTGAGTCCTGAGTTGATAGTTGGCTGATCAGGAAAGTTCAAAAGAAAAAATAGCCAGCTAATTTCCTCATTCTTGTAAGTACCATTGCCCCTTTCCCATTCACATGTCAGAACTACCATGCAGATTGTTTCATGTTCATCTTCTGGCCACCACAGGTAAGAGCCTTAGCCAATCCTGATGCCATAGCACACCAGGAAGTATTCCTGCTGTCGTCTGAGTGAGGAGTGACCTACTTTGAGACCGGGGAGGCTGCATTGAGGCTTTCTTCTTACACCAACTTTAGTGACGTGGTTTTTCCACAAATGCAAACTTAAGACAATTACTTCAGTGAAGTTAGATCATTTGGGTGGTGATCCTAGCGAGAAGCAGTGAGGAAAATGGGAAGAAAATATAAAAGATATGAGTGTATTATTAAAGTTGTTGCTGTGGGCAACCAGCACTCAGTTTCACCAGGACCACTTCACAAGCCCACAAATGGTCTTACAAAATTGTCTTGCTAAGGAAAATTAGCCCTTGGGAGGCAAGGTGAATTTTCACAGATGAGCTATTAGCAGTTTTCCTGTTTAAGTGTGCTTTTAGAGATCAGCATATTAGCAGTTCTATAGATTGGATTACTGCCTTGTTGAATGCCTCTGTTTATTTTGGTTGACTCTGCTTGGACTACCCTTTCTTCCCCTCTGTTCCCCATACCAAACCCTCAGCATCATTTAGGTTCTGCCTTCTAAAGGAAGCTTTCATAATCCACTCCAGTCAACATTTTACTACTTCTAATTTCCATTCTGCTGTCTTAGCACTCATTTGGCACTTAGTCATAGTCATTCATGAAGTATTTACTGAGTGGAGGCTATGCCCCAAGCACTCTGTTCTTGATGATGGTAGTATAGCTGTGAATAAATGAGAGAAAATTCCTGTTCTGTGGAACAAAATTGCAGCAGCACAAAAGATGTGGGGGAGCCCTAGCTGGTTTGACTCAGTGGATAGAGTGTCGGCCTGCAGACCAAAGGGTCCCGAGTTTCATTCCAGTCAAGGGCATGTACTTGGTTGCAGGCTCCATGGGCCCTGACCCTGGTCGAGGCTCATGCAGGAGGTTACCAATTGATGTGTTTCTCTCACATCAATGTTTCTCTCTGTCTTTACCTCTCTCTTCCACTCTCCCTAAAAATCAATGAAAAGATATCCTCCAGTGAGGATTAACAACAACAACAAAAGGTGTTGGAGAGACTGACAATAAATATACAGGAAGTGATCAAAACTGCTATGAAGACAAGTAAAGTGGGGTGAGGACACTTGCAGGGGTTAACTTTCCTAGAGAAGGAAGTCATGGAAGAACTGTCTGGTCAGTTACCTTTGAGCACTGGCCCGAAGAAAACGAGGAAGTATGTGTTGTGGACATCGGGGAGGGCAGCATTCTATGCAGAAGGAACAGTAAGTCCTGAGCACTGATGCTTAATATGCTTGGAGAGGGTTGGATGGCTTTTGAAGAGTAGCTGTGGATGTGGTCAATCCACATCAAGTTCTTTCTTAGAAGCCACAATAAGGGTTTTGAACTTTAATCTGAGTAATACCATAAGCCATAAAAGGTCTTTCAGCAGAAAAATGTATATTTGGTCACAGATTCTGAAAGGATCATTCCAGCTGCTGAATGGATTTGGATATAGAGAAATAAAGGGAAGTAGAAAGACCTGTTAGGTTACTGCAATCATGCATGCCTGAGTGGATGGTACCTTATGACACCTCTTGTAATGTAAATTGTTTTGTACCAACATTTACTTTTTTGTCATGTGTATCCATAACTCCTTTAGGGCAGGGAGCTCATACTTTTAAATGATGGATCGTGTATATGACCTATATACATGTCTATATAATACAGCTCAATAAATTATTTAAATGCCTAAGAGTAGTATGAAATCCACATTATTTGGTAACAGTATGGGATCACTGAAAGCCTTTGTCACTTACTATTTCTTTAAGAAATTTTTATTCTCCAAGCCTCAATTTCAATATTATAACATGCTTATAACACCTACCTAACCTAGTCTGTTGTAGGTGGCAGGAATGACACCAGGCATTAGACCACCGGGATCAGACCAAACCTGGGTTCAGCAACCTCAGTACTCCAGTTCTGGTTAGGAAAGAATTCAGAGCCAAGACTCAACTATAAGAGAACATTTATTTATAAAATCACAGAGGTGGAAGAAGTAACTCGTAAAAGAAATGAGCTTAGGAAACAAGTTATAGAAGCAGAGTTTGGGAATGAGGAAGCTAATGGTAACAAGCCTGGGGGTGGGGGGAGGGGAGGGAAAGACATGGATGGGCATGCTCCTAGAGGGAGAGCTCACTGGATCCTCCATCCTAAGGGTTTCAAGAGTGGAGATTTTAGGGGAGGTCCCAGGGGAAGATCTTAATAGAATATCCATCAGCTCTCCAGGTGTGTCCCTTCAGGGTCTAGGTCTCCACCGATTGATTGGTGGCACCAGGGCAGGGGGTCATTATCCAATGCAGGTCCTGAGGTCAACCTTGGTGTCCCTTGTCTGGTTTTGCTGCTTTTCTGGGACTAGAGCTGAATACAACTGAGGCCTAGATGTTATCCCTAGGGAGGAAAGGTCAGGGGGTCCAAACCAAATGACCAGCGATATGCTAGGGAAGGAAAGGTCACCCTGGCGGGGGAGGTCCCACCCAATAATTGTCCTTTGCTAGGCACCTGGGATTTTTGCCCTGGTGACCTTCTGAACCTGGCCCATGGTCCTTGCTCTGCTCCTGTCTAATTGCCTACTACAAGTCAATAAGGATTGAATGAAAATGCCTGGCCACACCCACCACTTACAATGGAAGATATCTGTGTTACTTCAACAGAAACCAAACCCCCAATACAAAACACACATGCTCTTTCTGTATAATGCCTGTGAGATTTTAAAAGCTTTACATAACTGACTGGATTCTAACATATATCAATCCAATTCATTCCTTTCTAGTTATCCAAAGCATGCACTTAAAAATGTTCCAGCTCTGTCCTAGCATCTTTGCCTTCGGTATCATTTTAGTGTTAACTAAAAACAACTTATCACCACTCCATCCCATCTTGGTTTTTCACATCATTACATCCCAGTAATTGTGGATGTAGCCCTAAACCCGAGGTAGATGTTTAGGAGTTTGATAGATGGTCAAGCTATGGAATCTACATTCTGAGCCGTAAGGGACGCTGTCAAAGCAATGCTGGCAACACTTCTGTTGTGTTGCAAGGACCGGGTTACGATAGCTCCAAGCTGAATTATAATGTCAGAGGCAACCCAAGTGTTACTTCAGTCCATTTACACCGGAAAGCAGGTGCAAGTCAGGTAAGAACAGGGAAGCAGAGAAAGGTACGTCGACTTTGCCTCATCTCATTAGGATCAAGTAGAGGAAAGAGGGAACCCCAAAGATTTCTAAATGCGGGTCATCTTTCTCCTCTTGGCCGCCTTCTCAAATTTCAATGCAGGGCCACTGACATGGGGTCTCCTCCCGCTTGGGCGCCCACGGGGCTGGAGAAGCCAGGGCGTCCCAGGCCCCTGCTAGCAGGAGGCTGCAGAAGCTGAGGCTTGCACCCAGGAACAAGCGGAGCACACTTGACCCCACTGGCGGTCGCCGCCCCTAGGCCATGTTTAGTGGGTAAGGAGCGCTGTCCTCGCACGGTAGGGCCCTCCTCGGCTGCACGCTTCCCGCGCCCCGGAGGAGAGAGAGCATGCGCAAGAGGTAGCCCGGCGCGGCGGCCAGAGGCCAACCGGGAGGCGGGGCCGTAGGACTGCGCACGCGCGCCGAGACACATAGGCGGAAGTGGCGCGCGGGCGCCGGCACCGCGAGGACCTTTGCGTGGAGGCGGCAACCTGGCGGACAGTGCCAGATTAGTCCGAGAGGAGGAGAAGCCGGAGGTGATGGCGGCGGACGTGGGGAGGGGGAGACGCTCGTCTGGCTGGCGCCACCCAGTCTGGGGTCACCTGGAAGGCTCCGGAGGGGACGTGCCGCAGGGGCCTGGCGTCCTATTTGGGACCCGACCGCCCCGCCCCCCTGGCCCCCGAGAACCTCCCCTCATCCCTCAGGAACCTGCGGGGAGAGGCTGAGGCTGGCAGGGAGAGCGGGTCACTTCCTCCTGTGCAGCCCGGAAACCCGGTGTCACGGTTTCTCGGGAGGAGCGCTGCTCTTGGCCCCATTCCGCCCTCCCTCCTGCCCGGTCCCTGGGTCGCAGGCCTGCGGCCACGCACAGGGGCCCCTGGAGAAAGACCGGTCCCCCGGGGTCCGAGCCCGCATCTTAGTTGGGAGCTTCTTCCGGGTTCCGCGCCCAAGAGGGGGCCCCGCTGGCCTTTTGGTTTGCAGGGCAAGGTGATGGTTCTTACAGGTTATTAAGTGCGGGTCTTCAGCCTCCCCTGGAAGCTACGCCGATCCTCCCGTCCCTGCAGCTCAGTTCTCTCCCCAACCGTTTTATTTTTCTTTTAAATATGGAACGAAGGCCGGAAGATTTGGTGTGCTAAGAGGGCTTTGATTTTTTAGCGTTGGACATATTCAGGAGGATAGCAGATGTCGAGAATTGTTTGTTGGAAAAACTTTCTAAGTGAATTGAGGTAGTTTGTGACTTGGAAGAGAAAGAGATAGCAGCATTTGAAAATAATTTACATAAGTGTGTTTTATACTTAATATATATATGAAATTATATGTATGTACATATATATATATACACCCTAAGTTTAGTCTTATCGCTTGGAAAAGAAGAGTAACCTTCAAAAGGTACCACACGGTTTCTTAAACTTTGTATAATGAGGTGTGTACAAAGAATTGGATAGCATTTATTATTCTCTGTTTTATAATCATTCCCCATAGGTCATGATTAATATCTAGAAACCACTTAATCTAACTATAATAGTAAGATCCTTTTATTTGTAGTAATGAGTGTGACAAAATAGAGAATCAAGCTTACTTCAGGTTACTTACACTGAAATGGCTTAATTTCCTCATATTTTACCCTTTTGTTGTGGGAGACCTTTCAAAGGTTGGAAAAGACTGGATTAAGAAATTTGCTGAAATACTTTTGACTGCAGTAGGTCATTGTAAATCAACATTATCACCAGTTACTTATAACTTTTTAAATTTACTATGTGCTAGAAATACTGCTTTTTTATTCGGTTTTAGCTGTTATTTATGCCTTCAAGTAACTAAAATTAAATATCTGGGTTGTCTTTAGTAAGAGACCTCAGGCAGTATGTTTTTTGTACTTAGTTTCAAGAGTTACTGTAAACTTATAAAGCAAAGCAAAATGTCGACTATTTAGTTTGAAATGTTAACCAGTGTTAACTTTATGCTTGATTTTTTTTTTTTTCCTGCACCACAAGGACATTGGCCTAATTTTTTTAGATGTCAATTTGTAATGTCATTAATGTCTGAAATGGAAGGGATATGACAAACATTTAAGATCACAATTATTGGGTTTCAGAGCTCACAGGGTCTTCCTTCATCAGTCACATGATCTGACCAATGATGTTCTGATTAATAAAACTGCATTCTAAATGCAAAGCTTTAAAAGGCAGGTTTTCTAATGCTGGTGCCTCAAGTAAGCAACAGAAGTGAATTTATCTTCATGTTCATTTTAGATGCTCTGTGGAAATTTTCAGTATGGATATTAATATTTTGGCACAAATGTCCAAGAAGTAACAGTGCTACAGGGATTTATGCGTGTCTCGTATAGGTCTGTGGCTCATAAGATTGCCAGTAGGTGTGTTGAAGTGACAAAGTATTAGAAAGAAGAAGAATACTATTGATATAGAATACTATGCAAATCAGAGTTTATTCTTATCTTATTGATCATTAATTATTGTATTAATTTTCCATACCATCAACTGTAGACCTACTTTAGCCCCACCATGTATAAATCCAAAGAAAATCGACAGTCATCTATGGAGCCTTCATGATTTTTTTTTTTACATGCTAACAAAAATTGTGTGTTTCTCAGCTTTTTGCAATCCCAAAGACTTTTTTTTTCCCAAAGACTTTTTTCTCTTGTTTTTAAACAGCTTTATTGAGGTATAATTGATATATATTTAAAAACAACCTGCACATTTAATATATACAATTTGATGAATTTGGATATATGCATATGCCTGTGATACTATCACCATAATCAAAGTAGTAAACATATCTATCACCTCCAAAAGTTTATTTCCCCTTCTGTGTGTTTGTATGATTAAGAACGCTTGACATGAGATCTATCCTTTTAACAAATGTTAAGTGCACAACATCTTGTTTTTAACTATAGGCACTATATTGTATAACAGATCTCTAGAATTTACTCATTTTGTTTAACTAAAACTTTACAACCATTGAACAACACCTCCCTAAAGACTTTTAAAATTATTTTCTCCAAAGAAAGAAAACTTTTTTTTTTTTACCTAAGAGATGCTATTGCTAAAGTATATCCTCCTTTCTGTAGTTTCTGATAAATCTAGCTTTTTAAGTCACTTACAGTTGTTTGACTTTATTTTAAAATGCCATTAGCAAATATATTGTCTTAGTATATGAGAAGCATCAGTTGTTCTTTACTCTTCTGCAAATAAGAATTGACATTAATGTGAAGATTCATGCATAAACTCATGGGCTTTAAAAATTATATTCTACATATAAAAACATAAAGGTGTGTTTACTTCTTTGATGAAATAAATATGAGATTAGCGTTTGGAAATGAGAATGGTATATGTTTAATTTAATGACATATTGGTCTTTATTAGGTGAAGATAAATTGGAGAGTCGACATGTTTTTGGTTGATTGGAAAATTGAATAGGGGAATTAATATATTAATATCCAGAGACTATGAGATTTATCTGTATAATTTTAAAGTGTGACTTGAAATATTATTTGGAGCATAGTACTTTATGATCCAAATGTTTTGCTTACATGGCCTATTTCCTTCTTTAGGACTTAGCTCAGCAAGCAAAAGAAAAACTGAACAAAGGAGAGGAAACCAACAAAGATACCTTTGGAAAATCTGAATGTGGCAAAATAAGAACAATGGATCTCAAGTTCAACAACTCCAGGAAATATATTTCTATAACTGTCCCGTCCAAAACCCAAACAATGTCACCACATATCAAGTCAATAGATGACATTGTAGTGCTTGGCATAAATCTTAGCAGATTTAACAAACTTACTCAATTTTTCATATGCGTTGCTGGAGTTTTTGTATTTTACCTCATTTATGGATATTTACAGGTAAAAATTAGTTATTTGTTTATGGTAATTATAACAAGTATGGTCAATAAGAGCACTTAAGAGTTTTGTTCAAGATATTTTCCTTTATAAGTTACTGGTTTATTCACAAATTTGAAGTTTTCAGTATAGTAGTAGAAGAGGGCCTCTTAAAAGTAAATCTGCTTCATCAGAGGTCACGGTTTCAGAATTCAATATTTTAAGAGGGAAAGAGAGCAAAGACAATCTTAAGAAATTAAAAGTATGAAAAAATTAAAATATTTAACAAAATATAGATAATGTAAGCATGTATTTGTTTTTAAAAGTGAATAATTCAAGTATTGATTGGTTTCTGGAACATAATTCTCCATTAAAATTTAATGATAGCACAAAAGCTGTATTCCAGTTCATTCTTCATTCTTGGAGCTTAATAATAGCAGGTCAATTTTGAAAAAAAGCTTACATAGATGTTTTATATTTTTCCGAGGGTATCTCTTTGATTCTGTGATCATTGAATCCTTTTGTTTTTTTTTGAAACACCTATTGTATTTTCATTCTTGTTAGTTTCTTTTTCTATTCTAACTTTGGCAGAACCTTATTTTTTTACCTGTGCCAAACATTTCTAACATTCCACAGTTTGTCTCACATTTGCATTGTGTTATGGCATAGGTATATACATTTAACCAGCAGTAAATTCCTGACCTTCAAAGACTTGGGTTGGATGGGAGGATCTAGGCTAGTGTAAACAGAATTTTGAAATGGACTAATATTATTAATGGTCAGTTCATTAGTATTTTCAGCCATTACCAACTTTGCTTTTTATGCAACTCCCCAACATGAGAGAACCCTTTATAATTCAAGAAAAGGAGGGTGATGTGTTTTTTTCAAACACAGATATTTCTGGCATGCTGTATTAATCACAAAGAGCTTAATCATTATACTCTGACATTGTCTTAAAGATAAAATATAAATAAAGGTGATTTGTGACTATTCCTTAGCTTATAAAAATGCTTTGAAGAGTATTAGTGTAAAACAAAAACATGAATTAAAATCTTAATTTTTATAATAACTGATTTTGCCACTACAAAATGCTATAAAAATTCAGATATCACAGTGAAGAACAATAAAAAATAGTAAATTTTATCAAATAAAAGCTAGAATTCTTGCTGAAAACATTTTTTTTAAAAAAATATCATTCTTACCAAATAACTTGGGAGCGAAGTTAGTCATTGCAAAGGAAAATGAATTAGAAATTTACTGTACAAATTCCATTATATATTAACAATCAGAGACTTTATAGCTAATGTGCAGTTTCTTTTAAAATTAGATAAATTGCTATAAATAGTTTGTAACACCATTATTGTGAAATTGGCGTTGTTACTAAATGACACAATTGCATATTAAAATAGTTTAAAGAAAATGGTTGGAGTTTTGTACTGAAGTTAGCTATATATTTATATAATCTGAATGCCAAAATACTTAATAAAGCTATTTTCATGTTTTATAGTTCATAAACCAGAAAAATCCTAAATACTTTGCAGACTTACTTAACATGAAATCTAAATTTGAGGAATTATGCTGTATCCTAAATGTACAAAGTCTAGTTCAGAGTCTGTTTAGAAGCTATGTTTAGTTTTTCTTTGAAAGAAAATTTATACATAAATCTTATCTTTTTAAAATTTATTTAAAATACAGTTGAAACATATATTTGTGGGGGAAATCTGATATAGTAAAATAACTATTAGAACACCTCTTAATGACTTTTTAAGAATGTCTTTTAAAAAATTAATGCAAATAATACTTTATGGTACAACATTATGTTTAGGCAAAATAACCATTTCCTCACAAGAAGTTTTATATAATCTGTGGCACAAATATTCAAAAATTAACATTAAATTGATTTGAGCCCTAACTGGTTTGGCTCAGTGGATAGAGCGTCAGCCTGTGGACTCAAGGGTCCCAGGTTCGATTCCGGTCAAGGGCATGTACCTTGGTTGCGGGCACATCCCCAGTAGGGGGTGTGCAAGAGGCATCTGATCGATGTTTCTCTCTCATCGATGTTTCTAACTCTCTATCCCTCTCCCTTCCTCTCTGTAAAAAAAATCAATAAAATATATTTTAAATAAATAAATAGATAAATTGATTTGAACTGATTATAGTTTTATAGAAAAACAGACCTGAGATAATAGACTTCTAATGAAATATGCTTTTTAAATAGTAAATGAGCTCTTGAATCAGGTACCTTTCTCACTTTGGGGGCAACTCTTCTAATTTTGGTCTTTTAAAAAAGAGAAAGAAAAGGCCCTGGCCGGGTAGCTCAGTTGGTTAGAGCATTGTCCCAATATGCCAAGGTTGTGAGTTTGATCCCTGGTGAGGATTTGGAGTCAGGTTAGCCAATGAATGCATAAATAAGTGAAATAAGAAATCCATGTTCTCTCTTTCCCTTCCTCTCTCTCGCTGTGAAATCAGTAAATTTAACAAGAGAAAGAGAGAAAAGCATACAATACTGTTACTTCATTGCTATCCCTAACCCTTTTAATTTTTCTCCTGGTTTTCATACCTGGACATCTAGTGTCAGTTCTTTGGAAAGGCCTCCTAACTTCTCTAGTTGTACCTCTGAGAAGTGTCGTGATTTGAGTGTTTTTTAATAAATGTGTTTATTGGAATTTATTGTGAGGAAATTGGTTCTTTGAACTTAACAGTATTCATGTATCTTTTGACAGGAATTAATATTTTCAGTGGAGGGTTTTAAGCCCTATGGCTGGTACCTTACATTAGTACAGTTTGCATTTTACTCCATATTTGGCCTAATAGAACTTCAGCTTATTCAGGACAAAAGAAGAAGGTATGTGGTTTGTTTTTATTTTTTGACAAGTTCACTAGTTGTAGTTAAATTTTGTTTTTTAGTCATTACAGAGTGTAATACATGAAATAAATGTAATAAAACATCTAATACCCAAGCATTTTTAGCAGTTTAATCAACTTATTAAAAATATTAAATATGATATTTTCGTACATATATTTTGAAATGAGAAAGTATTCATATGTACATGTGTGTTTTTATAAATCTCACTGACATAGGTGTGATTACTGAAAGATTTACAGTGCTACTACATCAGAGTGGTAAATTGAAATACCAATACCTGTTTTTGTAGTGGTTTTTAGTGCTACTACATCAGAGTGGTAAATTGAAATACCAATACCTGTTTTTGTAGTGGTTTTTAAAATGTATAGTTAGGTTTTGTTTTGTGAGATATATTTCACTTAACATTGTCATACTTGTAATGTCCAGTGGCTGAAATTGCATTCTTAGACATCAGAGAAATTTCATCATATTCCTTTTCATCAAAACCAAAGGAGCTTGTTTCACAATATGGGTTGTTTGTTTGTTTGTTTTGTTTTTGTTAATCCTCACCTGAGGATATTTTTCCATTGATTTTTAGGGAGAGTGGAAAAGAGAAGAAAAGACAGAGAGAAACATTGATGTGAGAGAAACACATCGATTGGTTGCCTCCTGCATGAGCCCCACCAGGGCCCAGGCCAGGGAGGAGCCTGCAACCAAGGTACATGCCCTTAACCGGGAGCCCAGGATCCTTTGGTCCACAGGCCGATGCTCTATCCACTGAGCCAAACCGGCTAGGGCTGACAATATGTTTTAAATGGGCCATCTGGATTGTGGAAACATCTCCATATATTTTAATGGCATATAGAACAATATACAGTAAAACCTTGCCTCTGATTATAATTAGAAGGTGGTAAGGAAATTGAATATGTTTTTGGTAAGTGTGGTTATTCTAACATATCAGAGCCTAATATGTAAATATTTCACATATATATTAGGCAGTTTAAAATGTAATAAGGCACTCTGATACTGTACTGGTATTTTGTCTCATTGATACAAATGTTTAATCCTTCAGTGAAAATAGAAAATTTTCACAGCTTTTTTCTTTCATAAATGTTTTTGATGTTTATATGGAGATAACTATAAAATTTTAAATATTTTAATTTGTATCTTCAGTATTTCTTCATGGGTCTAATTTTACCTCTCAATCTCTCTATATTGCCAATAAATTATTATAGCAGTGATATTAAAAATGTTTGAATGAGGATAACTTCTTCACTATTTTCATGCTCTGAAACTCTAAGATTTAGCCATAGCTGATAGAATAGAAAATAATTAAATACATATGTCAAGACTAATACATAAGGAACCCTCATGATTCATTACCTATTGCAAACTGCTGGACTACTGTTGCTTCTAAAGTAAAAGAATCTAATACTGTCTCTATTAAATGAAAAACGACGAAGAAACGCATCTCCTCAATGTTAAATTTTAAAAAGGTACACCTCCTTCTCAGCTACCCAAATGAGATGGAGAGTGAGCCCGAAGCCATGTTTATCCCAACCATTAAACCACATGATCATACATATTTAAAGGTAACGTCATTTGTTTGATTTAAACAAAGTGAAGGGATTTGATAGAATCGATGTATAATAAATACAATTATGAATTGAAACCTTTTTATTCTACAGCCCATGAACTTTTTATAAAAAGTCTTTGGAGGTCTGTTACAGTGAAAGTGCACCTAATCTCATATTTCTGAATTCATTTCTGAGAATAATTCATCTCTGAATTTATTTAGCACGTTAAGCACCATGTCAGTCACTGGTGACTGACACTATACTTTCCATCCAAGCCACGTCAGTCACTGTTGACTGACGATATACAGTTTAAAATCGTATATTCTTCTATTAATAAATTTTAAATAATTTGGAGATCTTAAAAGATCTTAAATATTACTTGTTACCAAAAAAAAACTTAATGAATATTATTAAAACACTGTATACACAAAAATGGTTGTCCTGTGCAGGTTTCACAGAATGTTATAACTTGTTTTGTCAACTTTCTGGCAATATCTAATCCAAATCATGCTGCATTATCTTCGTAGCATTTTTTACAATATCTTCTAACTTTAGACACTTTTCCAGTTTTTTGTTGCAGTTTGTGATGAGATATTTGAGGTATATTTACAGTACTGCTACTTGGAATTTCTTCATCCCGACAATTTGTTAGATGGACAGCTAATTTCTTCCGAAATTCTGTGATACTCATATTCTTCTTGCTAATATTTTTAAATAAGATATGAGCATTGAGAACAGCAATATTTAATAGGAGCTCAAAGGCTAGCTTTTTATACCATTTCATGGGTTTTCGTAATTTGATCAGATACATCAACTGCTGCTTTTCCTGCATTATAATCCACAACAATTTTTGGTTTCAAGTAGTGACCTGTTCTATTTTCAACATTCACCATCTCTGATGTATGTTTTGTTGAAAGAAGTAAGATGTTCCGCTTATCTTTCCATTTTAAACTGGTTATTCCTTTTTTATTCTCTTTTGCTATAATTTCTCCCCGTTTTAGTTTCTTTGACGTTACTTCATGAGGATTTCCCCGTCGACTTGAACATAATGTTCCTACTAAATGAGTATTATTATCGAGTAATTTATATTCTAAATCTAAACTCGTGTACTAGTTGTCTGTGTACAACATGTGTCCCTTATTGAATACATCTCTACAAAGAGACATTACAACATTAGTTGGTGCCATATTTTCTTTTTCTAAACTTTTCCCTGCATATACATGAAAAGCATACGTGTACCCAGATCCGCAGGACAACTTAAATAATTTAATACCATATTTGTGGTGTTTTTGTTTTAAATATTGCCTAAATATTATGCGGCCACGAAATGGAATCAAAGATTCATCGATACATATAGCTTCAGATGGATCATACTATTTTTCGAAATTTATTTCCATGTTATCTATTAGTTGTTTTATTTTGCATAAACGATTGGAAACATCTGTCTCCCTATTGTCTGAAAAATGCAGCATTCGTAATAATATTTCAAATCTATTTCTTGACATTTTTTTCGGGAAAGTTTGCATATATGCAGGATCATGGGACCAATATAAATGTAAAGGTGGTAGTCTAGTCCCATCCATAGAATCAACCCAAAAAATCTTTTCATTTCATTTTTGTTTGTCACAGTCTACCTACACAAACGCTGCAAGTTTTCAACCCCTAGTTTTTGCGGCACATACAAGTTCGTTTGGCGACATCCTCAAACAATTCATTAGGCACAAACAGTTCATAAGAATTCTCTACTGTTGCACATGACTTTACATTCAAGTCTTCAATCCTAAAGCCAGACAGATAGGTGAAAGGCATAATTCTTGGTTGATTACCTCTCAGATCATGCCGTTCTTCAAAATCCTCATCCTCATCCTCTGATGACGAAAAAAGAACGACTCTATGACGTTTTTTAGGAAAACTAGTTTCACTTGAATCACTTTCACATGCTGCTTCTACTGACATTGTCACTGTTATGGATAAAGAAAAATTTTTTAAACTGCACTGGAACACAAACCACAGACAGCTGACTGAAGAGAAAGCATTTCTAAAAGAATACAGAGTACAGATTGCGATAAATACAAGAAATATATCTGAAAATATACGTGCAGTCTTATCGAACCTTACACAGATCTCCGGCCGCCAGCATATCAGTGAAATCGGATATCGCGGGCTAAATGGAAAGGAAGACAAAACAGGCGTGGCGCTTAACGTGTTAAGTGGCACTGCTCTATAGACCTTTGCTTAGTTTTTGTCTATTTTTATGAATACCAGTGTACCTGAAAGAATAGAGGATTTGGAGTCAGAAAACAGGGCTTTGAGTCTTGCACTGCCTCTAATCAGCTCCGTCAAGAGCTCAGGGAAGTTTCTTAATTTTTCTCTGTTTCATTTTGAGAATCAAATGTGGTACATGTGTGGTGAAGCACATGGTAAAGTATAATACCCTAAATATACCACTTCTTATTTTGCAACAAAGATTACCTTGCAACTTTATTACTTTAAGTTACAATTTTCCCACCATATCTAAGGAAGTATGCAATTACGATGTTAAATAAAAACAGAAACAAGGAGAATCCCACAGGCAAGATGATGAACTCGAATTTCCTCATTTACCAATGAGAAAACAGACCTACAGGGATGCTGGGATTTTCATGAGTTCATATAGCAAGTTGCTCTTAGAATTGGGCCTTTTGAATTTAGGTTTTTTGAGTTTCAGGCTGGGTTTTTTTTCTACCTGTTCTGTGCTGCTTTTCTAATCATTCCTTGTGATTTTTCTGGCTGGAATTTTTTATTTTCTGGCCATTGTTTGACTAACGTGATGTCTATCCTTACCGAGAGAAGCAGAGCTGTCCTGCTTCCCTGATGGTATGCACTGGGGATTAAACCCCACGAACAGAGTAAAAATCAGTGTTCATGTACACTGATGCATACGGGCATGCCAAATTATTTCCATGTGGACTTTAAATGTTGACCACTGTATTAGTAGTTAAGTAGGAAAAGGCCTCAAAATTGAAATGTAAGTGGAAATGATGCATTCTAATTGAATTTCTCCAGTAAATTATTTTGCCTTACATCTAGCCATATTAAAATATGAAAGAATTTTGTTCCCTTGATTTAAACATGAACACAAATCCCAAAATAGAAACTAGATCTAAGGAGGCAGCATAATGTAATTATGTGAACAGTGCTTCCTGTGTTAGTCACACCAATGTACAAGAGTATTATTTTAGACCATTAAATATCTACTCAAAGTGAGCATATGCTCACAGTGATAGCTCAAAATTCTGAAGATGCCAAATTAAGAATTTTCTTTAGAAAATCCAGATAGAATTCAAAGTAGAAGATTTGGGAACATAACAAGAGAGATTCCTCATCAGAAAGTTGGTTGTTTTAATATTTTACAACATACAGACAGAAATAAATCATAAGTTATTATAGTAATAAATATTATGTCCAGAGTTTTAAACATGTAATTTTTTTAGAGAAATTCTGCTCGGGTTACTCTAGCAGAATGGGTGGATGTACTTTTCCTAATGCTAGATGGAAACATTAAGAAACAGAACAATTTAGAAGTTATAAATTAATTAAGGTGCCTTTTACTATTATAAAGGCCAAAATTTATTTTTTTCTAAATTTAGTCAAGATAGTTTTTATACCTTATACCTACAGTAAGAATGTAAGTGGCTCTCTAATATACCACTTTTTCACACAGTTGGGAGTTCTCAATTAAGATTGATTAAATAAGGGTGAATCATTATTTTTAGTGATATTCTTTTATATAATAAACAATGTTATAACTTAACCAATATTTCTAAAAGTACTAAACAGAAATAAAAAGAGTAAGTAGACATTTACACATTGTAAACACATTATCTAACAAGTATGAATTGGATCCCAAAATGAAGATTTTAAAAATTGTCTTTTACAGAATACCAGGAAAAACCTACATGATAATAGCTTTTCTTACTGTGGGTACTATGGGGTTATCAAATACTTCCTTGGGCTACCTGAATTATCCAACCCAAGTCATCTTCAAGTGCTGCAAGTTGATTCCTGTAATGCTAGGAGGAGTTTTTATTCAAGGTATAGTAATGATGTATTTTCATCCTGTTTGAAACTAGTAGGCTATGTTATAGCATCTAGCATTAGGAAAAATATTAAACTTTGGTCAATTTAATGAACATTCTAGATATAACAATTCTGAGTGATATCACAAAATAAGGTATTATAAAAATACTAAAACTTGTGATCTACCTTAGTATCTGAAATCAATAATTTGGACTTATAATAAAAGTAGTACTTTGTTTTATTCTTTTAGTCTGGAGTCTACTTACATTTCAAGAAATACTATATTCACATATTAAAAGTATAGCTCAGAAGCACCTAAGTACCTGGAAAGCTCCTTTTTTCAATTCTTCCAGTCCTGTACTCTTCAGGGCTCTGTCTCTACCTCCTTATACAAATGGGCTGTTCTCATGTTGAAGTAAAGCTTAACCGAAGCAGAACTGCTGTTTTACCAATTCTGCTGGCTTCTTGATTTCCTAGAGCCCCAATCAAGTTACAAGCTCTTTGGAAATAGCAGTAAAAAAGGAGGCAATCAAAGCAAGAAGCAGCAGAACAAGTTGTTCATATCACTGTCATGAGGAATGCTCATGTGTTGATAATCAAGTGTTTCTGTGTCACCAAGTGTTTCTGTATCACCAACATCCTTATACAACCTGACTTCATTTTATCCATTAGATGTCTTCCCAAAAATCCCCTTTAATGAAAGCATGTCTGTCAACTACTTTGCATATAATTTCAGGATAACTATTCACACAGGAAAAAACAATGATCTCAGTCCCTATTAAAAACCACATTTAATGTCATAACTAACTGAGCATGTATGATATTTCCTTACATTCCTTCCAAGAAGTTACTACATGGTTTTGTTATTTAAATGTGGCTATATTAAAATAAGTTAATACTCACTTACCTAGTAGTTATTTGATTATGGTATTTGTAAACTTAAACAGTAATATAGCCTGAATAATTACTCTGGTTACTTTGTAAATTTGTAAACTAGAAGAAAATTCATAGCTGTATATTATACATAAGGAAAAGGAGGCATTAATTTTCATAAACGTTTTAAATGTTCATATTTACTCACTACCATAACAGATAATATAGACTTTGATATCTAAAACATCAGTGCTCGCTGATCATATAATTTTCAGAAGATCTGTGACTCTCTCATGCCTTGACCTCAGTGTTCTTCATATATGTTTGACATTAGATAGAAAAAGACTCCTGACCTCCTTGGTTAAACACATAGATCTAAAACTGCTGAGTGGGTCTTTCCATTCTGAAGTTGACTTATATTTCTATCACACAGGCAAGCGTTACAATGTTGCAGATGTGTCTGCTGCGGTGTGTATGAGCCTTGGCCTGATATGGTTTACACTTGCTGACAGCACAATTGCACCCAATTTTAACCTGACAGGTAAGGAATTTTTTTGTCTTCCTAGATTTTGTAGGCAGTTCGATTTACAGTAAGAATTTTTACAACTTCATAAGGATTTTAAATGATGGTGTGACATCTATAAGTCTCATATCTAACATAAAGCTTTCAGACTTTCCAAATAAGATGTAGTAAAAATATTACAACTCTGGAAATATAGCAATTGTTTTTAGTACAAATGTATTCTGATGTGACAGAAAGTTGTTTGCTCAGTCAAAATCTTCTGTTATCAAGTACAGTACATGGTAGACCAATTTCTTATGGCTGAATTGGAAATACACACATGAATTATAGGAGAATTACAGTAATTTTTTTATTCTCATTTTTTTAGGTTGAGACTTACACATTTATTTGTCATTGTTTTAGCTAAAGAGAGAAGGGTATGCTGTGTTTAAGTATTAATCTGGGTGATATAAATATGGTCATAACCTTAACACGCTTAAAGTTTCCACAGTAGTGTGCCATGTGGAATTTTGTAAATTAATTTTAGATTTTTTTTCCTGAATAGAATAGGTATTATAATATGTTTAGAAATAAATAAGAATAAAAAATGTGTTAGAATCTTGTTTTCATTCTAATGATTTTATGGAGAAACTCTTTATATATACTTATTGTCATTCTTAACTATTTAGTTTTACTCATAAAATTATTTTAGTATCATCCCATTTCCCCATCTCCTAACCTGATAAAAATTGTATTTAAAATATGTAAGTCTTCAAAGAAACTCTGAGAGAACAGAAAAAGAATGTATATTACATATGTATTACATATAGTACAAAGTATAGTAAGTATAATTATTTGTGAGGAAAAAGTATTACATAATGAAGAAAATAATTTACATCAGCTTCATTATTCTTACCTGTTGTTAGTCAACCTTTCTTACTAATCTGTTTAATCAGGCTAAGTTAAGGTATTTAAATTTAACCAGTTCAGCTTCTTAGAGCTGTCTGTTAAGAACCAGAAGATGTGGTAGAGCCTCTTATATCTGTTCTTTCACCTTGGATCATTCGGTGCAAGTGGTCCTTCATTGAGTTTCACTCAAAGAAAACTTATTGTTGCAGGTGTTTCTCACATAGTTTAGATTTTTCAGAAACACTTCATTTTCATATCTGCAAATCTAAAAGGAAGAGTGTATTTGAAAACTGAGAAAATTGACTCTTAATTGAGGAAAAGGCAGTTTTAGACAAGGCACAGAACTTGCTATCAGTGACATGCCTTCACATTCTGGTCTGTACACTTAGAAATATAACCATGGCTAAAGTGCCACCTCCCTTTGCGCTTTTCTTATCCAGAGGCAATGGTGATAGTGTGCCTCACACGCAGGTGGTGAGAGGACAGAATGAGATGATGAAGTAATGGGTGTGAGAGTATGTACCCTGGTGGAATGGGGTGATGGTGGTGATGATAATTATGGAAGGAGGTGGTTTGTAACTTCTCACTATAACTGAAGTGCTAACTCTGTCTGAGTTACATGGAAATACTTGTTAAGAGAATTAGAACCTAACCCTATTTTATAATCTACTAGAGGCCCGGTGCACGAAATTCATGCCTGGGTAGGGTCCCTAGGCCTGGCCAGAGATCAGGGCCAATCAGTGGGGCGACCAGCGAGACGATCAGGGGCACCCCCCTTGGGTGGCCTGGTGCCGCCTGCTTGCCGGCCTTGCCCCCTGCCACCGCTGCCGCCAATCGCCTTCCTCTGCGGGGCGACCGAGGGATCCCTGCTGGCACACACCTTGGCTGGCCTGGGGCCTACAAGCTGGGGGCAGCTCCTGCATTGAGCATCTGCTCCCTGGTGGTCAATACACGTCATAGTGACCGGTCGTTCCACCGTTCATTCCGCAGTTTGGAAGATTTGCATATTAGGCTTTTATTATATAGGACTAGAGGCCCGGTGCACAAAAATTTGTGCACTCGGGGGGGAGAGGGGGTCCCTCAGCCCGGCCTGTGCCCTCTCACAGTCTGGGACCCCTCGGGAGATAACGACCTGCTGGCTTAGGCCTGCTCCCGGGTGGCAGAGGGCAGGCCCAATCCCTAGGTGCAGCCCCTGGTCGGGCTCAGAGCAGGGCTGATTGGGGAGTTGGGGCGCCGCCCCCTGTCATGCACAGAGCAGGGCGGATCAGGAGGTTGCGATGCCACCCTCAGTCACGCTCAGGGTAGGGCCGATTGGGGAGTTGGGGCACCACCCCCTGTCACACTCAAGGCAGGGTCGATGGGGAAGTTGCGATGCCACCCCCTGTCACGCACAGAGCAGAGCCAATCAGGGGGGTTGGGGCTCCGTACCCTGTCACACACAGAGCAGGTCCCATCAGGGGGGTTGGGGCTCTGTACCCTGTCACGCACAGAGCATGGCCGATCAGGGGGTTGGGGAGCTCCCCTTGTCACACACAGAGCAGGGCCCATCAGGGGGTTGGGGAGCTCCCCCCTGTCACGCACAGAACAAGGCCCATCGGGGGTTGAGGAGCGCCCCCCTGTCACTCACAGAGTAGGGCCGATAGGGGAGTTGGGGCACCGCCCCCTGTCACACACAGAGCAGGGCGGATCAGGGGTTTGGGGCGCCACACCCTGTCACACTCAGGGCAGGGCCAATGGGGAGGTTATGGCTCTACCCCGTCACACACAGAGCAGGGCCCGTGGGGGGGGCGGGTTGGGGCGCCGCACCCTGTCACACACAGAGCAGGGCCGATCAGGGGGTTGGGGCGCCGCACCCTGTCACACACAGAGCCGCAGGGCGATCAGGGGATTGGGGAGCTCCCCTCTATCAGGCACAGAGCAGGGCTGATCAGGGGGTTGGGGCGCCTTCCCCTGTCACGAACAGAGCAGGGTGGATAGGGAGGTTGTGGCCCCACCCCCTGTCACACACAGAGCCGCAGGGCGATCAGGGGGTTTGGGCGCTGCCCCCTGTCACACTGATCCTGGTGCCAGGAGGCCTCGCGGCTCCGCTGATCCTGGTGCTGGGAGGCATATTACCCTTTTACTATATAGGATAGAGGCCTGGTGCACGGGTGGGGGCCGGCTGGTTTGCCCTGAAGGGTGTCCTGGATCAGGGTGGGGGTCCCCACTGGGGTGCCTGGCCAGCCTGGATGAGGTGATGATGGCTGTTTGCAGCTGGTCACACCCCCTTCAGGGTGGGGGTCCCCACTGGGGTTCCTGGCCAGTCTGGGTGAGTGGCTGAGGGCTGTTTTCAGGCTGGCGGATGACTGAAGCTCCCAACCGCTCCTTTTTTTCTTTTTTTTTATTCTGGGCCAGCTTTAGTTCTGAGGCTTGGCTCCAGCTCTTAGGCCTCGGCTGCTGAAAGCAGGTATCTGGTTTGTTTGGGTTCTATAATCGAAACACTATTTCAACTCCAGCTCTGAGATCCCGGCTGGCTGAAAGCAGGTTACTGGGGTTTTGTTTAGCTTCTATATTTGTAACAATGTTTCAAACTGCAAGCTCAGAGGCCGGCAGCGGCAGGCGGGGAACGTTGGAGTCCTCCGTCACTGAAGCAAGCAAACCTCATGTTCGCTTCAAGCTGCCTGGCTGCCGGCCGCCATCTTGGCTGGCAGTTAATTTGCATATTGCCCTGATTAGCCAATGGGAAGGGTAGCGGAGTGACACCAATTTGCATGTTTCTCTTTTATTAGTGTAGATAATAATAAAAGCGTAATATGCAAATCAGCCAGACAACCAAACAGAAGAACCACCATCCAGAGGACCTTCCGGATGACCACGCTATGACACCCACTGGCGCCAGGCCAGCCAAGGCAGGTGCAATAAAATTGGTCGGGAAACCTCGCCATCGCCCCACGATTGCCCCGAAGAGGAAGGCCCAGGCCACCCTCTGCAGAGTGATCGATGCGGGGGCTCCATGATCGATCGCACCAAAGAAAGAGGCCTCATCCACCCTTTGTGTGGCAATCAGTCGCAGAGCCCTGGCTGGGTGGGAAAGGCCTCCTTCTGCTGGGTGATCAGTCGTGGAGCCCTGCGATCGATCACCTCAAAGAGGGAGGCCCAAGCTACCAGGCCGGCAGCACTGCAGCGGGTAGGTGGGGCCTCCCTCTGTGCAGCGATCAGTCTGGGGGCCCCGAAATTGATTTCCCCACAGAGGGAGGCCCAGGCCACCAGCCAGCGATCCTGTGGCGAGTGTGTGGGGCCAGCCAGTGATCGCCCTGCAGAGGGAGGTCCAGGCTAGCCAAGTGATCGCACCTCACGCCTGTGCTCGCAGAGGGAGGTGACTGGTGGCGGGGGAGGGAGGGGCAGCACCACACAGATGGCAAGCAGTGGCAGCAGCAGGGGCGGGGCCAGCTGCCAGCAGCCCGGGGAAGGAAAGCCCCGATAGACCCTGATCATCGGCCAGGCCTAGGGAACCCACCTGAGGGGTCCCGAATTGCTAGAGGATGCAGGCTGGGCTGAGGAACACCACCTCCCCCCCCCCCTTCACGAATTTCATGCACCGGGCCTCTAGTTAATAATAGTTGAGCATTTATCATAAGCCCTGATCTATAAGAGTATATTATCTAAAGGAGAAGGAGATTAACTATTAAAATGGTTAAGATAGACATAAATAAAACTTAGAATGTATAAAGGGGTATGTCAGACTTACTCAGTAAATATCCACCTTTAGGATGCAATTCAGGTATTTTCTTTTTATTTCTTTTTTAATTTATCTTTATTGTTGGAAGTGTTACAGATGTCTCCCTTTTTTCCCATTGACACCTTCTAGCCCCCGCTTCCTGCCCCCATAAATCAAGTATTTTCATAAAATTATTTCAGTTTTTTATAATGGCCAGTTGGTTGGGCATTGTCCTGTGCACCGAAAATTTGCCAGTTCGATTCCCAGTAGGAGGTTTGTAGGAGGCAGCCCATTGATGTTCCTCTCTCACATCGATGTTTTTCTCTCTTCCTCTCCCTCTCTCTCTCCCTTCCTCCCTCTCTCCCTCCCTCCCTCCCTTCCTCCCTTCCACTCATTCTAAAAACCAATGGAAAAAATATCCTCAGGTGAGGATTAACAACAATGGAAAAAACAGTTAAGTTTGAAGAAAGAATTGTTTCTGTAAAAACTAAGTTAATTGAAACAATTTGGTTGACAAGTTAATAAAATCAGTGTTGAATTACATTTGGATGGAATAACTATAAAAATTGGGGATATCATATAAATATGAAAGGATTCTGTACCCTAATTGTTTCAGAAGTTCCTGAGTTTTTGGTGTACTTTTTTTTAAATTCCAGGGTTCATGATATTTGATAGATAGATAGATAGATGATAGATAGATAGATACTATTTAATCAGAACAACTTGGAAATCATAGAGAGTTGTTTTATGAGTGTGGTTTAAACAAAAGAGAAAGTGCAGAATTTTAGTACCTCTATTGAAAGAAAAGGCCTTCACAACTGTATGCATGTTTGTGTTTTAAATTAAACATTTTAATAATTTTGTTTTTTAATGATTTCCCTCTCCATCTGACTAACCACCAATCCCAGTAAATCTAGGAATTTCTTCTGTATTTATTTAATACAGTATTCCTTTCAAACATAAAATCTAGTTTAAACACAGAACTATTATTTGACATGAGAGTAAAGCACAGTAATGGTGACAGCATTAATGCAGTTTCTTAGTGGTAGCTACTTTTTTTTATTAACATCACCTATGTGACTTATGTGCCTGTTACAACTGGTTGTGGATAAAACTGCTCAGCTTTATGAAACAAATGTGAATAAGATTTACTTTTATTTTTTAGCTCAATTGCATCTCTGAAAACTCTTGATTCTCATTCATATGCTTAAATAAGGAGGTTGTGTTTTTCTTGTGCCTTCTTGAAGGTGTGATCCTTATTTCCCTGGCACTATGTGCTGATGCTGTTATTGGAAATGTTCAAGAGAAGGCTATGAAACTGCATAACGCCTCTAACTCAGAAATGGTAAATATTCTAGTGTTTTTTTTCTTCACAACACACAGACTAAAAATGGTGATATATTTAACTTTATGAAATAGTTATGGTATTGAAGACTGGCGTTGCATTTTAAAACTGGTTTATCGTTGCCCTAGCTGGTTTGGCTCAGTGAATAGAACATCGGCCTTCAGGTTTAATTCTGGTGAAGGGCACATGCCTGGGTTGCAGCCTCCATCTCCAATAGGGGGCTTGCAGGAGACGGCCAATCAATGACTCTCTCTCATCATTGATGTTTCTATCTCTCGCTCTCCTTTCTTCTCTGAAATCAATAAAAATATATGTTTTAAAAAACCAAAAAACTAGTTTATCATTATTTTCATAAAAGTAATGCATTCAAACATAGGAAAGTAAAAAATAAAAATGCTACTATCACTGCTAATAGCTAATGGTATGGTATTTGATAAATTTTTCCTCAATGATTTATACTTTTTACATATTAAAAAGATCCTTTGATCATTTTTCTCCTATCTTTGTATTTGGTATTATTTTCCATTTAGAAGTTTGTAATTTTTATGTGGTCAGGTTTATCTTTTCCTCGTGGCTTCTGGCTATATATTATGATTGAAACAGGCTTTCCTAACACTAAGATTTAAGAATTTTACTCATGTTGCCTATTTTATGATTTCCTTTTTTAAATATATATATATATATATATATATATATATATATATATATATATATATATAGTGATTGATTTCAGAGAGAGGAAGGGAGAGGGAGAGAAAGATAGAACCATCAATGATGAGAGAGAATCCATTGATTGGCTGCCTCCTGCACGCCCCCAACTGGGGATAGAGCCCACAACCCGGGCATATGCCCTTCACCGGAATCAAACCTGGGACCCTTCAGTCCACAGGCCAATGCTCTATCCACTGAGCCAGACCAACTAGGACTATGATTTCCTTTTTTATTAAATCTTTGATCCACCCAAAACTTTAAAAATTTTCCTCCATATGGTTGTTCACTCATCCCAATATCATGTACTGAATAATCCACTTTTTTAGCTTACTTTAAGTGCCTTCTTTATTATTTCATATTCTAACTTAGCATCCAGAATTATATTCTTTTATATTTATTTCTGCACCAGAACCATATGATGACAGTAGTTTTATCCAACATTTACCATCTATTAGGACTAGCCACCATTGTTCCTTTTGTTTTTCAGAATAATACTACCAATAGTTATTCTTGGGTATTCATGTCCCCAAATAAAGTAGAAATGTCATTGGTATTATGATTGGTATGGCATTGAATTATAAATTAAATTAGGGAGAATGGAATCTGTGCCCTTAATTCTTTCAATCCAAGAATTAAGGTATGAGTTTCCTTTTCAAGTTTTTTTTTATGTCCCTTAGATTCTAAAGTTTTCTTCATATAAATCTAACATATTTCTTTTGAAGTTAATGTTAGATGTTTCACCTTTTTGCCATTGTTACTGCAAATAATGCCTTTCTTCCAATGTATCTTCTAACTGGTCGGTATTTGTATATAGGAAAGTTATGGTGTGTGTGTTTACATTCATTTTATAGCCATCCAACTTGCTAGAGAGACAGAGCAGACTGCATAAAGGAGTTACAGGACTGGCCTTTCCTGTTTTTTTGTCAGTATAGTGGGATGCGCTAAGTCTCTAGGAACATAGGAACTTTAATCTTGTCATCATTTCCTTGATCATCATCATCACTAGTCCTAGATAAGATAAAGAAAAAATAATTAAGAAAGTGTAAGTAGTCAGAAAGTTAATGTAGTACAGTGGTTATGACCATAGGCTCTGGTCTAAGATGGCTTCAGTTCATATCCTATTTTTCCTAGCCCTCTTGTTTGGGGAAGATGGTAATATATGTTTTAGTTTCTTCATCTATAAATTGGGAAATGATGATTAAAAGTACTCATGTCATAGGTTGGTTGTGAGAAATAAATGTAGTAATTGACATAGGGCATTAGTAGTACATAACAGTTATTTAAGTTTGTTTCTGTTTCGGCTTATGATGAGTGTAATACACTGGGATAGAAAGCTTGGTAGGAAAATTGAGAAATTAAGCAATAAATATGCAGTATACTGCTTATTTTTGTTATATTTTAATGTCTTTCCAAACTTAACTTTTGGGTTTTTCATGTTAATAAGTAGCTATAAAGATTTTTTGTTGTGTTTGTGTATGTTTTTAGAATCCCAACATTCAAATCTGGTTTGACTTTAGTAATTAAACCAGTCAAAAAATGAATAATTATGGAACTGTTGTAGGCTACAGGAAAGGCACCAGGTGTTAGGCCAGTGGGGTCAGGCCGGACCTGGGTTCAGCAACCTTGGTACTTGGGGTCTGTCTAGACAAAGACCCAAACTGTAAGAGAACATCTATGTATAAAAGGCTAATATGCTAAGTGTCCGACCATTCGACCGGTAGCTATGACACACACTGACCAGCAGGGGGAAGACGCTCAGTGCACAGGCATGGAAACATGGAACAGACTGATGAATCTCAGAGAGAAGGGGGGAGGTGAAGGGTGGGAAGAGATTAACCAAAGATCTTATATGCATACTAGAGGCCTGGTACACGGATTCATGCACAGGTGGGATCCCTCATCCTGGCCTGTGGGGATCAGGCTGAATCCATGCACTGGGCCTCTGACATCCCCCAAGGGGTCCTGAATTGCAAGAGGGTGCAGGCCAGGTCGAGGGACCCCACCGGCACACGCATCCCTGCACCGGGCCTCTAGTTTATTTATAAAGTCACAGAGGTAGAAGAATTAATTTGTAAAAGAAATAGACTTAGGAAACAAGTTATAAAGGTAAAGGAAGGGCCCTTGGAGCTTGGGAGTGAAAAAGGTAATGGTAACATGCCTGGGGGGAGAGTGAGGGGAAGGGAAAAGCTCACTGGGTCCTCAGTGCTAAAGGATTTAGGGGAGGTCCCAGGAGAAGATCTCATAGAATATTCAGCAGCTTTCCAAGTGGGTCCTTTCAGGGTCTAGGTCTCCACTAATTGATTGGTGTGCACACGGGCAGTGGGTTTATTAGTCAATGCAGCCGGTTGGTCCTGAGGTCAGCCGGGTGTCCCTTGACTGGTTTTGCTGCTTTTCTGGGCCAGGAGCTGAAATACAATTGAGGCCTGGATGTTGTCTCTAGGAAGAATGGTCAGGAAATCCAACTGAAAGGTCACCCTGGGGGTGAGGCCCCCCCTACAGTTGTCCTTTTCTAGGCACCTGGCGCTTTCCACCCCAGTGACCTTCTGTACCTGGCCCATCATCCTTGCTCTGCTCATGTCTGTCTAACTGCCTGCCACAGAACCATATATGAAGGGGTTAGTACTACTGTGTTATATTGCACATAAAATAAAGCGTAGACTTTTAAAGAGGATCAGCCATTATTTCCAGAAAGTTAAGCCATATTGAAACAATGATGTTACTTTAAAAATGGTTTGTTCTACAAATTTAATTTAATAGATTAATTGAGCCACAGTTGAAAATCCTTCATTTTCTACCTTTGGTTTAATATCACTTTTTTTCCATTTTATTTTTGTCTACTCTAGGTTTTGTATTCGTATTCAATCGGTTTTGTGTACATTTTATTGGGATTGACATGCACTAGTGGATTAGGCCCTGCAGTAACATTTTGTTCAAAGGTAAACACTAATCACATTTTAAAAAATAAACATCTTTCATTAAATAGTTTCCTCTGTATATCTGATTCCCCTTGTTCAAAATACTATTTTTAATGTAATTTGGTAACTCCTTTATATATAGATCAAAAATTATTTCAGAATTGAAATGATTTATACTTAAATTTGTTTTATCCTTGCTCTACCCTATAATATAATGTTTAAACTATTAATGATGTAGAAGTTGTGGATTTTAAATTTCATCATTATTTTTCCATTAAATCAAAACTAAATAAGAATCTTTGCTTGATTGCATTGTTTGAATGGCTTATTATTGCTCAAGAAGTTGATGAAAGTGTGGTTTTATTTCATTTGTAATACCTCAGGGTTTGTTTTGCATTTTTCTCACAGGCTTTTTTATATGTTGCAGAATCTAATGCGAACCTATGGTTATGCTTTTCTTTTTTCCCTCACTGGATATTTTGGAATTTCCTTTGTCCTGGCTTTGATTAAAAATTTCGGTGCACTTCTTGCTGTAACAGGTAGGAATAATATACCTGCTTAGATTATAAAATAAGCATTTAAATTTTCTCTGATGCTCTTTTTCAAAAGATTAGTACCTAATCTTCATTAAAAAGAGAATTGTCATATTTTTCCAATTCCTGGGCTTATGGTATGTTTTTTTAATTCTAAAGAAAATGATGTTTAATCGTAATTTTTTATCTGAAGGTTTAATTTTAAAGTCAAACATATGCATTTATCGAAATAGTAACCTTTATATACATTAAAATAAGGTTTTATTAAAAAGTATAATGGATGAACGTCTGCATAGAAACATAGTAGCTTTATACACTGTATAACTGAAAATTTCAGTTTTGTTGAAGTTAAAGTATGACAGATCTGTTTTGAACAAAGCTTTTTGGACACTTGCCAGGACATCAACCAAATGAGCTTTTCTTTTCACTAGCAATTATTAGGCACCTGCTCTGTGCGGGGACTTTGCTTCCACTTTAGAGGCATGGAATTTGTATTTGTTCTGCTGCGGAGGAGTGAGGAAAACAGATGAGGGGCTACAGGTGAGGCCTGAAGAGGGCAACAGATGGCTCCCACTACTACCTTGAATTGTTTGCCACATGAACAG
Source organism: Myotis lucifugus (assembly GCF_000147115.1). Lineage (NCBI taxonomy): Eukaryota > Metazoa > Chordata > Mammalia > Chiroptera > Vespertilionidae > Myotis > Myotis lucifugus. The sequence continues at coordinate 4,060,356 of NW_005871155.1, forward strand.
TACAGATGATGAGTGCTCTTGGCGTCTCCCATGTGGAGAGAGCCCTGACGCCAGGATTGCAAGAAGTGGAAGAGCTCTGGCTTGCGTGTCAGAGAAGGTGGAGCCCAGTCCCAGCTCTGATGCAGGTTAATGACTTGTGACCTGGAGAGCAAGTCTCTCCTCTTCTGTGGGCTTCATTTCTCTTTTGTGTACTAATTGATTGAACTCGATTTATTTCCAGCAGAGATCTGTAGAATTGTAATTCATAATGCATATATATATGTATATTAGTCAATTTATCCGATTTTAATTTTCTATGGTTCTAGAGAAATACGTATTTTAATACCACAGAGTTAAACAAATGAACAAATACCTCTGTCTTTGTAAGAGTATATTTGCTTTCTAACTTTTCTCTTTATTTGCTCTGGTATGACTCTCCTTTTGAAAATTTGCATCCCTAATGATAGAGGGATTTGGCTGTAGAATAGACCATATTACTAATCATTCAATTCATCTCATGCTGTCAAGAAAGATTGCAAATTCATATACTTAGCTTGGGTCCCAATTTTGCTTGTAAGATAGTAATTGTTTTAAACAGTTACTTATATCAATTGGTATGCATTGATTGAACCCTGATGTTCGTATAAAGAAATGTGAGCCCTAGATGGCTTGGCTCAGTGGTTAGAGTTGGCCCTCAGACCAAAGGGTCTCAGGTTCCATTCCCAGTCAAGGGCACATGCGTTGGTTGGTTGCAGGTTTCCCAGAGCTGTGCAGGAAGCAGCCAATATTGCATCTTTGCCACGTGGATGTTTGTCTCTCTTTCTCCCCCCCCCCCCCCCCCCAGAAATTAATGGGAAAATAAAATATCCTGAGTTAGAATTTAAAAAAAGAAAGAAAAGAATTGTGAGATGCAGTCCTGGTCTTGAAGGTTTAGGCCGGTCTATTTCTAGCTTGTTAAAAGAAATCCAGAAGTGGCGATAATAATTATAGTTAATGCGCACATAGCCCTTACTTTGCACCAGTCACTATTTTATGTAGTTTACATATATTTTATCTTAATCTTTGCTCTTACCCCATGCGGTATACTGCCTCTTGAGCTGGTGTGGTGTCTCCATGCTCATCAGGAATCCAGGCTTCTTCTATGTATTCTGCCATCTTATTCCTCATTCCAGTCAATGAGATGGAGAGAAGATGAAATACACATTTCTCTTTATGGAAACTTCCTATAAATCACACTCCTAGAGACAGCACTTTTTCTCACATTTTCATTGGCCAAAATCTAATCACATGATCACACCTAGTTGTAGGAGAGGCTGAAAGTTATGCCCATTTAAAAAAAGGGGGAGAGGGGTCCGTTTACTAAAGTAAAAGAAAAGACAGATTTGGGAATCAGGCTCTGATACATATTTCCAAAACAGTATCTTCATTTGGTATTCATTCATTCATGCATTGGACAATAAGTACCAGGAATTATAGAGTCTGGGAATATAAGGATGAATGAGACAAGGAATTAAGTAAAGTACACAGTCTAATGGGAAGATAGCAACTGATAATGAAAAGTAAGGGAAAAGCTGTAATGGAGATATATGCAGTTGCTTATATCTACCTGGATAGGACTAAGGAGGAAGGTTTCGGGGCTTGCAACAGACTTAATTTGAAGTAATAACTTCAAGGATAAGTAAAAGTTAATACAGATAAAGAGGATTGTAAGGATTACTCATCAGCTTAATCAGAGATGACCGCTATTAAGATATTAGATTGCTACTTTTAAAGACTAACCCCTAATCATATCTTCTTTGGGAAAGCTTTGCGTTCCTGCCAAACTAAGTCTCTCTAAGGACGAGGTGGAGAACATCCGGCCCGAGGGCCATATAAGGCCAGCAAAATCATTAGGTCTGGCCCTGCCAAGGCATTAGGGGTGAGTTAATTAAATGTTTGAGCAAATATAGCAAGCTAATTTTTAAGTTGATAATTTTGTTTGGCCCTCGAATGATGTTATAAATATCCAAATGGCCCTTGGCAGAAAAAGGTCCCCACCCCTGAATATGCCTCCATCATGTCATGGCCTCCATGTATTTACTAGATGGCCTCAAGTATTTACTACCGGTGAGCTTTAACATTTATCTATAATATTTAATGTCTGTACCCTTACTAGACTATAAATTCCATAGTAGCAGCAACAGTTAGTTTTTATTTGCTTTTTTTTAACTTTATTTTTTTTAATATGTTTTCATTGATTTCAAAGAAGGGAGGAAAGAGAGATAGAAACATCAGTAATGAGGGAGAATCATTGATTGGCTGCCTCCTGTATGCTTCCTCCTGGGAATCAGTTGAGCCTGCAACCTGAGCATATGCTCTGACCGGAAATCGAACCGTGACTTCCTGGTTTTTAGGTCACCACTCAACCACACGGGCTGGGCTGTTTGCTTTTTGCTTTCCATTGTTTCCTTGCGCCTCATAAAGATCCTAGCACATAGTAGGCTTTGTAAATACGTGTTGAATGAATGATTTCCAAAATTATTTCCAGGACAGTAGGCACATTCTAAACCAACCTTTCTTCCTACAGTGACAACAGGAAGAAAAGCCATGACCATTGTACTTTCATTTATATTCTTTGCTAAGCCATTCACATTTCAGTAAGTATGTTTAATTCAACAAGTTTCTCAGCTTTTACTTTGTTCCACATTCCCTCTGAAACAGCCTTAATTCTTTATAAAGCATATTTTTATCTCTCTCCCTAATTTATTGATGTCTTCTGTTTCAGAAGTTTATGTAATTATTTTGAAGAAATCATTTTATACACTTAAATTCTCTAACCAGAGTCCCAGGGCAAATGTGATCTTGTTTGCAATATAAATGAATATGAGCTACATCTTGAGATTAAGGGATTCATTCCCCCTTGTCCTAGTGCAAATATATGAAATAGATATATATAATTTTTTTTTAAATTATTGGTTTGTTTCCCTGCTTTTTCCCGCAAAGGAGTGAGGTAGAGAAGAATTCTATCTGTTGTGCCCTAATGATTTAGTTTGTGGCTTTTTGTGAAAGCCTTTATTGTTTTCTGTACTGTCAAGATGTGTTTGAAATTAGCATCATTTAAAGCAATGATGCTAGCAATTCCTAATCAGTCAGATCTAATCTGATCTAAAGAATCACTTACCTTGATTAGGAATTGAGAAGATTCAAACCTAGAAATTATCAATGTATAAAATTAAAGGTAACTACAAAATAAATTTCCATCCATATATTTTGTTTTCTATAAATTGATTACTCTTTCTACATGTGGAAGGTATACATTATGGTAATCTTTGCCAATTCATCTTTCTGTGGATGTTTCCCTTTTTATCTCCATATTTTCTACCCACCTGGGATAACTAGTTGTATTCCCAAGATGGCCATTGGCAGATTTACGAATCCAGGGCTTTTAAGTGTACTCTTAAGACTTCTGGTGGGAATTGGACTTTGAATTTTCTATTATCCAAAAATTCAAATGAACTATATTTAGTAGTTTGTAAAATACCTTAATTCTATATATACACTTAACATACTAGTAAAATATGAAATTCTAATCTGATCTAAAACTATCTTTGTTTTAACACTTATTGCAGGTTTCCCATTTCAAAATTTTATTTTATTGCATGGTTTTTGTGAATTTATCACCAAATTCTGTGGTGAATAATAAATTATCTTAATATTAAACTTTTTTTAATATATATTTTTTCTCTTAGGTACATATGGTCTGGTTTGTTAGTTGTCCTTGGTATATTTCTCAATGTTTACAGCAAAAATATGGATAAAATAAAACTACCATCGATATATGATCTGATAAACAAGACAGTGGAAGTGAAAAAATCAAGGACGTTGGCACAAACTGTGTAGCGGTGATGCCTGCTGTTTCATATAGAATTCTAAGGACCAATCGTCAATTAATTCACTTGCCAAAGGGATTATTATAAAAACCAAAGGAACTGACGGCATTTGTGACTGGATTACATATGAAGTCAGCCTTTTTCCTCAGAGCACTTTTTGACTGTTTGGCTTCTGAAGCAATCAAGAGAGCAGCATCTGTCACACCTTAGAATAATATGTCAATATAAAGGACTGTAATTATGAGCAGTTTGTTGAGAATTTCACTGGAAATGGACCATGGTGTAAGACTAATTAGATATCATTATGGCATATCAGAGAAACTGATATGTAATAGACTGTTTTGTCTTCATTCCATTTTGGTGGTATTTAAATTGATTCTCTGTTATAAGAGTGAACTGATGATTTAAAGTCTAGTGATAATAACTTCATTATAAATAAAAATTATTCTGTGATTATTTTATTAAAGAATGTGTTGATAGAATTTTGTTATAAAGAGGGAAGTAAAGATTGGAGTAAGGCTTTACATAAACTTTAAAACTTAGGGCTTTCTCTGATAACTTAAAAATATTCTTTAGAGAAAACATGCTTTAATTTTTCTGTGAAATATAGCCAGTATAGTAAAAGGAGACAATATACTGCACCCTATAAGTATATATCACAAGAAAAACTTGCTACTATTCATCAAAGAGGTGCTAAAAGATTTAATCATTAGGATTCTTTAATTGAAGGCAAAATAATTGATGTCTTAAATTATTATAAAATAATAAGATTGTCATCATTTTTCTTATACAATTGAATTTGGAATTTATTTTGTCAGGTTGCAGATGTAATAAGGTAACCTTAAGAAATACAAATAGATATAGCAAATTTGTACAGTTTGTTGCTTGCACGGTTTTCGTCTAAACTCATAAGATTTTTGCCCTTATGTTTTAGCAGTGAGTTTTTGGAATTGCTTCTACTATATTTTTTAAAATGCTACTCATCTTCATTTTCAGTGTAAGTAATGTTGATTAAAACAGTATCTCTGCTATTGGTGATATTACTTGTATTTTGTCAGTATAATATACTTGGAATATTTAATCTCAATTCTTAAAATTCTATTGTATGATGATGGTGACTTTAACCTGTTATGTGCTTTTGTACATCAGAGCTCGTGGTAATTTAAGAATCTAGCATAAGGAATTTGGACTGATTTTTTATTTGTTATATGTTAAAATACTGTGGGTGTTTTATTTCGAAGTGGCAATCAGTTTTAAGTTTCCATATTTTAAAACGAAAGGAATCTTAATTTCTACTTTATAATGCTGCCTTAAACTCTAAGACAATAAGGATTTGTGCTTTTAAAAAAAGTTATTTTTCCAAGTCCTTGATAAAATAATGTAATTTTAACTTAATATGGGCACCATTTTACCTCCATGCTTTTCTAATTTTTTTACCACTGTTTGCCTATTACAAACTCATCACATCCCCCAATTTTAAACTGTTTAGCACTGTTTAAAAAATCAGTTTTCCAGCCTAACCCTTTATAACTCCATTTCCCTTTTCTACCTGCCATCAGATGAAGATAAACTTTATCTCACTTATTTGTATCCATGGAGTTGTATTAATGAATAGTCTGAAGTATAGAATAATTTCTAGAGCAGTGGTTCTCAACCTTGACTGCACATTAGAATCACCTGGGAATCTTCTTAAAATCCTGATTTCTGGGCCTCATCCTCCGGAAATTCTGTTTCTTTGTTATGGGGTGAGGCCACAACATTAGTAACAAAGAAACAGACTTTCCGGAGGATGAGGCCCGGAAATCAGGATTTTAAAAAGATTCCCAGGTGATTCTAATGTGCAGCCAAGGTTGGGAACCACTGTTCTAGAGTAAAGGAAATCAACGTTTGTATATTTGTACCAGATTTTGTTATATGATCTTTGATTAATATTATCTCATGTCATCCCAACAACCAAATAATAATAAGGGAATTAAAAATAATAATTGAAATTGTTAATGTTTAAGTGTTTGGTAGGTGTCAGGCACTATTATAAGTGCTTTATATGTAATAACTTATTTAATCATCACAACATGTCCATGAGGGTAAGTATTTTCTTCTCTTATAGATGAGGAAGCTGTGGGCCCAGGGAGTGAGTGACATTCCTCGCCTTACCTAGCTGCAAAGGGCCAGAACTGTCTGTCAAGCACTCTGGTTCCAGAGTCCATGCTCTTAATCACTATGTTGCCTCTCTCAGTAGATGTGATTATTCATGTTCACATTTTTGCAAATACAGAAATTGAAGACGAGTTCACAATTACATAACTGTTATGGGATATTTCTATCCATTGAACCCCACTATGAACATTTAAGTAACCCAAAGTAACATTAAGTGATGAGGTGTCTCTCAATAAAGAATTTGAGACATACTTCAATGAATAAGCAAGGATGTTTTGCTTGGAACATTTGTTAAATGCAGAGAAATATGTGTGTCTTAAGCAGTATTAGATATAAATTGTTTCATCAGCTATGTTCACATTAATTGTATATCATACAGTAGGCACTCAATAAATATCTCATACAGGACTAAGAACATCAAAGAATATCATTAGATCAAAAAAGATAATTGGATAAATGACATTGTGAATTTTGCCATATTATGTCCCCTTCTTTGGCATATTCAGTCAACAAAATACACAGCAGAAGAATCTGGCTATGTGGATCACTGTGTTAAGATTGGACCTAGAGGTGATCCAGAGCCCTCAGTAAGGCCATGTTGTGTAATAAAGAATCTGGCTGACCTTTGTCCCTGTTCTCTGGAAGGGAGCTTTTAATCCTTGGAGTTTCCCAAGTGTTGGGAGTGTCTTTGTTATTTATGGTGGGCCCTTAGATAATGACAGGGTGGAGACTGATCGTGCTAGAAAGACTGACCTTGTGACTATAGGTTGGGGTTTTGAACCACATTATATCAGCCCAACCTGTTGGGGGGCAGGAAGGGGAGAAGGTGTTTGGAGATTGAGTTCAATCATGTGGCCAATGATACAGTCAATCATGGCTGTGTAGTGAGACCCCAATAAAAACCCTGGACACCAACTCTTGGGAGAGCTCCACTGCTTGGAAATACACATCGATATGACAGGACAGTGATTCATCCTGAAAACATGGAAGCTTAGTGTTTGTTACTCTCCCAAATCTTGCCCCATCGGTCTCTTGTCAGGTCCTAATTTTTATTCTTTATAATAAAATCATGGAAATTATAGTGCTTCCCTGAGTTCTCTGAGTTGTTCTAGCAAACAGTCAAACCTGAGGGGATAGTGGGAACCCCTTGAATTTGTAACCAGTTGGTAACAGGTGTGAATAGCCTAGGAACCTCAGAGATTGCAGCTGGTGTCTCAAGTGAGGGCAGTTTTGCGGAACTTGATCTAACTCCAGATAGTTAGAAGTTCACTGCAGGCTTTATGCTCAACAAATGTTTTTAAATAATTATTAGTATTCTCTGGACTATAAATCTCTTAATTTTCTCAAGTGATTTCTCTTAAATCCACTTTACATTATAGATTCTGCCTTGGTCAAAAAGAATTTTAGTAAGATTTGACTAGGATAATGGACCATTAATATGGCTTAGCATAATGAAAATATTTGTGCATTTCACCCACGCCGGTTTGGCTAAAGGGTCCCAGGTTCGATTCGTCAAGGACACACCTTGGTTTCAGGCTCCTCCCTGGCCCAGGCCCTGGTCAGGGTGCGTGCAGGAGGCAACCAATTGATGTGTATCTCTCACATCAATGTTTCTCTCTTTCTGTCTTCCGCTCTCGAAAAAAATCAATGGAAAAATATCCTTGGGTGAGGATTAACAAAAAGTAAAATACGCATTTTGATATCATTTGCTCTGTAAACTACACAGTTATCAAATTATCAGTCTATTATCAAATTATATTATAAAATTATCATAATATTGCTCAGAATCTTTGTGTGCTGCCTTCTTAATGAAGCACATGATAATTTTTCCTAATATGTTTGAGCAAAATTTTCATATTTTCACTTACTCTTATCATGTCCATATTGAATGTCCTTGTACTTGCCCACTGAGCCAACCATCTTAACCTTTTTAACACATTGTGTAGCATCACTAACTTGACTGCTCTATTTTTATTTAACATCGTTTATTCCTCCAGGCCAATATGAGCTAGGCATTATATGAGATGCTGAGTCTATAACCTTCACTCAAGGCATACCCATTCTAGAGAAGATTGCTGTGATATCTATTTAAAAATATATTACTATCCCCGGCCAGAGTGGCTTAATTGGTTGAGCATCATCCTATGCACAGAAAGGTTGCCAGTTCAGTTCTGGCCAGGGCACATGCCTGAGTTGCAGGTTTTAACCCTGGTTGTGCACATAAGGAAGGCAACTGATCGATGTTTCTCTCCCCCTTCCTCTTTCTAAGTGTGTCCTCGGGTGAGGATTAAAAAAAAAATACATGTAGGTTATCTCATTAACATTAAGTTTTCAAAATAGTAATTTCCCACAGTGGTAGTGATTCTGAAATTTTAATGTGCATGTGAATCACCTGAAGATCTTAAAAAGGAGGATTTTGATTCAGTAGGATTGGCATGGGGCCTGATATTTTACTCCAACAAGAAACTGATGCTACATCAGTTTGGTCCATGGACTACACTTAAGTCTCAAGGTCTTAGGGAATAAACTCCAGAAGTTTTCAGAACCAGGACATCTTGAATTATTTGGATAATGTTCTCCTGATTTCCTTCCATTTCCTAACTTCCCATTCTGTGTAACCTAATCTGATTTAAGAGACTTTCACAGTCTCTTTGTCCAAATGCAACGGAGCTGCTTGCATAAGTGAAAAGATTTCTTGAGTCATTGTAAGTGTATAAAGGATTTAATATTCATTACTTTCTCTATAAATGTTACTTTTTAAAATCTCCACGAAAGTAAGATAAAACCCATAATTTCCCACCAGTCATGGTCTGTTGTTTTAATTTCATGGCATGTAGTTAGAGTACTTTTTGTGCTATTCTGCAGTGACATTATGAAGAAAAGGTTCGCTTCAGTGATTCACCACTGCTTCAGAAGGAACTGGATTCCAGCGGGTTCGGGAAGTAGGACTTAACACTTAAGGGATTCTTCTGAGACTTTAATCACAAAATGTGTTTTATTAATATCTTAATCCTGTGATACCCCCAACATTTCTAAAATATAATTAGATCATTTCAATCAGTGTAATACAATAGATAAGACTTACATAGGTAAAACAAGTAAAGAAATGTGGATAATTTTTCATGATGACAATAGAAATGAGACCTTGGAGTCTGATTATTGTAGATCTCATTGCAGGACTCATCTTCCATTTTCTCCTAATGCCAGGTGCATTGAAAGGAACAAAAGCAATCAGGTATATAGTGTGTTTCATTTCTGACTCAACAGAATATGAGCACGTGAAAATGGATTTTTATGTTCTGATAAGGTTTATTAATATGTACCTTAATTGTGCCCCCCCCAACTGCCCTCTCCTGCTGGCCTAATCACCCACAGCTGCCCTCCCCTGCCAGCCTGATTGCTTTTGTTCCTTTCAATGCACCTGGCATTAGGAGAAAAGCAGGGGAGGGCAGTTAGGGGCAACCAAGTTGGCAGGGGAGGGCAGTTGTGGGGGGACCAGGCCGGCAGGGGAGGGGCAGTTGTGGGTGATCAGGCCAGCAGGGGAGGGCAGTTAGGGGCAACCAGGCCAGCAGGGGAGGGCAGTTGGGGGTGACCAGGCCAGCAGGGGAGAGCAGTTGGGGCAATCAGGCTGGCAGGGGAGTGGTTAGGGGGTGAACAGGCTGGCAGGCAGGGGAGCGGTTGGGAGCTAGCAGTTCCGGATTGTGAGGGGGATTTCCCAGATTGGAGAGGGTGCAGGCTGGGGTGATTTAATTAACAATTCTCTGATTATCATCCCAATCCATATAAATAATAGCTTTCTGTCTGTTAATTCAATTTATTTTTAAAATACTGGTTTATTTACCAATTTAAATTAGTAAAACTTCAAATTTAAGCAGTAACATTTGTAATGTTTAACAATTTAAGTATAGATTTAAAATCCTTTGGAAGGAAAATTAACTAATAGAAATAGAAAATAAAATTCAGTCATTACAATAAGCTTAAATTTCATATCATGATTAATTAGATAAGATTGTTTTTAATATAATTGAGATTGGAAGACTACTTCACCTGAAAATATTGATTATTTGAGATGATACCAATTCAAATATCTTGTAAGATTCCTCAATTTTGCTGTTGTCTAGTTCACAGTGAAGAAAGCATCACTTGTACAAAACCCAGTGAAATTTGAAAGGCAGAAATCATTTCTATTGAGCAGACGTGGAACAGGCCTCAGCCAGACAAATGACATGCCTAAGGTTCACATGTAGGAAGTGGCAGAATGGACCTGAATCCAGTTCCATTGACTCCGGATCCTAATGCCTGTCTAATAGCCTGCCATTCCTGAACCTCTACCCTTTCCAACTTCATTACCACCTTAGGATGGCATCCTCTCCACTTTTTCTTTGTCCTCCCAAAGAATGAATGCTGCCTTCCTTCTCTGGATCACTTACATTGGGCAAAACTTTACCATGGAAGGACTTTTGTGGGCAATCCTGTTGGTGTATTTATTAACCCATCTCAGAATACCGACTTCCTCAATCAGGCTTTAGGAGGGATGCACAGACAGAGGTGAAAGAGCAAGGGATTTTCTGCCTGGTGTCTCTGATCAGCCAGTCCACCTATGCATCAGTGCAATAGCCCTGTTTTACAGGTAGGCATTAGGGCAGTTTATTAGCAGGTAATGGAAATCAATCATAGGGAGAAGTGTTTAGGGACAATGGGGTGGGAGTAGAATCAAAGGACTGATCACAATCTGAATTTTGTGAACCAAGAAGTGCTGAACAAAGAGCCAAGGCAAGTGTGGTCAGAGCTGAGAAGACATCAATGGAAATAGGACACATGGCAGAAGATTAATTACCAGGGGCAAATAGAGAATGTAGCCTCCAAGGTCAGAGGTGAACCAAATGGAATCTGACTTGCTAAACTATGGTCCATTAGCCTCCCCCAACAGGAAATCAAAATGGGACTAAACCTAGAGCTGGTGTCGAGATTAAAGGTAATTAACAATGGGAATTTCAAAAATATGGCATGTAAGAGCAAGATCAAAAGTTATACTTAATGATTTCAGGTGACTCTTCTATGTTAGATGGAGGTATTGTTACCGTCATAAGAAAGAGAATAGAGAATTGGGAATCAATACTCCTGAATTATTGTCAGTAATATGATGAGATTTAGTATAAATTGCTTGATTTTACTAACTTTACCCACAATATTGAAAAAGAGATGATTAAACCTTCACCACAGAATTGAAGTTTTTTGTAATAGTTTTGTTAAATGGCATATAATTTGAAATTATAATATTGAGAACTCATATGATCCTCAGCTTCTCTAAGCATGCAACTTAAATAATATTATGATTTCACTATATCTTCCAAATAGACATAAATATTCAAATGAGGTGGCTATAATGTCAGAAAGCTTCATTGTAAGTGCATGAACACGGACTTTTTCTAGAGAGCAGAGATGATCATAAACAATTCAGCTCCATTTTAAAATGACATTGACACAAGTCCACTAAAATTAATAGTCCCATCTGAACTGATTTTTTAGAAAGGTTAATAATAATAAGCCATGACCCACATGACCTCTCCACTGAAAGTATGAATTATTAGTGATTGTAATAAGTAATGGAAAAATAGTGAGCTTTGATTTTTCTGTAGTTGTTTTTTTCTGATGACATCCATTGACCCAAATGTCACTTTGCTTCATCCCTTCAACAAATATGTATTGAGCAATTTGCAAGGCTCTTAGAATATATAGACCAATGAAAGACTGAGAAATTGCCACAGATTGGAGGAGACAGAACAACTAAATGCATCATGGTATTCTGGTATTTTGGATTGAATCCTGGGACAGGAAAAGAACAATAGTGGAAAATTTGGTGAAATCTGAATAAACTCTGTAGTTTAGTTAAGAGTATGATATCAATGTTAATATCTGAGTTTAAAAAATGTTTGATATATTTGATATGTTAATACTCAAGGAAGCTGGATGAAGTGCATATGGGAGCTTTTTGTATTTTTTTCTACTCTAATGTAAATCTAAAATTAATTCAAAATAGAATTTTTTAAAATAAGAGGGTTTATTAATAAAAAGGATATCACCAAGAACATAAAACTGGGAGCCACGAAGTAGGAAAAGAAAATTACCACACAAAACCAAAAAAGAGCTCATATCTAGAATATGAAACTTGAGACATTTTACAAGAGGATGGCCAAATGTTCATAAACATATGAAAAGGTACTCAACGTCATTAGTCATCAGTGAAATATAAATTTAACCTCAAGTGAAAGTCTACTACAAACTTATCAGAAAGGCTACAGTTAAAGATATCTAAATATACAAAAAAAAAAGTTGTAGATCCATCCCCAGTCAGGGCACAAGGACACATACCTAGGTTTCAGGTTCGATTTCCTAGTTAGGACCAGTATGGGAGGCAATGATTTTCTCTCTCTCTCTCTCTCTCTCTCTCTCTCTCTCTCTCTCCCTCCCTCCTCAATAAATATATCCTTGGGTGAGGGTTAAAAAAAATAAAAGAATATTTGGAGCAGCATCACTAATAAAATAGAAACAGACTGGGAGATACAGAGAACAGACTAACAGCATTCAGAGGGGAGGGAGTAGAGGGGCTGGGGGCAGTTAGAAGGGGGCAAAGGGAATAAATGGTGATGGAAGGAGACTTCACTTGGGGTGGTGAACAAAATATATAGATGATTTATTATATAATTATACCCCAAAACCTATATAATTTTATTAACCAATGTCACCCCAATAAATACAATTTTTTTAAAAAGAAAATTTACTAGAGCTATCTATCCTATCTAATAAAAGACAAAAAGGGTAATTGACCGTACCTTCGCTACGCTTCCCATAGGCTGATCAGCGTGATATGCAAATTAACCACCAACAAAGATGGCGGCTAATTTGCATATGTAGGCACCAAGCAATGGAGCGAAGCTGGCTGGCCCCGGGCAGGAGCAGCAAGCGAAGACCGGCGTGGCAAGTGAAGAGCAAAGAGGGAACCCCCTTGCCTGCCACACCGGCCTCGGCCATGCCCCCGGGGCCGGAGCGGCCAGCGAAAAGCGAAGAGCAAAGCCCGCCACGCTGGCCCCTCCCGGTGAAGAGCGAAGGCCTGGGTTCCGGGCGCCGGAGGAAAACTGGTGCCAGCAGCCAGGGGAAGTGGCCCTCGAGGGGCCCCAGACTGTGAGAGGGCACAGACCGGGCTGAGGGACCCATCCGAGTGCACAAATTTTTGTGCACCGGGCCTCTAGTATATATATAAGCCTAAGTGATCATTATGACTGAATGACCAGAATGACCAGTCGACCAGTCACTATGATGCACACTGACCACCAGGGGGCAGACGCTCAACGCAGGAGCTGCCCCCTGGTGGTCAGGGTTTTTAAAGGGAAAATTTTAAAAGCCCCCCAAACCTCCCACAGAGCCTCCCCCCAGCCAGCCGGACCCCCATAGGCCCCAAATTGGGGGGCTAGCCAGCCAACCTCCCAGTTTCCCTCCCCCTGGCAAGCCGGCCCCCTGATAGGCCTCAATCGCCAGCCAGGCCAAGGGACCCCACCTATGCACAAATTCGTGCACTGGGCCTTTAGTAGGACAATAATTGCCAATGTGTGCTGCCTTAAAAATAAGTCATTCCTTATCTCTTACTGAAGTCACTTCCAGGTGAGGAGATTTTAAATGAACCAAAACCTATCTTCTAATTAGTATTGTTCTCATAAAGTATTAATAAAAAAATAAAAATAAAAAGTCCTCAATTCCTCAATTCCTTGATACTGGAGACAGAAGAGTAGGAAGTCTTTTTAAAAAAGAAAAAAAGTTGTTAACCTCATAAATTGATAAACTCAGAGAAACGTTTCTCTAGTAAAATACTGTACAACCACTATCTGCTGACCTGATTTATCTCATTTATATTTTATTAGTGACTTACTTTAAAATAAACAAAAAGTTAGGCTTCAGGAGAAGGTAACTTGGAGTCAAGGAAGAAAGATTTCAGAGCCAAGTCATAGCTGGCCTCATATATGATTGTCTCATGGAGTTTCCTGTGTCCTCCATGCTTGTTTAGTGGACTTTCCATCATAATTATTCATTCAAATGGGACACCTGAGGCCGAGTGCACCCAGGGCATGCATATTCATTACCAATATTTGAGGAAATGCCATGTCACACCCCCACAAGGGCAGCCTTTTGGAAAATAAACATGTCCTCACCCTTCAAATTGAATTACCTGCAGCCCATGGCATTTTGGGACTGTAACATTTAACACAATTCCTAAGCTCAGAACTTCCCTCTTCAAAATAGCTTTAACTTAATTGTTTGGTATAATTCCATTTTCACATTTGCCAAAGCAAAAGTCCCATTTGTTCTGAACCCATCATGGCAAGACATGTCTCATAAGCTATATTCCCCAAAGATCTTCTGTCCACAGAACCTATAGATAGATCTCTACTTAAAGGGATGAGGACAGAGAAGTATCCAAAGGAAAAGGCAGTTGGAGGAATTTTAGGATTAAATAGAACTACAGAAAGATTCACTCTATTGTCAAGTAGAGTTGTTGATTCAGATATATGTATATAAATGATAGATGATAGATAGATAGATAGATAGATAGATATAGATATAGATATACTAAAGGCCCAATGCACAAGATTCGTGCAAGAATGGGCCTTCTTTTCCCCAGCTGCCTGCGCTGCCTTCGCTCCGGTCCAGGGCCACCTTTCTGCCTTCGTTCTAACCCAGAGCCGCATTTCTTCCTTCCCACGCTACCCAGAGGCCTGGAGCGGCTGGAGCTGTCCGGAACATGGGCGTCCCACCCCGCCCCTGGCTGCTCGGCCCCTGCGTATGCAAATTAACCCGCCATCTTTGTTGGGTTAATTTGCATACTCCTGATTGTCTGGTGGGCATCATGAAGGTATGGTCAATTTGCATCTTTCTCTTTTATTAGTGTAGATGGTATACACACTTTAACAGCTGATAGCTCAATTTTGAAAATGAAATGATGAAATTTATTTTAATAAACACTGCCTTTATAATTATACATATATACATATATATTCAATTGGCAAATATCAGAATTCTTTTAACTTACACACCCTGGACAAATATGTATTAGAAATATGGGCATGAAATTAATGAGCCCACAATGTCTCATCTTGAAGTGCATTAAAAAAGCATCTCGGTACAACATAAAATTTCAAGTAAAAGAACTATTGACATTTAATCATTGCATGCCAAAAAATAAAGAATGTAAGTACAAAAGAAGATAAACTGTATGACTGCATTTATACAAAGTTCCAAAGGAAAAAAAGGGCAAAGGAAAGCTATAATGTTTAGAGATGCATTAAATGAATGTAACTTGCCTACCTCCATACGTGTGTTTCTTTAAACACTCCTGTAAAGATATATATTCAGTCCCAGATACTTTTTCATCACATGCTGCATTTAGTGTTTTCATTTAGAAAACAGATCTAAAACACTAGTCATATCATTCTTCTGTTGGCAATCTAAATATAAAATCCTGCCAGTATTGCATCCATTAAAACAGTCTAGGAAATTAAGCACTAATTCCCTCTTTAAATGGCCATTTCTGTTTTTTTATTTTCTAATTATCACTGTAATGAAGTGGCCAGTATTATGGTAGGAAGCGATTTCAAAGGCAGCCATTCTTCTTATGAATCATACACTTTATTTCCCCCCTAATGTGAGTCTGCCCCAGTTACATAAAATGCATGTGCAAACTCCATATCTGCTGAACGAAGACAGTTCTGGAATAGCAAGTCGTACTTTCAGCTCAGAGAGCTCACCAGCATTTCACTGAAGGAAGGCCATGTATTTTCCCTGTTAGATCATTTCTGATCACCCTGATCTGTTCCTCTCAGCAGTTGATTTTCACTATCTTAAAACACTGCTATAGCATTAACACATCTGATAAGAACAACTTGTATCAAAAAAAAAAAAGTACAGTGGGGCCTTGACTTACGAGTGTCCCGACTAACGAGTTTTTCGAGATAAGAGCCGTCTCTCGGCCGATTTTTTGCTTTGAGTTGCGAGCTAAAATTCGGGTTACGAGCCAGCTTCAGATACCCCACCACTAGTTGGTGCAGCGAACGTCACAGTGAACGCCACAACATCAGCCCAGCATCACGTGTCTCACTCGTTCACTGTTGATTTGACATACGAGTAATTTGAGTTACGAGCTACGTCACAGAACGAATTAAACTCGTAAGTCAAGACCCCACTGTATACCCATTTTAATAGCTGATAGCTCAATTTTGAAAATGAGATGTATTTTAATAAACACTGCCTTTATAATTATTCAAAGTGTGTATATGACAAAACTACAAAACACTGTGAAAGTATTCATTTTTGTTAAGCTATCGGGCTGCTCATGCTCTCCCATACCATTGGTCATGCCATTCTCTCAGCTTCTCACATGACTCCTCTTTTTGTTCCCCATACTTGTAAAAGCAAGACCTAGCAAAAGTTATTTGCCTTCAGAGTCAAAAGGGGATTTCTTTTTTAACTTGGATCATAGCCCATCTGGTCTTTCTATGTCCCTTAAGTTTACTTTGCATCAAATGACTGCAATGTGGTCAAGCGAAGGTCAGGGCTTCTTGCCTGCGGACTGCATGTGGTAACATTGAGTCCTGCTTTCAGCTGCTGTATTACGCTGGTGTCCTGATCATTTACTCCAAGACAAACAGTGATACTCATGCACTAGCACTTTTAAATGGGAACAGCATCTAGAAATGGGTCGTTAAGGTATCTATTTGTAAATGAGCAGTGCTGAGGTCTACAGTTTGAACTCTTTTTTTTTTTTAATATATTTTATTGATTTTTTTACAGAGAGGAAGGGAGAGAGATAGAGAGTTAGAAACATCGATGAGAGAGAGAAACATCGATCAGCTGCCTCCTGCACATCTCCTACTGGGGATGTGCCCACAACCCAGGTACATGCCCTTGACTGGAATCGAACCTGGGACCTTTCAGTCCGCAGGCCGACGCTCTATCCACTGAGCCAAACCAGTTTTGGCAACAGTTTGAACTCTTGACTAGGTTTTGTTCTGATGGAAAAATACAGAAAATGATAATACTGACCACTGCAATTGTATTACCTAGACTATATATTGGATGTATTGGATGATTTTATCATTGTCATATGTAAGAAAGGAATAACCTTTTCTAAAACAAATTTTTATAAATATGTTTTTATTGATTTGAAGAAAGAGAGGATAAGGAAGGAGAGAAAAAAAAAATTGGTTGGCTGCCTCCTTCATGCTCCCTACTGGGGATCAAGACAGAAACCTGGGCTTGGGAATCAAACCAGTGACTCTCGGTGCACAGGATGACACTCAACCAGCAGAGCCACACTGGCCAGTGTACGAGTAGCCTTTTACTAAGCTCTTACACTACTGCTGGTTGCACTTGGTAGTAAAGAGAATTCAGCATCTTTCACGGGCATTTCTGGGTCTATCTGGACTCTCATTTATTTCCCAAGGGTGGATCTTCCTCCTATAGCTTTAGTTGACCAGTGATCTATTCACTGCAAGTTAATGAAAGAAGAAAATACAACCTGGTCCTTGAAAAACACTACAGCTAACTAAAAAAAATCCAATCTGTGAACATTTCCTAGCTATGCAAACTAACTTACATTTAATGAGATGCTTTTTTTTCATTTTAAGGAAACAGGGATCTGCCTTAAAAGGTGATGAAATATTTGCTACAAAATAGACACGGACAACAGTGTGCTGATTGCCAGGGGAGGGGGCGGGATGGAGGGGGGAGGGTACAGTGGTGATTGCCAAGAGATGGGAGGGAGAAGGGGATAAATGGTGATGGAGGGAGACCTGATTTGGGGTAGCTGAACACACAATAGAGTGTATAGATCAGTGGTCGGCAAACTGCGGCTCGAGAGCCACATGCGGCTCTTTGGCCCCTTGAGTGTGGCTCTTCCACAAAATACCGACTTCTGCGCATGGGCCACGAAGTTTCAATCGCACTGTATGTGCACGCCGCACGTGGTATTTTGTGGAAGAGCCACATTCAAGGGGCCAAAGAGCCGCATGTGGCTCGAGAGCCACAGTTTGCCGACCACTGGGCTATACTTACTGAACTTGAGGTTAAATTCTAATTTTGTGATTTTGTAAAAAAATTTATTAACAAGACTTAAATATTATTTCAGTGATAAACATAGTCAACTCCTTTTGAGATGTCCAAAAGTCAAATAGGACAATAGAGCAAAATAACTTTTTAATGAAGCATATGGTTCCATTTGCATAATAGAAGGACAAATACAAATACTCTTTTCATGTACTTATGACATCTTGATTATCAACTAATTAGTCTTGGTAAATTTTTCTTTCTTTATGAACTTCTTAGCATTATTATCTCTATTTTCGTACAACCACCATTCTTAGAAAAGAAAAACTCAAAGGAAAGGCTTAAGTATCAACTTGTTCTTGGGAAATTACATAAAGATTTTAAGCTTAAGTATAAAAAGAATACTTTTTAGGGGGTGTTTTGGCTCCTTTATCAATAATTAGTTGCCCATAAATGTGTGTGTTTATTTCTGGGTTCTCAATTCTGTTTCATTGGTCTGTGTGTCTATTTTTCTGTCAATACAATACTGTTTTGATTATTGTACCATTGCAATAATCTGAAGTTAGGATGTGTGATACCTCTGGCTTTGTTCTTTTCTCTCAGGATTGCTTTGGCTATTCAGGGTCTTTTGTGGTTCCATACAAATTTGATGATTTTTTTTGTTCTATTTCTTTGAAATTGACATTGGGATTTTTATGGATATTGCATCAAGAAGATATTTCTATATAGAGTGGTACTTTGTCAATGTTGGCTGCCATGTTCTTTATCATAATATCAGGTGAAACATAAGGCCCTGGCTGGGTGGCCCAATTAATTGGAGCATCATCCCATACACCAATAGTCTGCGGGTTCCATTCCTGGTCAGGGCACCTACCTAGGTTGTGGGTTCCATCCCTGGTCCGGGCACATATGGGAGGCAACTGATCAATGTTTCTCTCTCACATTAATATTTCTCACTCTTCCTCCTCTCTCCCAAATCAATAAACAGCCTTGGGAAAG
Source organism: Myotis lucifugus (assembly GCF_000147115.1). Taxonomy (NCBI): domain Eukaryota; kingdom Metazoa; phylum Chordata; class Mammalia; order Chiroptera; family Vespertilionidae; genus Myotis; species Myotis lucifugus. The sequence continues at coordinate 4,079,453 of NW_005871155.1, forward strand.
GATTCTTAAAAAAATAGTATGGCAACAGATTGGGGAAAATAGGATAGTTTCCCAAAGTTCCACTCTCACAATGTAGATATTTATAATTTAGCTTGTGGATTAAGGGGCAAAGGCCTCCACCAGCGGCCAGGAAAATAGCCAGGAAAGTCCAAAGAACTGGGAGATGTAAGGTGAATACTAGATTTTTTTCCACCCCTAGCCCGTATCCCTCCCTCTTATCCCCTAATGCTAAGAATCACTAATATGATTTTGTGCATTTATCTTCCTTTAAATAGCCAGGGAATTTAGGTGCTCCTCTCTCAAGTCACTGAGATAGCCCTTGCTAAGAGCCAGAACTCTTAAATTGTCTATTTGCAGCTCCCAATGTTCTTCTACTCTTACTACACAGAAAGAAAAAAAAAGCAATTGTTAAAGCTTGAACTTAAGAAGAATAGATTCAAAAAACAGAGAGAGGATCACGTTTTCATGGCAAAAAATAAACAGTAGATGAAAATACTTGATATAGATATTTATAATTAATATATAAAAACAAGCACATAAAGAGCATATGAAAACATGGGATTATATGTTAATATATTTGGATAAATGACCATGAGAGGAAAACTGCCTCACCTAAATTCTTCAATTCACAAGGAGTTTGTTTAAACCAACACAAAATAAAGTAATATTTTAAACACATTTGGAATTTTATTGCTGGTTTTCTGAAAATATATGCTGCATCTTGATGCTTAGAGAACCTGAGCCAACTTTTATTATATAGTATGTTTGATTTTTATTCTATAGTTATAACAATGCAGAAAATAAAATTTAAGCAACCTTTTTACCCTATTCTAACATATTTATCAAAATCTTGAGATTGTAATGAAACCTGCAGATCTACAATTAACCAAACATAATGTAAAGAAAAATTTAAAAACTTAGTGTCAGCCCTTCAATTTTGTTTTTCTCCTTCAATATTGTGTGTTCAACTGCTGTTGTCTGGCACAGTGCCTTTCAAATAACAGATACGTAATAGACAGTTGCTAAATGATATGAAATAAGGAATGATTGAATGCATGAAATGCATGTTGACAAAATTATGATTAATTGGATAAATACCTGGCAAAATTATAATCCCTATGTTTTGAGAAAATAAAGTGTACCTTACGTTTTGTAAAACCTGCATTTGACATTCCAGGCTACTATACTGTCAATTTATGAGACTCAGGATTCTCATGATCAAAAGTGTTAAAAAAGACTAAAGAAGATATTATGAGTTTAAGGACTACATACTAAAAAGATATTCAGTATACTAAGAAGGAAATTCAACAGAGTGTTTACATGGCACCATTTTTAAGATTTCATAAAATGTTAGCTTTTTTACCAATCCCATCCAAAGTATCTAAATCTTGCTATCTTAGGCATCTTGTATTCATAATCTGTACACCTTATAGTAACACTACAAGGGATACACTGATATTTTTACTATACAGATGAGGAGGAAGCTATCAGAGGACTTAAGTTACCCCGTGGTCGGCAAACTGCGGCTTGCGAGCCACATGCGGCTCTTTGGCCCCTTGAGTGTGGCTCTTCCTAAGCCTTAGGAGTACCCTAATTAAGCTAATAACAATGTACCTACCTATATAGCTTAAGTTTAAAAAATTTAGCTCTCAAAAGAAATTTCAATCATTGTACTGTTGATATTTGGCTCTGTTGACTAATGAGTTTGCCGACCACTGGTATAGATGATGTATTATAGAATTGTATTCTATACCTGAAACCTGTATAATTTTGTTAAGCATTGTCACTGCAATAAATTTAATAAAAATAGAATTTTGATGCAAAACTATAGTAACAGGAAATAGTTCAGTGGTTGCCATGAGTTGAGGGGGAGGGGGAGGATGAATAAATGAAGCATAAATGAAACTATTCTGTGAGAAATAGTGATGGTGGATACATATCATTTTAATATGTTCTGTCAAAACCCATAGAACTATACATCACAAAGAGTGAGCCTTAATGTAAACTACAGACTATAGGTAATAATAATGTATCAGTATTGGAACATTAGTTATAACAAATGTACCACACTAATGAAAGATGTTAATAATAGGGAAACTATGTGTGTGTATGGGAGGGGGCAGTGGAGTGTGTGTGTATGGAATGCTTTGTATTACCTGCACAATTATTCTGTAAATCTAAAACCTAAAACTAGGATGGACCTGGAGAGCATTATGCTAAGTGAAATAAGCCAGTCGGAGAAAGATAAATATCATATGATCTCACTCATTTGTGGAATATAATGAACAACATATACTGATGAACAAAAATAGAGCCAGAGAAAAAAAATAATTTAGAATATAATAGAAGTAATCCTGTTATTTGCAGATTTTTAATATTTCCTTACAACTTTTGTGATATTATACTGTGTTAGTACAGCTTTGATATTATTATATTTAAAAATTTTTTCTTGAAATATTAATGTTTATTGCATGTAAAAAATAAAATAAAAGATAAAAAAGAAAGTAAAAAAAAATAAATAAGAATAAAACCTAAAACTATACTAAAACATAAAGTTTATTCTTCTTCTTTTTTTCCTATAAAAGAAGGGAATGAAGAATTACTCTGGTAGACAAGAAATAGCCTAATTTCTTACTCAAGATCTCAGAGAAAATCCACAACCCCAGCCTTGTTCTGGTGTGAGTTACATATAAAATTAAAAGCTTTGCAAATATGAACAGACTAAAAAGAATTACAACTTTTTTGAAGTTATACAATTCCTATGTTTATCTAAACTATATCAGAAAAATAAAGCAGAAGAGAAAACCATTACTTATTCATTAAGGTGTTTTATCAAAGGTTAGATGTTCTAATTTTATTTTATTTATTTTTTTTTTTTAAAGATATTTTATTGATTTTTTACAGAGAGGAAGGGAGAGAGATAGAGAGTTAGAAACATCGATGAGAGAGAAACATCGATCAGCTGCCTCCTGCACATCACCCACTGGGGATGTGCCCGCAACCAAGGTACATGCCCTTGACCGGAATCGAACCCGGGACCCTTCAGTCCGCAGGCTGACGCTCTATCCACTGAGCCAAACCGGTTTTGGCAGATGTTCTAATTTTAAAAGATTTGCTTGCTCTTTGAGAAAAATTGAAAAAAAGAATGGGGAAATACAAAAACAATTTTAAATGTTAAAAATATATAACATTTGCTGAATAAATCTGTAATGACAAGAACATAAAAGGCAGAGACCTAACAACCCAGCACTAAGAGGTTGGACAGAGAAGTGTAAGTGAAGATGATTGACAGCAAAGGGAGCACAGCAGGCTGCAGGTAGTCGCTGCCCATGAAACCTGGATTTCAGTGAGGGCTCAGTTGTAGAGGAAGGTGGGGGAGGCCTTGGAGTTTGGGTTTTGCCCTTTGAGAGTTAAGAAGCCATTGCAGGGCTTTCAGCTACAATAACATGGTCCAGCCTGTGCCTGGGGACACAGCTGAAGGGGGAGGGACTGGTGAGGAGAGGTATTAGAATAATGCAGATTAGACTTTCTGAGGCTGTGATGAGGGGATACAGAGGAGGGGAAGACATTGAGAGATATAAAGCAGACAAAACAGTGAGACTGAGTGAACACCTGAAGTTGAAGAGGGAGGAAAAGGGCTTGGAAATGACTCCCAGGTGCCATGGAGGACATAGAGAATACAGGAGGAGCACTGGGAGGTGCGGAGCAGGGCGCGGTGAAGGCAATGAACTCCACTTGGGGCATGTTGAGACTTAGTTTAGTGTGGGTCAGCCAGGCAGAATGGCCCAATAAGAGGAACTGGCATCTATGATTCTGCATGTCAAAATGATCTGTACCAAGGGTGAAGTCATCGGTCTACAGAAGGTAGCAGACACTGAATGCATGAGATCACCTAGAAGACATCATATATGCTGAGAAGAAAAGATGCCCAAGGACAGAACTCTGGGAAACACCAGCATCTAACGGGCAAGCAGAGGAGATGCCCCCGCAAGGGGTCTAAAAGGAACTGGGCCCTGACTGGTTTGGCTCAGTGGATAGAGCGTCGGCCTGCGGACCGAGGGGTCCTGGGTTCGATTCCAGTCAAGGGCATGTACCATGGTTGTGGGCACGTCCTCAGTGGTGGGTGTGCAGGAGGCAGCTGATGGATGTTTCTCTCTCATCCATGTTTCTAACTCTCTATCCCTCTCCCTTCCTCTCTGTAAAAAATCAATAAAAATATATTTAAAAAAAATAAAAGAAACTGGAAAGAAAGAGAAAAGCAGGAGGCTGGTGTCATGGGGGCAGGAGAAAAGAACAGCTATGCTCTAGTGAAAATGTAACCCAGGTTTTTTTTTTTTCTTCCTCATTTCTAGAGTGTTTTAAAAAGTCATAAAAGAAAATTGTGGGCCATATATCTTCTAACTTTGAAATATGAAAAATATAGCTGAGTAAAGTCAATCTAATGATAATTGATTGCCAAGCGAGAATGAATTTTTAAATTGTTATACTCAGCCTGATCTGTATGGGTCAGTGGTTAAGTGTCACCCTATGAACCAGGAGGTCACAGTTTGATTCCCAGTCAGGGCACATGCCCAGGTTGCCAGCTTGATCCCCAGTAGGGGGTGTGCAGGAGGCAGTGAATCAATGATTCTCTCTCATCATTGATGTTTCTTTCTCTTTTCTTCTCCCTTCCTCTGAAGTCAATAAAAAAACCAACCAAACAAAAAAACTTGTTGTATTCAGCTAAGCACTAGAGTTCAAGAGAAGAAATACTGCTGGCATCTGTTAATGTGATTAACCACACCGTCATGGCTTGTACATTTGTGAACTTCTAAGAGAAAAGGTAAAGCAATACAATGTGCACTGGCCTTGGAGTCAGAAGACTTGAGTTTAAATATGACTCCTGTCACTTACCAGCTGTGGCTAATTCATTTCACCTCTTCCAGGTCCAAGAGGAAGATAGCAAATTCAGGAAATTAAATACATGGAGTATATGATTTGTACAATCCATTTAATATTTCTTAACTCTTTTGTATTCATTATGTACTTCCAAATACTAAAATATTTGATGGCATTCTGGAGATAAGCTAATCTATATAAATATAAAAAGAGGTAATATGCAAATTAGGCCAGGACACTGTAACGGGTCACAACTGGACAGGAGGAGGTTGCATGCACAGGTGAGGCCCGGAGCAGAGATGGAGACAGAGACAGGGGGCCCTGCCCAAGCCAGCACGGCGGCTCAGGTGGCCCCAGAGCGGACACCTGAGGGGGCCCGGGGATGCTGCGAGTCAGGCGCGGGTCTCGGACCTCCGCAGCGCTGGTCTAGCCTGACTCTGCAGCGGCTGGCACTGCGTGAGTCAGACGAGTCCCAGCTCCCAGGGGGGTGCTTCTGCGTGAGATTTCAATCACGTGCTGGGCCTCTAGTATTTTATAACACTTGCTTAGAGGCACACAGGTACCCCTAGATTGAAGAAGTTTCTCCTTCCTCTGTGAAGATTTTAGTGCAAACACATGTAGAGGTCAACTGGCTGAGAATGACTTAATTATGCTGATTTTAAATGCAAAAATTGGTGTGCATTTTTACATCTCAGTTACATCTAAAAATTTGAAATGAGATTTCTCTAAAACATTATCTATGAGTTTTTTGGGTTATTTTTTTATCACACAGTTTACTTGATGTACTATATAACAAAAGCCCAGTGACCAAAACAGCAGAACTACCAGAAGGACCAGAGACCAGAACGACCAGGCACCCTCACCCTGGCTGGCCCCTCCCCCCCAGCAGGGACCCTCACCCCAATTGGGGTATGGCCGGCCTGCAAACCCCCCACAGCCCCTCACCCCGGCCGGTCCCACCCCCCGCAGCAGGGACCTCAACCCCGATCAGGGTGTGGCCAGCTGGCAAACCCTCTGTGGCCCCTTGT